>NW_028145615.1:745000-1185000 GCF_977016875.1 Pavona decussata
TTGACTTTCTGGAGTGCCTCTTCCTCCCAGGTACGAACTATACTATCATCAGACTAAGAATAAGCATACTAGGTAGCTCTTAAACAGTAAGTTAACAGGGATTAGAAAGCGAAACAAAAAGTATACTCATGAGAAAAGGCAAAATTCTCTGCTGGATTTCAACCCACTTTTAAGAGTGTTAGGCGATTATATTAAAGTATTCGTGCATCAAAATATGCATCCTGATTTTTTCTTCATTTCCCATGCATCCTATACTTTGATCTTTTTAGGTCCCTGTGTAAGTGAAAAATTTCAAACTAGAAGGCCTTTATTGCGCTTAATTAATTATTATATCAGACAAGGAGATCTTCACCAAGGTCAGCTGAGCTTTTGTGAAGAACCCCCGGTAATTACTTACTACAGTCAGCAGTAGACGTCACGATAAAGATGTATACTTACGGACAAAATTATTACACCCGCAATTGTCCAAGGTTCTATCTTATTACTGTTTCCAATACCAACTTTAAATAATTGGTTTCGACAAAAGAGGATGAACTACTTCATCCTTTCTTGGTTTTGAGTGGTCTTTGTAGAACATTGGTAGGTTACTATTGAAAAACGAGAACATGAAAAGTGCTGTGAAATATAAGTTCAGTTCATATATATTTAATAACTTAAGCGAAGTTAAAATTGGTCTGGTTTGTTCTCTATAAAATTATTTAGGAAAGGTCATAATTCTAAGTAATCATTTTCTTTTGTATCATATATATAGGTTTGAGTCTAGTTGGATATGTGTTTGTCCATACCGTATGACAGTATATCAGATATGGATAAATCATAGCTAGTGTAAATATATATTTTGTAAACATTATTTTTAGGGGTAAGTAATGTCTGGCCTTAGAAATTATTCCTGTCAATCTTGATATTTTCATTGTTACATGGTTTATGCGATATTTCCAAGAGAGTCCTTCTCAATGAATAACCACAAAAATTTTGTATACTTTACGTTTACTTGTTCAATTTGTTGTCCATCAATTGTTATTGATATATAATGTATTGTAATGCACATTCGATCATATCTTTATTGCATGTTAGACTGCGCAATATAAGAAATAAACATTATTATTATTATTGTTATTATTATTATTATTATTATCATTATTTTTGTTATTATTACTATAATAATAGTATTATTATTATTATTATTATTATTATTATTATTATTAGTCTACGTCAGAAGTCGTCTACTTCAGGATGGTTGAAAAGTTGCAAACTCGCGTTATCTGTGCTTCGACTCTAAGAAATTTCCAACACTTTTTGTGAACAAAAACTTAGCATTTAGTTGCAAATAACCGATTTACGCTTGCCTTTCGGTATCATTTCAAAGAAAAAAACTCAGTTTTATTTAGTATTTCGTGTCACAATTGTAAATAGGTTTTAATAGTTCTTTTTTTTTCTACTTTTAACTTGTAAAAAAGCAATTTTCTTGAAATATGTAAATAAAGAGATTATTATTTTTCAAAAATTAAAAAATTATTATTATTATTATTATTATTATTATTATTATTATTATTATTATGATAGGTTCCCAAGGGTATTTAGAGGAATATGTCAGCGAAAAGGTGTCCAATTGGGTCAATGAAGTAGCGACGTTAGCAGAATTTGCTCTATTTCAACCACAAGCGTGCTACGCAGCCTACACCTTTGGCTTGAAACATCGGTGGACGAACTCTCCCCGACATTCAGGATCTACTAGAGCCACTAGAGAATGCAATATCTCAGGTGCTCATTCCTGCGATTACTGAGCGTAAGTGTAATCAGCTAGATAGGACCATTCTAGCGCTGCCAGTCCGCCTAGGTGGTCTTGGTTTTGGAAACCCATGCCTTGAAGCAAGCCGCGAGTACGCTTCCTCAGTCAAAGTAACGACACCCCTCGTTGAACAAATCGTATCTCAGTCACATGAGCTACCAGAAGATTCCCTCGTAAAATCAGCACAACAGGCAGTAACAATGGAAAGATCAAAGGAACTCGTAGACAGAACAGAGCGTATTAAGGAGATGGCACCATGTAAGACTAAGCGAGCACTGAATCTGGCGGCGGAGAAAGGATCATCGGCGTGGCTTACAGTCCTCCCTCTTAAAGATCTGGGTTTTAACCTCGATAAAAGGCAGTTCCGCGACGCTGTTAAACTACGCTATGACTGGCCAATAGATGACATCCCTTCCACATGTGCATGTGGGGAAGTTTTTACAGTTGACCACTCTATGATCTGTAAACTAGGAGGTTTCGTCATTCAGCGTCACAATGAGCTCAGAGATCTGGAGGCTGAACTCCTGAGTACAGTTTGCAGTGACGTTGAGACTGAGCCAGTTCTCCTAGACATCTCTGGAGAACAGTTAAGTAGAGGATCCAACAAAGCACAAGATGCGAGATTGGATATCCATGCACGTGGATTCTGGGAGCAACGACGATCGGCATTCTTTGATGTAAGGGTTTGCCACCCCAATGCTGAATCGTATAAGGACCTGGAGCCACAACAGATCTATCGTACGCATGAGAATGAGAAAAAGCGCCTGTACTCAAGGAGAGTTCTCGACATTGAGCATGGAACATTTACACCTTTGGTCTTCACTACAACTGGCGGAATGGGCAATGAATGCTTGGGATACCATAGTCGATTAGCGGAGCTGATTGCTATCAAGAAAGGGGAGCAATATGCCAAAACCATGTCATGGATCAGGAGCCGAATTTCATTCGCACTGTTAAGATCTGCACTCGTCTGTCTTAGAGGTTCTAGGACATTAGGAAGAATTCAACGTGACATCAAGAACACGGACATTGACATTGAAACTGCAGAAGGGGCCATTTGAGAGATGCGTATTTTGTTTATTTTTTTTTTCTTTTTATCAAGTGGAACTGATTTTAAAATGTCGAATTTAATTTTTTTTAAAAACTTCATGACATTTGTTTTTTTTTTCTTTACAAAAACATTGTTGCTTAAAAATATTATCTTTTTTTAATCGAAATGAAGTGTGAATAGGTTTTTAATAGCTCTTTTTTTTATATACTTTTAACTTGTAAATAGCAATTTGTGTGGAATATTTTAATAAAGAATTTTCATATTTTTTATTATTATTATTATTATTATTATTATTATTATTATTATTATTATTATTATTATTATTATTATCATTATTATAATGACTCCCATTTTTAACTCACGAATGTTTTGGCTTTCGAATTTCTGTTAATAAAGGATCAGGGAGTTGCATGTTTGATGAGGTTTTTAGTTTGATAATTCGTTTAAAGATTGCCGTAGCCGAAGAACCAAACAGATAGAAATTTGTTTGCAGTATTGATATGGGAAATTTGTTACGCGGGATGCCTTGGGGCAGACGGCATCAAGGTTTCGGTGGCGTTCCTTTTCCTTTATCGTAGTCACGAGTTGTAATGAATAGATTAATTAAACCTGAATAAAACCCTGTTCTCTCCTAGAAGGAATAATTTTGTTCTCTATTGTTGCCATTGTCTTTAACAGAGACGGCCAATCAGAATCCATTGTCTGCGTGTTTGTCGGGGGGAGGGGACCGACCCTACTTGTGTGACGTCACATAGCCGAGATCTGGGGCACAAGTAAGACAAGAAAGAGATGGCTTGCTCTCATGGTGGCCATGTTGATTCCACGCTTCAAGAGTCTAATATGCCATTTTCAGAAAGAAGAATATCCTCTTTGAAGCGGTTAATCGAAAGAATAACTTCTAAGAAGTATTCGACAGTTTAAACGGTGGAAATTGGAGAGTTCCAGACGAAGAAATTACGTTTTGTTTGACAGATTGTGGAACCACAATGTGACGAGGAGGGGTCATTGATAAGCTTAAACAGACATCACATCACTTTATCGAACTGATGCATAAACACTACTGGAAATCCACTCCAC
The DNA here is from genome assembly GCF_977016875.1 of Pavona decussata. Classification (NCBI taxonomy): domain Eukaryota; kingdom Metazoa; phylum Cnidaria; class Anthozoa; order Scleractinia; family Agariciidae; genus Pavona; species Pavona decussata. Next base: position 748,918 of record NW_028145615.1, read on the forward strand.
AAAAGGCTTGATTGTCAATGTTCACTAAATGCTTTCATTTAGGAAAGCTTTTTCTCTGTTTGTCTTTCTGTTTTGTTGATGAAACGACTGAGGACATTGCGTAATCTTACACCTACTGACATTACATAACCAGAATATAAATAGCGCTGACGACATATAAGGTTTATAATCGATGCTCGTACGTTTTTCAGTGCTCCGCTGGTTATAATAATAAATGAAATACAGGGGATAACATTTGTTAAGAAGAGACGCGAACCGTTTGCACTTTGATTATTTTTCAATAGTAAACGTGAGTCAGGTCTGTCTCTGTGTGGCTCGGTAATTACGTTATCATAAACAATTTCCGGTATGATTTCAAGTCGCGTAAGTTGTCTTTTTGACTAAAACTATTGAATTAGCTCAATCACGAAGGGAGGATAGGTATCAAAATGAGCGAGGTGTACAATGGGAATAAATGAGGCCTCTCAAGAGGCCATAAGTGCTAAACATACACAAGCGCATCCCGCGTATTAAAACGCCCAAACGCGTCTTGTTATAAATATAATACAGCGGAAGCTTAAATCCTTGCGTTCTCACCTTTAATTTGGAGACAGGAACTGTTCGGTATATTGACGGCCATAGGGAACTTTCCGTTTTGTTAGGTTTCAAGATTAAATTTAATTGGTATGATTTTTGAGAAGTTGTTTTTCCCACTTTCATTTTCGACTCCACCCCCATTTGTCATATCCTCCCTGTAGTAGTCAGCACATTCCATTCTTGATTCCAACGAGTGTTTATTCAAAATCAAACGTGGCAGTCTTCATCAGCTTAGTTCTTTTTACTTGGGGTCCTCAGTTCCTTGCCGTTCAAGGTAATGTCCATATTTTTTATTTGCAAAACACTACTAAGTACTCTTACCTTACATTGCTTACTTAAGGACACAACTGAACTTACAAAAAGTTTTCTTACATACCATGCATCGCTTACTGATACAACACAAACTAATAATGCATCGCTAACATAAGAACACACTACTTACTAATCACCTACAATACGATACTTGCTTACAATACATATAATTACAATACATTAACTACTTGGAACACGGTAATGTCCATGTCCAAGGTAATGTGTCCATGATGCAACTAACAAAGTGATCAGTGCTTTTTTGGAGCTATCTTGAAAACCGAAGATTCTAGATCTAGAAAGCCGGGGTTTGTCAATTAAGAACCTGCAAGTGCCTTCACAACTTGAACCAACGTACGGCCCGTTGGTTCGAGTCGGCAACAATTAAAGCCAGTTTGTTTTCAGTTTTCGACTACCTATGCGCAGTCTTTCGCTATGCACAACAAAACGTAACACTCAGTGATTTGTACGTGTAGCGTTGTAAACTCCACGGAGGTTCCACGCATCTGTGGTAAGCTTGCATGGAAACAAAGCTGAAACATTCCTACCTGTAATCGCCTCGACTATTAAGAAAACTGAATTTCGGTTTGCCAAAGCACAAGTACCGATATGGAAAAGAAAACGTTCGAGCAGTACAAACAATGCGCAAAAGACACGTTCACATCTTTTGGGGTCAAGACAGACACGATTGATTATGTTGTGGCCATGCAAGGAGCTGACATAAGCCACATGTTGTCGACTTGGCAAGTGCGCTCTGTTACATGCGCACTTTATATGATTTTATAGTCGTCATGAGACCGCCCGATTCGCGTAAAATTAACCGCATATAAGTGAATCTAATTAGCATAAAATTAACGCATACAAAAGCGAGTTCAGAAATTCAGCGAACAACAATAAAAACGCGGGCCCCTAGGCACGAGTCGGGATAAAAAGAACAACTTTTCCCCTCATGACCACACTTGCGAGAAAGTTCCTGTCGAACTTGTTCGAATTTTCTTTGTTTAACAAGGTAAAGAAACGAATTGGGCCATGGGATGATAGACCTACCACCTTTTATCTGAAGGTCTGAGCTCTATGTTGTTTATATTATATTTAGATTGACTTTTATGAACCAGTGCAAACGAGATATTCTTCGGTATAATAAGGGGTTAAGAAATAACTAAGTCAACCAAAAAGTAGTTGATGCGTGAAATTGAGAAAAATAAAACGTAAATTCATGGTTTTAGTATTGAGCCTTAGCACTGCATTACTCCAATTTAACTTTCCTGGGAAGTTGTAGAATTAATTATCAACCTCTGTTTCTTTGACCGTATGAAATTCACTAGATTCTATTTACTGTTACGATTTTGAGAGCACATAATCATGAAACTGCGAAAAATTCTCGCTCTTCTCTAGCTTTCGTACGCGTACCCGCTTGAAAATCTCTTTTCGACCTTAGCTTGCGAAAAAAAATCATGAATAGAGCGAGTGTACCCCGACTGGGAAGACGTTCACTTGCCCAGCCGCCAACAGTGTAGGAGGAAGAGAGAGGACCCTGGGAACGAGGTCAGATTGCGTTGCATCATGGGCGGAAATGCAAATATCGCCTCATTTCCTCATGTCCTGAGGTCACGCAAAATATTTTTGCTTTCGTATGCATTTGAGAGATCCAAACAGGTCATCGTATTGATTTTAGACGGTTTACATTTTCACAGCTTCTCGTGGTTTTCCAGAAAGCGGTACCATCTTTTGAGCTTCAAGAGTTGTTGGAGAGCTAAAGAACGATCTCCTTGATGTTTCCAACTGTAAGCTGATTACAGTAGTTACGAGAATTCAGCAAATGGGATATCTGTCACTTCTCCTCGAGCTAATTCCAAATCCTCCCAGCTTCATCCGTCACAACTAACTGCGTTTAAGCGAGGCTTGTCCCTTTCTTACCAATCAGTTACGGCTGATCCTTTTCTTTAATCAGTTAGGACGCATTGATTGTGGACTGTGCTGAAACATACCGATTCAGCGTACTACGTGCAGTAATTCAAATTTCAAATGTTCGACCCGTGTTCGAGTCCTTCAGTTTTTACCGTTGTCCTGGAGAAGTGTTAGAAGTGATCATTAGAACTTCCGAGTCAATACGTATTTTAAAAAAATTCTAGTTCCCTTTTGCCAATTATAACTTATACTTTAATCCTTTAGCAATAAGACTCCATCGTTTGTTTTTTGTCAGTAAGCGTGGTAATTAGTCTATTCTACTGACAATTTATTGCAAATATCTAAGAAAACGTTTACAAGCCTTCAGCAGTTCTGTCAGCATTTTTCACACTTACACTCTGTTGTCCTTTTCTTGCGTGCGAAGAATTTGCTTCGCCAGCACATCCAACACATTCGTGTATTATTGCATGTAAACAGTACGTGACTTCCGTAGGACCCAGGAGGAGGGGTTAAGTTCACACGTCACACTCTCCTAGGAGACTATGTTTGGTTATTTTTCATCCCCCTTTTTACCAAATTTTGCAATTGGTATGTGTGATAAATTGACAAGTGTATCATGTTTATTTCGGAGTTTCACAATTTACGAGAGATGTTTCACAATTCAGGCCTGATTCAGGACAGATGACAGTTAAATATGGAATCTGACTAAACTGTAAGTGTGACAAATATCTTTAAAAATTTCAATACCTGCAGCTTTAGGAAAGATAAGCAGTTTCTCTCTACACAAAAATGTTCCAAACAAATGAACTTTTGGATAGAAAAAATGTCCGAAAATGTTGAATTTCTTCCGAACAAAACCCGGGTCCGATCACCGTCCGTCCGAACATTTTTATTATCCGCTTTTTTGGTGATCCACTTGATCGATTGATTGATGTCCAATTTAGGTGAATGTGCAAATAAACGACAATTTTTAAGAATTTTACGACAAGCTAGGGTTACCAAACTACTCAACAGAGTGAGCCCATTCGCTAGAATAACAAATTTAAGAAGACATTTTATCGTCGTCGGTTGAAATTGACGCCGTGAACTACATCACTTTTCGTGTAAAAGGGGATTCCCTGGTACTAATCGAATCCAGTGCTGTGAGTAAATTTACGTGTCATTCTTGCTTTCTAAACTGAACTGCGAATACGACAGTTTAATAACATTTTCCGACGAGGAACTTTTGCTAAATTTTAGTGGGAAAAAGGGTAGGAAACTACGGCCAATATATTTTAGGGTAAACCACGTAGCTTTAGTTAAAAATAGGATAACAAAAACATAAATTAGAACTTACAAATAAGTGTTTTCTACTGGAGGAAAAGATAAAGGTAGGGAAATTTGACAAGGTCAAAACGGTTCCTAAATGCCGTAATTTTCATGCTTGGCCCTTTGAAATAAGGGAACGTGTGTCTAAAAACTGTAGGAAATCGATAATTTTAAGCGTTAAGTACATAAGTGGCTCGTGCCACATGATAACGACTGATAGCGTGCAAGTATTACTTCTAGCTTGTTGATTTGAACGTCGCTGCGTTCGAGAGACGAGAGATCTAAGTTGGGCACTTACCGGTGTACAGTGAAAAATTGTGTAATGCCAAGTAAACGTGATTGCCCGTGAGAAACTTGGACATGAGAATCAGAGTGAGTGATAATGTGAGTGATGTGTACCGTCACGAATTTCATTACAACAGGTTTTTTTTATTTAACCATGTTTTGAAGTCATTCACGGCAGAATGAAAGCTAGAGAATCCGGTAATCAACCGATATTACCGGCTAAACAGAACCCGACCCCTTCATGTAAATTATTGGCACTAGAAAACTTTTTTGTAAGTAAACATTAAACCTCTGATGCATAAACTGTAAATGTAAATGCAAATTACATATTACTGACATTACAGCACTTACTGAATTTAACTGCGGTACAGAATAACGAGAACCGTTGATTCATTTCGATGAAAGTGGCCTCGTTTGCTACAAATTAAGCTGGAGAAGAAAAATCATTGTGAGAAATTGTAGGCATTTCCTGCTAGAATGAAACAGCGTTATCAGGTTTATGAAGTCAGGGCAAAACAAAGAAATCTAAAAATAAGATTAATGACGTCACGATATTTCCTTGGTGATGACTAATCATGACGCAACATAACAAGACAAATAAAGCGAGGTTTTCTTGCACTGCAAGGTGAATTCTTTTCCAATTTAGCAAGTTATCAACGGGAAGAGAAACATCGTTTTCAGACAATTTATACCAGTGAATTTTTTGTTTTTGGCTCGACCGCCTTCCACCTCTCCCTTCCTTCCAACATGGTTCTACCCTTGACCTTGAAATCATAAAGTCCAGTCCAATAATCTCTATCTTCCAGTCAATTATTTAAAAAAATGGTCTCACGTGACACTTCGACATTCAATCAGCATGACTCAGCAAAAGCTTGCATTGCTCATTCTCCTGCAATCACTTGCATTGGAGAAAGGAGAGAGTACAGTTGGAGCACGTGTGTAAGTTGTATCAATTTATTTCTTCGTTAGCTAACTAGCCGGCAAACTTATAATATTACTACCCTTGGTATTTTAGATTTTAGCGCGGACTTAGCAAACCTTTCCTTTCTTTTTTCTGACACATAGTCTTAAGTAAGAAAAAGGCTTTCAAAAATACAAGTACAATTTGGAAAGTTCTTTTCAAAAATGCCAAGTTTGTCGACTGCACAATATGTAGTGACGAGTTCCTTCAGATACGACGGAGTCCCGGGAATTATTATTCACGCAATTTTTATTTCCTCAGTCCTTATTTCCCTGTAAACAGTGTGAAAGACTTCGGATTTTGCACCCAGAGAATATTGCTGACGCTGCCCAAAAAATAGAACAAAAAAAAATTAAAATAAAGAAATGATGACAAATTGACTAGGAAGATAAGAATTGTAGGACTGGACTTTACGATTTCATTCAAGGAATGTGAAGAAGTGTGTTCTTCAAAGTTTCATGCTTGACAACGTCCTAGTATCCGTACGTTATTCAATTTTCTTGCCAATAAATCCATTATGTCTTTTGCTACATAGACAAAATGTTGGATTGAATAACACAATTATTTCAAATTTTCAAGTGTCCGCTAAACAAAGCCTCCATCTGAATTGATCACATGCTCGTAATGTAGAATGTTTACAAGAATCTAAGATAATGTTTGAAAAATTGGGTCGAATTCTCTAAGTTTTTTAATTTATTGTTGTTACTACATCTAAAATATACGCAAATAGTTATAAAAATAGGTAAACATTTAAGAGAATATCCATATCTCTTTAAAAAATTAAAAAAAAATTCCTGTGTTGTATAATTTGGTATAGCAGCAATCAAGTTCATTGATTAAAAATTCAGATCTCAGTCAGAAATGTGAAAAGTCCAGTACTAAATATCTGAGAAAACACTATAATTAAGAGCAACGCTACCAAGCTCAAGCACCTAAATAACTATTTTAAAAGTTCGGGCATTGTTCAGGCTGTTGGAGATGACAGCCTTCTGCATATTCGATTGCACTTTCTTCCCTCTTCTTGCTAGCATCTAGCATCTTCAGCATCGAGCACTGGAGATCCTTCGCCCCCGAACACATTAATTATGATATTGTAATTTTCGACATTATTATTATTATTATTATTATTATTAGTATTGCCATCATCATCATCATTATTTTGTTTCTTTTGCTTGTTTTCTTGTGGTACAGAAATAAAGCTTCCTCGATCTAGAAGGTTGGAAGGCACTGCAAAATATTTACAAAGATCTTCAAATCAGAGAACCTCCGATAATTACGTCTGTGAGAAAGATTTTCAAGTTGTAGTGCTTGCTGGTATGTAGTAGCTATAGTTTTTTTCCAAAGTGTTAATTGCTGGCAACACAAACGTCATGAATGCTAGTTCTCATAACTACACCACCAACAACAACAAAGTACGAGTTAAATGAAAGGAAGAAAGTGACTGAAAATGAAAAAAATGGGAACGAATCGCTTTGCTTGCAAAAATGCTGACAGTTGCCATGAACAATGTTTAATTTATAGCCCAAGTTGTTTAATTTCTAAGGGTTTTATCCTAAAATGAACTGATTTATGATTAGACTGCGTTTGTTTGTTTTCAGCGACCGCTTGAATAAAAGACGATCGCAGTTTAATTTAACAGAACATTATTCTCAAGCAGCAACGGAGCAAAGATCCCGGACAAGAGACAAGAACACCGAATCATTCCCCAAGGATTTCACTTGGGGTGAAAATAAATGGTTCAGTAAACAACCAGTTGATAAGGCAACATGCTCCAACGATAAAACAAAACTCTGCGAGAGTTGCAATTCGTTACAAAAGGAATATGGTCGTGTTTTGTTTGAACGAGACCTCGCCCAGAAAAATTTCAAAGTTGCGAGTTTATGCCAAGGGAACGAGTCACAACAACAGAGAAATGGCGGAATTGCTGGTATGAATGTCTTAAACAGTTTATTTTATTTCACTGGCGGTGTGCCTCATCTAAGCATAACATAAACATTTGAGGGCCTCTGGTTCGTCGTAACTACTTCTATTCCGTTACTACTACAACTAGTTTAAAATGCACAAACTGGCCGAACTACCTAAGAATTGAACTAATAGGAACGCTTTTAAGTTAAGGAAAAGAAAGAAAAATTCACTATTGTGTGCATGCATTCTCTGTGAAATTTTGATCATTTAAGGGCGTTGTTTTACAATCATCGTCATCATTGTCACATCATCATCATCATCATCGTCGTCGTCGTCGTCGTCGTCGTCGTCGTTGTGTTGTTGTTGTTGTTCTTGTGGTTACTGTTGTTGCTATTGTTCTGTTTGTTGTTAAGTGTTTATGGGAGCACAAATTTTGATCAAATTATTCCATTGCCTTACAGGAGCTGCTTTTGTTAAGCAAGAGGACGCCATGGATGAAAAACACCACGAATCTAGACCGTTCAACTCGCAGCTATCTTCTGAAATATCTAGTGCTAAAGCAACGCTGGAGAAAAAAAATGATCTCGGGGCTTCAGTATCAATCCATCAGGAGCTTCGTTTGAAAAATGCGAGCACAGGAGCAACACAATCCTTTGTTAATTTGTATACAACACACATCAGTGGAAGGGAGGAAGGACGAGCTGAGAATATCGACGAAAACGAGAATGATGGTGACGTAGAAAACGATACAAATTACGAAAAAAGAGGCTGCGACAAAATATATGTCGAATGTGACAATGGTGATAGTGACTGTGGTGACATCGATGGTGGTGATCATATTCACGAGGATCATCATGATCATCATCATCATGATCATATCGACGATAACATTGAGGGTGATACTGGGAATGAAGGTGTTTGTGATGATGATGATGATGATGATGATGATGATGATGATGATGGTGATGGTGATGATGATGATGGTGATGATGATGATGATGATGATGATGATGATGGTGATGATGATGGTGTTGGTGGCGATAAGAATGATGATGACGACGACCATAACAGCAGTGACAGGGACGACAGCTATAGGGAAGGAGCATGTTATTCTCCAACAGCAGACGAAGATGTTTCCAAGGAGTCTAACATGGACGCTGGATGTGAACCTCAGAACTCAAACGTTGGTTTGCATGTTAGCAACAGCAAAAACAAAGTAAACAGGAGCACTGAAAATATTACAAATACATCAAATAAAAACACTGATGATGAAACGCTGCCAGAGTCAGGAAGTAAAAATAATTTTAACTCTCAAAATGTACCTTTGGGGAACAATGTTACTAACATAAACCAGGGAGCAAGACCAAAGATGTCGTCACAAGGAGTACCACAAGACCATGTGGTTGATCGAAGACACTACTACAATAGCAGAATACCGTCCCTAGAGGTTACAGGCATAAATGAGGGTTTTTTGGCCCGACATACCACAGATACAAGTCTACCAAATGCCTCGAATTCTAGTGATTTCAATCTTTCATCCGAATCAACGTCATTTGCACTGAGGCGTCATGCTTCGCCCAGGATTAAAAACAACTCCGACATGTTATGGAGTCTGCCCCCTCCCCCTGAGGAGGTGTTGAGGTGGCAACGCCCTTATGCCAATGAGTTGCAATATGCAGACGTTGGTCACCAAGCAACAACTCCAATGATAAGATTAAGAAGTGACTGGCAGCTGTCACATCAACCACAGTCAGAGCAGTGGTTGTCAAATCGCATTGATCCCTGGAATGCAAATCAACAACAATCTTTGGTTCATGGCAGTCTCCTGAGACATTTTCCAGGCGCGACTGGGACCCAGAATGGTAACTCATTGAACAGGCATGATTTGATGTCAACCTCGTACGACTCCAACTGCCATTACCCGAGGACTGATCTGCACAGGTCTGGAATAAACACAAGCAGATTCCCGTGGAATGAACCAGTAATGACTTTGCCCGCGGTCAAGTCGCGTGCTCCTGCCGTCGTACCTCCTAGTGTTACCTTGCCGGAGACACGACAACAGTCAGCCTCAAGTAGTGTAGCTTTAAACAGTTTTTATTCAAACGATTTCAGTGGTTTGAATGGAAACGGGCAAGAATGGCTAGAGCAGTCAACCAGACTTAGACAAAATGTTAACCAAAATCAGGAAAATCGTCGTTTGACCTCATCTGAAATGATCACTTCAAGGAAAGAAGAGCTGAGATCCAGCAACAGCGGAACGCAGGAGGCTTCGTTAGCTCCAGGAACTTCGCAGCAAAGTTCTTTGGCCTCAAATGCTAATGACGATTACACACTTGCGGCACTGGAGCGCAAGGTGGCCGAGGCATGCGCAGTAGTGGAAAGAGTTATGAAAGAACGAGATGAACGAATTAAGGCAAAGAGGGAAGCGGCACAAAGAGAAAGAGAGATAAGAGAACGGAATGAAAGAGAGGCGAGAGAAAGGAGAGAACGAGAGGCCAGAGAAAGGAATGAGAGGGAAGAAAGAGAAAGGGTGGAGAGGGAAAGGAGAGAAAGAGAAAGGGTGGAGAGGGAAAGGAGAGAACGAGAAGCAAGAGAAAGAGAAAGGCTGGAGAGGGAAAGGAGAGAAAGAGAAGCAAGAGAAAGAGAGGCGAGAGAAGCGAGAGAAAGAGAAATAAGAGAACGAGAGGCCAGAGAAGCGAGAGAACGGAAAAGAAATGAAGAGCAAGAGGGAGAAGAAAGAGAAAGGAGGGTCGCTAGAGAACGATCACCAGTTCAGGAGAGCCTACGGTGGCAATGCAAGCATTACCAGCGGCGCTGTAAAGTGAGCTTTCCATGTTGTGGCGTATTTTATCCGTGTCACCGCTGTCACAATGAATCAGGGGCGTGTGACGCTGCTGACATGAAGGCGAACCAGGCAACGCATGTCAAGTGTACCAACTGTGGACACGAGGAAGAGGTTGGTAACACAATGCGCATGCTCCTTAGGTCACCGTCTTCCCTGCAAAGTCATAAAACCCTAACTTATTCAACAGGCAAAATTGAAATGAGAGAGAAACCAAATATATTTGTCCGTTTTGGTATCATAATTATGCTTGCACTTTCCAGTCACAGCCTAAGGCAAACGAGGTATTTTAGAAGAAAACCTGATGTGATAACTGTGAGAGAACTTGGAAACATCGGGTAATCAAGACATTCTTATGTCATTACGTCCTTTTAGTTGTCCTGTTACGACAAACCTTGAATAGTTGAAATTCAAGGGGAAAAAGAACCTTAAGTGTCATTTTTAAGAAATTTCAACATGAAAACTCCTCAATCTCTGCACCGCTAAAGATTTAATCTTGCACATCGATCTAGTGGCAACAATTTCTATTCATTTATAAATAAAGTTCTGCATTTTTTCTTTTCCTGCATAACACGTAGATCAACGAGACAAGTCAACATTGTAGCAGTTGTGGCTCAAGGATGTCAGAGTATTTCTGTTTTAAATGCAAGCATTTTACTGGCGTGGAAAAGAATCCATTTCACTGCAAGAAGTGTGAAATTTGCCGGTAAGTCAATTCAATTCATCGGAAACTAAGTACGGTACATAGAACTCTTTGTAACGTACTATTTTATAGCACTTTGGAATTATTTTAAGAATCGATAATATTATTAAGCATATGTTTGGTTTTGATTAAACAAAAACTAACGAAATTACTTTGGCCGATCATGGGAGGTGTAAATTGCGCAATGAACCAATCAGAACTCGAAGTAAATACTTGTGACCGGCGCCAAGCGCGGGAAAACGCTTGCGAGCAATTCAAGATTAGTTTTCGTTTTGCTTCTCATTGGTTGAGAAAGTGGCGCGAGTTTTGTCAACCAATCACAGAGTGAAGTAAAGCAAAACCAAAGCAATCACCAAATTACTTTCGAGATTACAGCAGATGTAGGGATTTTCTTTTCCAGTGACTAATGTACATTGTTTTTTCTTCATTTTCCTTTTCAGTATATTCAAAGACAAATCTTTTCACTGTGATGTTTGCAACGTCTGTCTGGACAAAAGGCTGGAGGGAAAGCACAAATGCAGACCAGATTCAGGGCATGATGAATGTTGTATCTGCTTGGAGGTAAGAAAAACTGATCAGTGGCAAGAGAAACTTGCTCAGAAGTAGAGCTAACAGTAGCTTTAATACCCACCCTCCCCTCTCCCACAAATGCAGACCAGATTCGGGGCATGATGAATGTTGTATCTACTTGGAGGTATTAAAAAATACTGATCTCAAGAGAGACTTGCTCAGGAGTAGAGCTAATAGTAGCTTCACTACCCCACCCTCCCCTCTCCCAGATCAAATCTTGAAGCACCATCTCCAAGTCAAACGTTTGGCGTATTGAATTGGCTATAATATCTGGCACCCCTCCTTCCTTCATTCTTTTAATATAACGCAAGCAATGATTATTAATTAGTGGAATTATCGACAAGTTTTCAAGAAGTGAATCAAGGTCATATTAACTTTTCTTCCTTCCTCGTTAATTCAGGATGCGTTCAGCGGTTGTCAGATCCTGCCATGCTCACACAAGGTACACAAGGAGTGTGCCATCGCCATGATACAGAACGGCGTGTAAGTACACATTAAATGTCTCCACTTTTTGCGGAATTTAAAGCCGTTTGTAGAATGCACACCGACACGATGCTACCTTGCGCACCGAACAAGGTATAAGATAAATATTCCGTTCATTGTGTTTGGCTGTGATTACTTGGTAAGGAAAACTCCAAGTATCAGCACCTTGTTTTGCTATTCTACCAGCGTTTTCTCATTTCTTGGATATTCGTTCGGGCTGCAAATTCCATCAGTTACCAAGTCAAAATTTTGTTCAAATCCCAGCTTTGAGCCTAAATTGTGCCCCAAATCCTCTTTCCAGTGCCCAAGTTTAATGACCAGATCCTTTCCCAGTCTATCAAACCCCATATTCCCAGTGAAAAAAAACGGGAAAATCCAATTTCGCATTTTGCCGTGGGCACGTGGTTCGTAAATTCGAAGAGCCTGTTATAGGCTATTAATTAAGAATTCTTAACTTTTCTTTACTTTTTTGTTCTGGAATTTGGCTCTAACGGGAAACGATAACGCCTTCTTAGGAGACATAAGTAACCATTATATAATAACACTGTTGACTAAAACTTAAGCAAGCGAAAATTAAAGTTAAGACGTTTCGGCGTCATCGTAAACACCATGATTCTCAAGGCAAAGTGCATAAATTGATGCGAAGATTTGATTTTTATACTTTACAGTCTCTACAAATGACAGTCTCTAAAACTTTCTTTCCTTATTTTTAATTTCAGACGGAACTGCCCAATATGTCGCCATCCTTTATTCAACCAGGGCTCACAGTAACTTTAAGTGTCTTCCAAACACTTATTCTACGACCACCTTCTTTATGAATGGCTGGAGACATTACTATTAGGATGCCACACAGAATGAATGCCTTTTCCTTTTTTTCAGTCAAATCATGATATATAAAAGAGACTAGATCTCTTTCGTAGAGCTAAACGGTAAAATAGAGAGAGAATTTAGCGTTTGAATCACCCGATAGTAGTCATAAAATAGCCTTAAAGCTTATTCGCTGTTCATCTGCGGCAGTAGGTTCGCCAATGTTATGGAGAGTTACCGATTGTTCGCCCGCAAATTCGTCTCGCTAAACAGCTGTTTAGTCGATTTGCTACATTTTAGAAAGGGCGTATACTGAAATATTTGAGTCTGTTCAATTTACTCCTCAGAGGAACATTTTGACTGTACACAATACTGAACTACCATATAAGAAGTTCCAATATATAATTTTTTTTAACTTAGGTACGGTAGGGTTTGCTACATAAATGTCAAATATGAATGGAGTACTACTAAATGTATAATTCTTTGAAATAGTCAGCCTTTTTTGTTTATAATCCGTAATAGCTGGATGAAAAAGCAAGGGTGAAGGAACTGTTCATCTCACAAAGTAATGCAAATAGCAATTAAATTTCTAAAATTCAGTTATGTGCCCTTTAGTACAGTACATGTTGTGTTCTGCAGAGTCAGTTTCATGTGAAAGTTAAAGTAGTTTTTTTTTTCAACAATTCATAAATACAAGTGATTGTTCTTAATCTTTTTTGCGCGCTGTTTCCGTGCTTGGCACCAAAGTTGCTGGTCCGTTTATTTTTCGAGCAAGTTTTGAATACTTAGTAACTGATTTTTCTCTTAGTTGGTTAAATCGTTTTGATTGTCATTCGACCGTAAGATTATTGTTTCGAAACAATAAATCTCTCAAGCTTTTCTTTCGTTGGATTTAACTAATGAATTAAATGAAGACCCTCTCGAATGGGGCTTAACAAGGGACGTTCAGTTCGGGCGAAACGCTGCAGCTTGGATAGCGACGAAAGTTTCATTAACTAATACTATATTACTTCAGGATATCTCAAACAGCTTAAAATTAATTTACAGAATAAAAATAGAAGACATTGCTGATACGAAAGGTCAAAAGATACCAAATGAATACGAATTGTAAAAGATATTAAATGTCTTACAAAAATTCAAGAGTAGACGAAAGCTAATTTCCGAAAAAAAAAAAAAAGGTAAAACATGTGACCTTACCGAAACTAAAAGAAGTCAAAGAATGCTACGAACATCGAAAAGGCTAACTTTATTTATTTATCCGCTATGTTTTATCCCTGAACACTGGTTTCAGATGTAGTTTTTAACTTCAAACTTAAAAGCGCTTAGAACTAGCCAAATTTGTTGGTTAACTTAGGTTTCGTATGAGTCGATAACTTAAGTTTTTTTAGTAATGCGTGAATTAAATTTCAAAAGGAAAGGATGATTACGTTTTTATATTTCAAAAATAGAATGACATACTGATACAAGTATTAAATTATTGTATTAAGTTGAATAATTATCACATTTTTATTCAAACAGTATTTTAGAGTATTTTAAATAAAGATTTGTTTTGTAAGCTTGTATCTCTGAAAAGTTATAGCTTTTTGTTTTCCCGTAAGTTCCCCTAATGTATGGGTTAGAAGGTTGTGGAGAACTCATGAACTGAGTTCCTATACACTGTATGTTGATGTCTTGATAGCTTGTTCCAGGTTTTCAGCTACTGGGGAGTGGTACAAATGTGTCCCTCTTGCCTTCAGCCTTTTTTGTTGTTGTTGCTTGCATAGTAATCCTAGTAGTCTTATGGAATGTACTACCGCTCAGTCTTAGGGCTATTGATGACATTACGTCATCCAAGAAACAATTAAAGACGCATCTTTTTAGGAAAGCATATTTTTTCGATATTTTAGATTTATTTATTTTTCTTTTATCAATTATACAAGTTTTATATCAATTATAAATGATGGTACTATTTGTTAGTCTTCATTTTATCAATTTGTAAAACGGATTAGAACATATATTAATGAATTTTGCACTATAGAAATAATAAAATTATTATTATTATTATTATTATTATTAATCCTTTGTGCCACTGTCCTGAGCACACTAATCAATCATGAGGAAAATAAAGGTTGTTGTTGTTGTTGTTGAGCATCTGAACATCTCAAGCACATTAGAACGTTTACATGAAATTCGTGCTTTAAAATTTTAACATAAGCCATTTTAACTAATATTATAGATCCCCACACCCCCTGGGTCATTCTTAGAAAAAGAAAAACAAAACAACAACAACTGGGGTGGGGATGGGTACTGCTAAAACGGACTGAGGTGTTATATGAACTTTGAATAAACATGTTAGCATTACAATGTCTTTATGTTACTTTTCTTATATATTGTAATTTCCTTTTGTTGTAAACCATTGAAAAAGTGCATAATAATAAAAAAAACCTTAACTTTTGTGGATTCACTGGTCAACTTTGACTTTAGTGTCATTGCTGCATATAGAAATAGCTCCATTTGAAGCTTCTTTGTTATATCACTTTTAAAACAGCCTATGGCCATATGGTTCTGTCTGAGGAACTGCATGTAAAAATAAAGAAACTTTCAAGCATCATGTTATATCTCCCTTCTGAAATGATCACTGCATGAAGAGCAAGTTTAACTGAAGAGACCATCACCAGCATTGTTGCTAAATTAAAATTTCTTCTTTTTCTTAAATATCTTCACAACATTCACTAGAAAGAGTCCAAACTGACATTCAACAGCATTTTATTGGTTTTAAATATTTCTTCTCATGTCAGTGTATCTTCAGATCTCAAGTATTCTCCTACATCAGCTTGGTGGAAACAAACTATATCGGTGGGATTGGCTCGCCGACAATCCTGTGTGGAGCGGGCTGTCGCACCAAAACCCTGTAAAACAAGATCAACAAAATAACCAATAAGCAACCATCTATGAACCCTAACAACTTACAAAAGTGCGCAGATTAACATGCACAGTAACACCTGGCCGCAGTTAGATTTGTGGAACATTTCATTTTGATATGGTTGTCACAAATGACTCAATGTAGCTGGCAAAAGGGCGAAAGTAAAGATTACACATATATGAGATTGCAAACACACTACACAGACATTTGACTTGTCCTAGCCTCCCTCGCAGACACTCTCTTGGCTCATCAGGCAACCTTCCCTCTCCAATGAGACCAGGGTTAAATGCCAGCTTACATGGGCCCACTGTGGCCCCCATACAACTTTACAGGCTTAACTCATAAAGTGTGATAAGAACCATTTACTGTCGACATGTGATTTTGAAAAGTTGTACAACAGGTGGCTGGGTCAGGCCTTAACCTGTCTTCTGTTGCATGAAGCAAGTACATGTAGTAGCATTGCTTCTTAACCCTTTAAGCCCTAACAGTGATCAGCATCAAATTTCTCCTGGTAAAATTAATGTTTATTCAATCCCTGAGGTCATGAGAATTAAGGATACGATCACCCAAGGTGAATTCTCTTGATATTTTAAAAGCTTCTACCCAGTACTTTTATAAGAAAAATATAGGGACAAGACAGGAGAGTTTGTCCTTTGATATTAGGGCTTAAAGGGTTAATATGATCTGCCATAGATGGGATGCTAGTCCATGACAGGATCACACCCATCAGCATTGTATGTCACCATACACCTGGGTGAAGAGAGACAATGGGGAGCAAAGTTTCCATCCAGTAAGCGGAACAACAAAATGGCATTGGCTAGACTGCGAACCACTGACCACAAGATCTTAAGTCCAACACACAAACCACAACATCACAGCAATTGCACCATTGACAAACAAAATGCAGTGTAGGACTGTCTCCAAAAACAGCCAAAATGTACTCACCAGCGGTAGGTCATTCATGGAATAGACAATCACACCTTGATACTGAGGAGTATTTTCTGTTATTCTACCAAGACCTGACTTTAAGACATGATTTCCATACAAAAATGACTGCTCTCCAGATGGCTTGACCCAAATTTTATACTGAAAGGCAATAGAACTGAACATTAGCATCTACTTGGGCTGTGGAAGCAGTTTTCATTTATCAGTCAGCTGTTTTTACTGCCCCCACAAACAATTCATAATCAGTACGCAATAAAATAATTATTGTTATTGTTCACAAGATAACTGCTCTTTTCTGTCATCAGTATGAAATATAACTTAATGGGAGTATTCAAAGAATATAGGGTGAAACCCAAATTGCTTCAAACAAGCTTTACTTTAGCATAAACAGGGCAGTACAGTAGCTAGTATCCAAGAAAGAAGGACCCATGTTGCTAAAAAAAAAACAGTCTACCTTACAGGTCAACGCGCTACTGCAAACACAGGTAGCCCAAGCTCATGTCACTAGAGAGCTTGGGCTGCCTGTGCTGCAAGTAACAAACGTTATCAGCCTGTATACATAAAAAGTGTCTGGTTGCATGCTCGACCAGAAAAGACTGAAGATTGGAAATTGGAGCTAAGATGGTGTATCTCTATGGATATCTTGACCACAAATTAAGTAGTTATTAAACACTAGCATTTGTATGAGCAATTCA
Organism: Pavona decussata; assembly: GCF_977016875.1. Classification (NCBI taxonomy): domain Eukaryota; kingdom Metazoa; phylum Cnidaria; class Anthozoa; order Scleractinia; family Agariciidae; genus Pavona; species Pavona decussata. The sequence goes on from NW_028145615.1 coordinate 766,117, forward strand.
TTAGCCTTAAACCGTGCTGTACTGCCAAAAATTATTAGAAATGTACAAGTTAAGGCATAAAAACAGCTGGCCATATCTTCACAAAAAACAATGTAATGAACTGTCTGATAGACCAGCTGATGGAGCCAAACAAGAGGTTATTTTTGGTTTGTGTGAAATATTTCTTTTCTTGTAACCAAAACGACAGAAATCATGTACTGGGTAGACTCTCGGTTTTGTTACTTTTCAACAAGTTTTAACAGAAAGTGACAGGTCATTTTCCAGGTCAAAGAAACAGAGCATCCTACCTTAGCATAAGGCGCCATAAAGTCAAGAGCTGTGATGTGAAGTCTAAACCGCTTTGTTTTTGTAAACTTTCCAATACATGTTCCAACACTTATGAGGTTCTCTCTAGCCACGTTGGTTGCCTTTCTCATAATCTGCTCACTGGAATCAAATAATATGGATAATGAGACCGAGGATTTCCATAGTAACCATTCCAACATGTGGAGTCAGTGTGGCCAAGTGGTCAGGGAGCAGGGAGCCGAACTTGAATAGCTGCCCAATTCAAGTCCCACTCTGACGTCTGGCTGGAGTTGTTTCCAGGCACTGACCCAAGTACAACTCCTTAGCAAATAAATTGCTTGTAATTTAATATAAGCCAATTCATGTGTCTTCTGTCAGTTGGGATTTTTAATCATGTGTATTTGGTGAATTGTTTGTTTGTAAAGTTTACATGCTCTAACCCTAACCCAACACCATCCAACAAATATGACATGTTGAATCCAGCAACGTTGGATCATAACATCAATTTTTTTTGCCCAGGTCTTTATTTAAGTTCAACAATATTAGGGATGTTCTAAGCCTAGTTGCCATTGGGTAACCGGTCAACTCGCCTACGTGCAAACTCGCCTACAACTTGTCAGCTCGCCTACGTAGGCGACCTCTCTTCCTGACACAGGCGAGTTCACTCAAGTAATGTATGCCTGTTAAATAACTTTATGTTCTATCTAACTCGTTCTTTAATCCATAAACCTAAACAAGCGTGCTATGTTCTAAATTCGCCTTCGTAGGCGAGTTGGCATAGGCGAGTTTGCCCATAGGCGAGTTGACCGGTATTCTGCCATTGTATTCCTAGCTTGTTTACACCTGAATACTACCTTTCCATGGTGCCCAGGACTTGCATCTATTACCACATTACCAGTCCCCACTTCAGGCTTAACACGGATAACAAGGCAAAGGAGAATAGCTACAGTAGGTACTGGCTGACTCTGTTTTATCTGATACAGTGTAGCAGCTACTATGTTTTATGGCATGTACAAAGATTATCTCTACCAGTACTAATTAATCAGAAGCAACGAGAAGCATTTTCAAAACAGAGAAACCTACCTAACATAGTAAACTCGTTCATCATGAAGTCTGAAACAATAATTCCCATCTGGTCTGTCGATAAGAAGCTTGATGTTGTCTCCAATACTAAGAAAATGAGTCCAAAGAGAGATTATTAAGCCAAATGTAAACGACTCAAACAGATTGCTTCATAAGAATCTATATCATAAAACTAACATCTTCGATGCAAGGACTTACTATTTTGCTAGCTTTTCAAACACACTTCGGGTTTCTTCTTCCGTTAGAGGCCTCATGTTTAAATTGTTTATGTTGGAAGGAGTTTCACGTGGTCAAAATCCTTCGATCTTCGTTTTTTTCCAGTTTTCTTGAAAATTGTCAGCGGCAACAACCAAAAGCCAGGTTACATTTCGCGCCCTGTTCGCGGCGTTTCTCATAGCAACGCTTTCAAACTGCGTCAATTTCCAAAATAATAATGGCTTCTTGGGGAGAGTACGAGGTCAAATACGAAGGTTTTTGCAACTAAAATTTCTTCAAAAGGCCGTACAAACTACACTTCCACGTGACATAATGATTCCTTTAGAGAGTGCAACAGCCATATTGCCCAGAATGCCGACTGGAAGGGCCATGACTGGGGAGTTTCCATTGACAATTATGAAGCCACCAGTTGTGGACGTGAAAGCCCGCGCAAGTCCTTCGTCAGTTTCTAGCCCAATTTATCGCCTTTTGCGGAGTAGAAATCAACGGAGAAATAGCTCAGCGTCGTCTGCGCGTAGTTGTTGTAGTACCAAGCCTGACTGCAAAGAATTTGTGACCGAGAGAGTTGAAGTTTTTGACCTGAAAGAGACAGGACAACAAAGACACGAGTCATCCCTACAATGTCAAAACCAAGTGACATTAACATTACCTGACAATAAAAACAACTGTCAAGAGAAATCAGGGCATTCTGGGAGAAGTAGTTTAATCTCATCGGCTAAAGAACGGCATATCTTCTCACAGGAGCAACCGTTAGGTAAGCTGAGAACAACATTAACATTTTAATTTAATTATTTAGTTTAATTTAATAAAGTTTCAGATTTACAATCAAATCAAATGAACCGTTCAATCTGAGGTAGGCTTAAAACAGAGTACCAGACCCCTTAACAATAAGCCACCTATTATTATATCACTGAAATACAAGATTCAGCTGGCAAGATATCAGCAATCAGCCTATTTTTAAATATCAAACATTTCCCTGGAAGGCCTAAACAATTTCGGATCTTGTGTCTTATAGGGGGCCTCGATCGATGGTAACGGTCGGTATGTCGGTCGACTGATGGTCGATATCTCGGTCGATGTATCTACCAAGTATCGGTCGATTGTGGGTTGAGTAGCGGGCAAGCGTCGATCGAGCATCGGCCGCTATATTGGCGATGTATCGACCGATCATTGGATCACCTTCGGTCGAGAGATCGACCGACAGTCGGTCGCGATAGCATCGGCAGTGTGTCGGCAATACATCGGTGAACCGTCGGTCAAGTATCAGTAAAGTGTCGGTCGATGCCCATCGGCCGATACTCGGTCGACACAAAAAAGGAACGAGGATTTTGCTTTGCTCTAAATCGGTTTAACCGGGACACTACGGTTTATTACGCTGGCATGTTTTTGCACGTTCTATTGACCTAATATGGTAAAATGATGCAATAATGGAAGAATAAAATGAAATAATGACAGACTATCGACCCGCTATCTGTCGTTATTATATCAGTGGCCATCAACTGATATGTCGACCGATATAGCGGTGCGCTATGTACACGAATGTCGATCGAGATAAGGACGAAGTGTCGAAAAAACATATTGATAGAATATTGACCGATATATCGGCCGATACTATCGGCCGGTAAGCGGTGAAATATCAATGAAGTATCGGTGATGTGTCGGTGAAGTGTCGATGTGTTGCTATCTATATTGACCGACAACCACCTCGGTCGATACGACGACCGCCATAGCGGTACAACATCGACCGAGTCATCCCCAATTATCGACCGAGGCTCGACCGAGATATCGACCGTCAGTCGACCGTGAGTCGACCGACATATCGACCATTACTATCGATCGAGGCCCCCTATAAGACACAAGATCCACAATTTCCACCTTTCTAATACAACAACTTTTGTTGGAAGACTGCAATTGATTCCATTCTCTTGATTGGTTTATAACATGTAATTTAAACACTGACCATTGTTATCAAAAAATAAATAAATAAATAAATAAAAATAAGAGTTTGTTGAGATTTAGGAAGCAAAACAAATAATTATCAGGGTTGGGTTAAAATTAGTTGCAGCAAGTAGAAACCTTGAAAAGCAAGCCAATAATATTGGAAGTTGCACGTCTAAGGGTGCTTGTGCTGATGAGTAGAAAAATGTTGTTGTAAAGTAGTCAGTCACTCAGTAAAACCCTCTGTACCTTCCAGAATTGACGCCACAACTTAGTGGAGTTGACGCAGACAAAAGACAGCCATGCAATTCAACAGATCTTACAGAAGAATCAAAGCCAACTGATTCCCCCTCAACAAAGGAAACTGAGTTACAGTCTGAGAATTTTCCTGGCCTGGAAACCAAAGAAAATAAGATTTCTCAATCAGAAAACAGTGATAAAAGGAGTAGAAAGAAATCATGTAAAGCTAAGAGAACACACAAGAAAAGGAAAAATTCAATGAAAAAAAGTTTCTTTGCAAGATTTGTGGGATCTCATGTGCAGAAAAAGCAGCAAGGTAATATTTTTAAATTATAGTAGACTTTTTCCATGGCAGTTACTACATGATCTTATTTTACTAGAAAAATAAGGTCTTACAAAACATGTGTTGTGGTTTGAAATTTTTCAGACCAGTTTAATTTTTATTCTCTTTGTCGATCATGTTTACTGTAGGTAGTGTCGGTCGACACTATCGGTCCATATATCGACTGACACTCGGCCGATATATCGGTCGACACTCACTCGGTCGATATGTCGACCGCAATTCGACCGGGTGTCGGTCGATTATTGGTCTAGCAGCGGCCGACTATCGGTCGAGCATCGGCCGATATATCGACGGATGTGTGTGTCGACCGATACGTTTTTAGTCTCGTCGACACTCGGCAGATACCTTATCGATACTTTACCGATAGTCTGGCGATACCTTACCGATACTCGGTCGATACTCGACCGACCAAGTGTCAGTCGAGTCTCGGTCGATATGTCGGTCGTTAATTACCCGACAATCCACTGATGTTGTGTCGATATCTTACTTTTAAGCGTCGATATAAAAAAAGTTTTTATCAAGTTTTATAGTCGGGGGAACTTGCGGCTTGCTAGAACAAATTATTATTATTATGATGATGATGATTATTATTATTACTTTATTGGCCATTATACGACGGTAGGGCTATAGCAGGCAGGTTCTGCGTAGACACGTCTGCGTGGGCAGTCGAAATGGAAGTGAATTTTCTCGTTGTTGTAAAACACAGAGAAGGAAAAGGGAATTTGGATTTGCTTTTTCTTATATTTCAATAACTACTACCTGTTTTATTGTAGCACCACAACGCTTTTACTGTACCACCACAACGCTGCATTAGCATTGACCAAGCGCGCACAAGCACATGTCACTTTTTCGGTGTGTAATTTAACGGATATTGAGTTTCGCGTTCCAGGCTTTTGTTTTCATGTCCCTCTATTTCTCTCAGTATTTGACGTAGGTTGCTACTTTTTTTGTTAATCCAGAGAGCTTTCTTTTCCGAATTCAGGGATAGTTTAATCTTTTCCAGATGATTCTTAGTTTTTGAGTTCTGACTGAGCGTGCACATGCAATGGAATTTTTCCGGTGTGTAATTTAACGAAAATTGAGTTACGCGTCCACAAGCTTTTGCATTCATTTGCCTCTATCTCTCTCACAATTTGACCTATGCTGCTACCTTTTTTTTAAACACAGTGTTTCCTTTTCCGAATTCAGAAAAAAATTATAATTTTGCGATTTATATTCCTTGAGTTATAACCTAGCGCGCAAAAGTAATCGAATTTTTCCAGTTGAAAATTTAGCGGAAAATACATTATACGTTCACACGTGGTTGTACTCACCGGTATATATATCTGTAAATATTTGTCCTGCACTGCTCATTGTTTTTTTAATCGACAGTGTATTCGTTTCCAAATTCAGGGAAAGTTTAATCTTTTCCATACGATTTTTAGTTTTGGAGTTAAGACTGAGCGCGCACGTGCAATTGAATTTTTCCGGTGTGTAATTTACGCTACATCAAAGATAGCTCGCCGATAGTTCACTGATAGTCTACCGATGCCTCGCCGATAGTTCACCGATAGTCGACCGATAGCTTGCCGATAGGTCACCGATAGTTTACCGATAGATCACCGGCACTATCGGCCGATAAATAGGCGCTCAATAGGCCGAGTGTCAGTCGAATGTCAGCCGAGTGTCGGTCGAGTATCGGTCGATATGTCGACTGATACTGGACCGACACTAGGCTGACATTCGACCGACACTCGGCCGATATGTCAACCGAGTGTGGACCGCTACTCGGCCTACATATCGACCGAGTGTCGACCGATATATCGGCCGAGTGTCGGTCGATATATCGACCGATAGTGTCGACCGACACTACCTACAGTAAACATGATCCCTCTTTGTGTATACCATAATCAGACAAAGGGAAATAAAAATGAAAGTGGTTTGAAAATTTTAAACCAAAAAAAAAAAAATTGAACCACATTACATATACAAAGAAATAACTTTCATACCTTGCAGTGGCTTAATTGATTACTTTTGATTGTGTAGTTATTAGGAACTTTAGTATTTAAATAATTGTTCCTGAAAAGCGCCATTGGGGAGGTAACAATAAAGTATGTATGTATGTATGAAGAATTAACAAGGTAACAGTTTTATAGCAGAAATGATTTTCCTATTTTTACAACATAAAGACCTTATTTCACCAGAAAAAAAGGTCTTATTAACATACCATTTACAAGTTATCAGATATGTGTGCCTTACAGTGGTTTATCAGGTTGATACTTAGGACAGTAGTTTGTCTCGATATTTAATATTTGCATTGCAATTTTTTGATATTATTTGTTGGTTAATCTCTAAAAATAACAAAGTACATACTTCACACAATCAAGCCAGATGTGAGACATTAGCTTTTATTGTAAGTTAAATGCTGTGGAATAGTTGTGTTACACAGGAAGATTATCATAAGTTACAAAATGTTTTGTGTAACTAAGTTTAAAGCAGACCTCATTATAAGAAAATGGCAACCACTTTTAAAACATCTGGCTTGAGCCATTAGAAATCTTAAAAAGAACGCGAGCTATTTGAAAAACAAAGTTTTGTAGGAAAAGCGGTGAGCGAGTGAAGGTGTCATAATCCAATTTATGCGGGACTGTGTTGAGATATTACGCGGCAAAATTTACCCGCGATCTTGAATTACTGGCAAATTTGCATATATTTGTCTACATCGTGTTCATCGCATGTCACGGCGTTGTATGTAAAATTTTACTGTTAAACAGCGTTCCATTTTGGATTCAAGCATTGCGTAAAAGGTTGTTATGAAGAAAGCAAAACTAGAAAAGTCGCCTTGGGTGACAGTTAAGAAAAAAACGGGCCCAAAGAAGGTCGAAAAATCATTTGACGAAGCCAAAAAACATCAGCTGGCGGAGGGCGACAAGGGTTCTTGGTAAAATGAGTCAGATTTTCTATAACTGCCTCGGCAGCAGAGAAATTCGAGGACGATAAATCGGATAGTGGAGAGTCGAACATCAGTTCGGAACATGCCGGCGACAATCCAGCCACTTTCGCTGTTGTTGATCGGCTGAAAATAAGCAGCGAACCTCAGCGCGAAGCCTCGTGTACTGATAGCGTGCCTCGTGTCAACTCCGCTGGGGCTGCCAGTTTCATGTTCTGCGTCTATCTGCCGTTTTCTTCTTTGTTTTGGTTTCGCCGGTGGCTCTCTCGCGCCTTAAAGAAATCGCTTTACAATATTACAGTAACACTAAATGCTTATAGAACTCCCCAGGGAATGCTTCTTTGTGTTTGATTGGCCGGCAGCGTGAGCTCGTTGACAAGTATCTTAATGAGGTGCGAAAACTCGGAAAATGTTTCAAGGCCAAAAACACGGCTTTTGTTTTTGCGCGAATTCCCCATCTTCAAATGAATTAAAAGGGTATGTGGATTTGCCAGATTTCAACGAAATTTGGCCAAAATGGTCATCAGATATTAATGCATCAAAGCGTGTCAGGCTTTTACGAAATTCAAAATATTTTTCCTGTGACGTGTTAACATCTGACGGGACTACAAAAATTTTCTATTGTCCATCTTTCGGATGGGTTTTCTCACAAACCAATAGGAATAAAGAAAAAGCCTGACACACTTTGTTAGCCTATTATCTCCTGATTGATATTGTGCAGTCTGTTTGGTTGTGCGCCTTTACGTGAGAGTGGGTAATTCAGTTAAGTACACGTCGCTAGTATTGAGTTTGCAGGCCTCTGAGAGCTTATGTATCCAACAAAATAAAAAAAACAGTGATATTTTCGCAAACTTCAATTTATCAGCTTTACAGTGATATATAGTTTTCCATGGTTTTATCGAAAGCAGCACGCGTACGCTAGATTTCCGTGAAGGCACTCGCGAAACATGGAAGTAACCTTAACAAAAAAAATTACAGATTGGCTGCCATTTTTTTGCCAAGAATTAAGTGTTTTATTGGGTGTAAAACCACCAGGCTGCAGGCTCACAGCAGTTTTTCTGGACTTAGGGTGGAAGTTTTGAAATTACAATCTTGCATACAAGATAAACTTCGATCTCCTAACTACATCAACATTTCAACATATGATCAAAGCTAATTTTCTCATTGGTTTCCAAGCAACAACTATTATCATTAATGTTATGCAAAACATAAAATTTACAATGCAAGACTTGAGAAGCAGGAGCATATATTTATGTAAATTTTACATTTTGCGCGACTTGTTAGTACGGCCTCCACCCTTAAAATGAAGCCAGAATGTTACTGTTTTAATAGAGTGTTTTTACTTGCAGGCCAACCAGTTAATTCAATCATCTGGCTTGATTGTAATTTTTTCTTTTATGGGCATAAAAATTGGCCATCAAAGCTTTGTTTTTTCAAGCATAAAATTTATTTGAATGAGTCACATATGCTTACAGAGTTGTGGAGGGCAATTAACAAAAAAAAATTACAGATTGGCTGCCATTTGTTGCCAAGAATTAGGTGTTTTATTGGGTTAAAACCACCAGGCTGCAGGCTCACAGCAGTTTTTCTGGACTTAGGGTGGAAGTTTTGAAATTACAATCTTGCGTACAAGATAAACTTCGATCTCCTAACTACATCATCATTTCAACATATGATCAAAGTGAATTTTCTCATTGGTTTCCAAGCAACAACTATTACCATTAATGTTATGCAAAACATAAAATTTACAATGCAAGACTTGAGAAACAGGAGCTGTATTTATGAAAATTTTACATTTTGCACGACTTGTTACAGGGGCACCCAAAGGATCGTTTTGGTAAATTTTCTGTTCGGAAGCCCCTTAATCCCCTACAATTTTCTAAAAGGAATTTTCACCTCGAAGTTTCGTGATATGGGAAATTTAAGACCTGGTGTTTTCGGATTGATAAAAATGTTGTTTCGGGTACCGACAAAAGGTCAGCTAAGATTTTCAGAAAGGAAATAAGACCTAAGGTTTTCGGGAAAAGGACAAAAATGCCCTAGTAATTTCGAAAAGACTCAAGTTCCCCTAGAATGACCGAACAGATAAAAATATTATAGCCCAGCCTAAAAGGAACCTACAGAGCTTTAAAGGAGCTCCAGATAGCCTAAAATTGTGTTTCAGAGGATATGAGAGAAACCTCTCGTTGGGTGCCCCTGTTGTTAGCACTTCCACCCTTAAAATGAAGCCATAATGTTACTGTTTTAATGGAGTGTTTTTACTTGCAGGCCAACCAGTTAATTCACATGAACAGGTGAAGCCAAGAGCAAATATTCCTCAAGTGAGAGACACATCACCAAATAAGTACCTTAATATACAGAAACTGCATACTGCTTATGCTCCGAAGAAAAATGACAACAAGACAAAGAATGCCATTCTTTTACCACAAGTCTCTAATGCTAATTTAACTAAAGACAATACAGGAAGTTGCACATCTTCCCCAAGGAAACAAGAACTAGAACTAGAAAATGCACTGATTTCTCCACGTACGTCATCACCACGGAAATTACTGAACTCAGATGATGACAAAGTGAAGAAAATCTTTTTATCAGAGACACATTCTGGGATGGTTGCTGGAATACCATGTGCCCCACCTAGCACCCCTACAGTTGGTAAGTGACTGCTTTTACCCTCACTAAGACTCTTTACTCCCACAAGGCAATGAGTTTTCAATTTGTGTTCTAGCTGGGCTAAGGTGATCCAAGTCATGCTGAACAGTTGAGGCAGCAAACTGCCACTCAAAACTTCCAGTCAGAACTTATTTATTTATTTTTAAATTCCAGTACTATTCTACTAACAATCATGAAAGAATTAGAAGGAAACAAATAAGCAAAAAAAAAAGTTGGATATTACATAAAAGGTGCCTGAATTAAACATTATTCAAGTACTGAGTACTCAGTAAAAAAAAAAAAAACTTTCATACCAAGTTTCAGTAGTGTTTATAAATACAAAACCACTTTTGGTTCAAAGAATAATATTGGGAGTTTCACAGAATCGAGGGTTCGAATAATTGAGATTAGTAATTTCCACAGTAATATACCATGAGTTTGACAGCATGCAGGCCATTTATGAAACAATCATATTAAATCAATTTAAGTCTCAAATAAAGACTAAACACACCAAAGCATGTCATGCATAAATACTAGAACATTGACTCCACAGACAAAATAATCATTTAATACATTTCAATCATGCCCTTACCAGGCAAATATTTATCAGAGTACATACAGTTCCAGAAAGTATCTATGCCCACACCAAGGGGATTTATGCTATAAAGACCCCCCCCCCCCCCCTTCCTCATATAGGTAGTGGGATGGGAAGGGAGATGGTTATTGTCTGCAACTGTGGAACTACACATTCATGTAACATTTCAATGTAAAGTTGTAGTTTCATTGCTTAGTCTTTATTTGAGACTTAAATTGATTTAATATGATTGTTTTATAAATGGCCTGCATGTTGTCAAACTCATGGTATATTACTGTTTGCCTTAAACTTTTAAGAAGCAATTTACCACGAATCTACATCAATTGATGATGCATTGTACCTGCTTCTTCCCTGAAGTTTCTATAATTTTGAAGACAGCGTTGATGACCTAAAGAAATTTTTTAAAAAAGGTGTTATTATAACTGCCGAAAAACCCACTGAACGTTCCCCACCTTTGACTAAGATTTGGCATGAAATGCACATACCTCGTTGTTTAACCAGCCAGCAGTAAAACCGGACTTGTAACGTCTCAGGACTGCTGCACCTTCTTCTGAGACAGTACACTGCAGGGTTTTAAAGTCCCATGTTGTTATACCGACGAACTCTTCAATTTCCTCCTCTAGGTCGGCGTGCCTCTTTAAATCCCAAATTGAATCCACCTGGTGGGATATGCGACTTTATGCAATCAATGCAGTGAAATTGCAATTGCATGAAGTGCTTAGTAAACAGCATTTAAGGAACATGATCTTTCTTTGCAGTGTATGGCTGCTGTACTCTAACGCTGTCGGTCACTTGGGATTAACATAACGTCACTCGTTAAAATTCACGGGAATGTAAAGTGTTAAAGCTTTGGGGGCACTGGAATAACTTAGAAATGTAAGACCTAGATGAACTTTTCAGATGAAGTACACGTCAGTCTCTCAGAGTCGAACGCAAGTTACTGGTCATGAAGATTTCCCAGTAAGGGAAGCCGCTATTTGCAAAGATTGCGTTTGCTGAAACTTGCAACGCAACGCAACTCTTCTTCGTGGGAAAAAGTGGCGGACAAAGAGGGGATATTTCAGGCCCATTCTTTTACTGACAAAACTTGGATTGCAATGGCGTTACGTTGCGATTTATACTGACAGGAGAACTAGCTTAAATAAGGGTGTCTTCACTTTGAGTGCATAATAAACGTTTGTTGAAGGCCAGAACTATATTTACGCCACCAGTTTACACCTTACCTTTGCTCTACAGAGGCAGTTCTTCCTGAACTCTGCATATTTTTGCGGAGAATCAACCATATATTTTATAATGAAGGACTAAATTTCCATCGTGGTTGAACTTCGTTAGTCTGCCAACGTAGAATTTGTTTGGGAAATATACTGCCACCCACTTCTCCAGTTCCATTTCACAGTCCTATAAAAATCAAACATCCAAGCGATTCATGAAACTCAAGAAATTTTATCAACTTGAAAGATGTTTTCAATAGTTTATGTTGGAGAATAGCAGAGGTTTCCTTAAACTAAGAGTTTTTGCCGACAGTCACAGGTAGTACATTAACGGCAAATGATACACTTCTAATAATGGTAAAAAAAAGCATACTAAATTATGTCCCATTACAGGGTACGAGTACTATTATAGGTGCCTTGTGTGAAAGGAAAAAGAAGTAGCCACTGATGGTCCAGCCATCCAATCACAAAGGTTGATTTGAGTCATATAACAATCGATTCCGGAATCTTTTCAAGTTACCTTTCTTGCTTGTTTTGCAGAAGAATAAAATGATTATAATATTAATGAATAACAATAACCTTGTAAATTCTGTATTTTTAAATACAAAATATGTTATTTTGTCAGATGAATTAAAGAAAGTGGAATATATACCTTCTCTGACGGATGTCAAGGTAATGCAGCACTTGTAGGCTACTTTGTTAGAACGCTGTGTGGATTTATTCTATACACTGTTAAGTATTGCCGCTTTGACTGTTACTACCAATATTGTATTTTACAGTTACAATGCCTTTTACTTGCAGAGTCAAAGAGCAGTGAAAACAAGGCTTGTTAACTTAGGTAAGCTGCATGATAGAAGTTCACATTTTGTAACACATTAGAGTAAAATAAACTATAAACACCTACCTGTATAAAGCAGCTGGACACTTAAAGTGAAGCCCTGCCAGTTGGATTAAGGTACTTCTACTAGCAACAGAGACGATAACAGAGCAATAGTAGGTTTCATTGAGATTTTGAACAGGCAGGGAAGAGATTAGTGCACCTGGATAAGAGAGTAGACTTGGGTTAATGTGATTTTGCAGAAAAAGTTGGTTGAGTTGTTGGGTAACTGGGAAAGTCGTGTTTACAGATGGTCAATTTGCCTGGTTCCTGACCCTTAATGAAACTCCTGGCATCCAAAACAACAGGAAAGTTGGTCTCCTTGGACAGCTGACTGTGCAGAGAGGTCTAAAATATTACCACAGTGATACAACAGAAAATTAAAAAGAGGTGGTCGCTCATGAAATTTGGTTTCCAACTGAAGGAAATAATATGATGGCTGATAAACCGAAGCTCTTAAATTACTATGAGACTTAAGTGTTATCAGTAATTGATTCATTTTGTTTTATACATATTGAATTGATAGGAAATAAAATGAGGGCTGAGGAACAGAGAAAGAAAGAGAAGGTTTTAAAAGAAGAACAAAAAAGAGCTTATGGTGCAATTTTACAGCTTAAGCAAAGACAGAGAGCAGAGGTAATGATTATATGATAATTTGTGTTTTGTAGGTCCATTCACATCGCATCACCAGCTATTAGATACATCTCTGACCAAAACATTCTGAAAACTAATTTAAAGAGTTGTTTTTCTACAGATTTATGCTTTGAACAAAGTCATGACTGAACTGGAAAATGAGAACTTTAGGAAATTCATGGAAGAAAACTCAGCAGAGAGCCTTCCTGTGTGAACAGACACTACGTTATTAATAACTATTTTTCTCAAGCTTTAAATAACATCGTCCATTCCTTTTGATCCATAGACTCTTAGGAAACTTTTGCTTGTTTTAACAATATGTACAGAAAAATTGTTGTAATATTAAAAATAAAATTGCTTTACTTGTAGGTTAATATTAAGATGTAAAGATTAGTTAAATTATCATAAAATTACATTATTAAAAAGCCTTTGGACTAAGAAGTCAGCTTAGTGTTGTGTGCTGGTGTTATCACAACACTTTTGTTGACTGTTGTTGCAACCTTGATCACAGAAATCATTTTCTTTGTAGGTATCTTTGAATCATTACCTTTGCCAACAAGAAAACCAATTTCCAAGACCTACTGGCTACCCTAAAATAAAATTCCATGACAATCTCACTGTGAGGTAGAATTTAGAATTTCTCAGACTTGATACAGAACTCCCTGACTTTTCACTGAAAAGAAAAATCTGTTTTTCCCTGACTTTGGCAACCTGCTGTCTCCAAATTGGAATCCAGCAGTCAATGAATTTAATTACGGTATGTTCTACAGTTTTCCTATCCACATTGACCTCGATGGTGTCAAAAGTATGATGTAACTGGTACTCCGTCCAACAGCAATGGCCACCATTTAGTCAGCTGTAGTGACTGAATCTTAACATTATCATTTTACTAAGTGGATGTATAAATGTGCAGTGCCATAAAGTTCATTACTAATATGTGAAAAATGTATTAATGTAGGTCTATTGTTATTTAAACATCACTTAGTTATTTATATATCGTACGTAAGGTATACAAAACAATAATGCACTGGATACTTTTCAAGAAAAAAAGGAACTAGATGAAGCTAATGTACGTGACTGTATGAAAAATGAAGATTGAACTATTTTAACAATGTATTATAATTATTTAAAAAAAAGTAGCAGGAAAAATAAACACCCACTCACTGTCTTTCGTACCTTAGGTCACTTTAGAATTGAAAGTAAAATAATGTTTTAAACTGGTTGCACATTGTCTTAATCTCTGAGGGTATTCATCTCAATAATTATTTCACTCAGGGTAGGCAAGTGTGATGGCATGAGAGCATAAATCTCTTAATGCCAAATTTCTTCTTTTCGCATGTCATCCACAATTTATTAAAAAAAAAAACAAACATGACTGCTGACATCCAGCCATTTTTCAAGGTGATGTGGGTAATTCTTTTTAATTAGAAAGTTATCTCTCACATCTGCAAAAACTATAAAACTAAGGCAAATATTCATGGTATTTTCCCTCATCCTTTCCCTCCCCCCCCCTCCCCACCCCCCAGGCTGCCCGGGGAGTAGGGCATTTTACACAAAAGGCCTTCAACATGCCCAAGAGGGTGGAGGATTTGAACTTTACCTGGTTGGGGTGGGGAATACATGTGGTTCCTGATCCATGGTTGAGTTCAAGGGGAAAATTGTCACTTTTATGAGTGATTGGTTCACCAAAAAGTCTGTATATATAGAAAACCTGATTTCATGTGAATGAACCAATTTCCAAATAGTGCACCGTAAACTGCCGCTTATACAACTTTGTAAGGGGTTTTAGATGGGCTTATAAACGGAGGGGCTTATGTCCGAGGGGTCTTATGACCAGAATAAAAAAACCATTTCGGAACGAGCTATAGCAGTGTTGATCGAAATAAGTTTTTCATTTTACTGGTTTTTAATTAAGCTTTAAAATGTCATAATAAATCGAAGTCATTCAATATTTGGAACAAAATCACAAGTATTTTACAATCAAGTTAAAGGGTAGTTGCATTAAAGACTAGGTTATAAAACTTAGGGAGTTATAAACTTATTGTTCCACAATAATTTTCTGTTTGAAGTAGTACAGGGTTTGGTGTAAGTGCTTAAATATACAGCTATTTCAGTTAACGTTGTCGGATTAAAATCAAGCTAAAAGACAAGACCGCAATGTTTTGTGGGACTATTTTTTATGAATAATTTCATCAAAATCATCCCTGCACGTGCAGGTCATTGTACTGCTAATTACAACCTATTGTTTTCTCCAAGCGTGACTGATTTTGATGAATTTATTCATAAAAATCCCACGTAAACTTTCGGTCTTGTCTTTTAGCTTCATGCTTTGAACCGACAACGTTAGTTGAAATGACTGTATCACTAAAAACAAGGAAAGCTAGATAGAGGGGGGCTTATATCCGGCTTATAATCGGATGTATTTTTTGGTTTACAGGTAGATGGGCCTATAAACGTGGAAGGAGGGGGGGGGGGGGGGGCTTATAAGCGGCAGTTTACGGTATACAAAAATTGGAACATTCTTTTTTCGAGAGGGGCATTTGGTCCTCAAATTCAGTGTTAGGGTAGGGCATTTGAATGGGCTTTTTGGTCCTGTGGAGCAGTCATTTCAACAAGCCAATTTTCAAATTAAAGTTCAAATGCCCAGAGGGATCTTGAAGTTTGGAATTGATTGGTGCATAATTTTACAGCCAAATTACACAGTTTACTGCAACTCATACTACCATCTGCTCTTGTCACATAATCTTAATTTGTGCAGGCTTTAAACTCTGACAGCATAGTTTAATTGAAAATGGCTGGATGCTATGACTACGTCAAAATAAAATACTTCATACTAACTTATGCAAATGTTCTTTTTTACCAAAAGTAAAAAGTGTAGCTTCTGGTTGTGAATTTTTATCACATCCAGTACGTGCAAAGCTGACCTCAATTTTATTTGAATACTAAAGCTGCGCATGCTCAATTTGGTGTCACACGGCTGGTGGCAGAACGGCAAGCTTAAGAACCAATCAGATTGAAGAATTTTGTTGCTAATTTTGTTTAGGATCACAGCAATCAGAACAAGATGAAGCTAATTAATCACAGGCTTAAAATATTGGCCTGGATATTCATTACAAAATCAGTCTCTTCCTCCTCTCTATTAAAAACAGGGTAGTAATTGCTGACATATAACTCGATATTTCATTCGCTTACCTTATAACCATCCTTGCCAAAACAATAATTGTCATGTACGTATGGTTTCCCGTTTTATATTCCCGGGTAAATTTAGCGGTTGTAGCACATATTTCTAACGAGGCCTTTCATTGGACAATGACAAGCTTGCAGGCCTGGTCAAGGCTCGGTCAAGTCACAGTATTGTAAACCAATCAGAGAAGTCGACTTTTAAAACTTGCTCCTTGAAGCCTCGCTTGTGTGAAGTTTCCTACCAACGCCCCTGCAGTAGCCGGACATAACCAAAATATCACTCGCTTAAAATTGGTATTTAAGGAAATCCTACGCTTTAAAACCGATTTTGGTACGGTTGTGGTGCATGAACGACCTTTAAATTCAATTCAGGGTAAGTAGATCTTTTCTCTTGGCTGTAAACATTCTCTGTAGTTTGTACTTCGAAATGTGCCGTCCTCCATTCTGATTACCAGAGGTAGCTCACGAAAGAAGCGATTTTGCAAGCAGTTGTATACAACTTGCAGCATTAGCTTTTCGTGATCATATTTTTCTGTCTTTGTGTCAGAGATCAAATAAGAGAATCCACCACAATCAACTACAGGCGCGAAAAGATCTAGAGTATTGCATGTTTAGATGCTTATATTGTTATAACAGATCATGTAACCTTATAGATCTTAAGTTAAAGAATAACTCTTTGGAATGCTTCGAGTTGGCTCGTCACATTTTTCTAAAATTTAAACCTCATAGTGACATGCCTGCGAATTGTTTGGCTTTCATCCCAGTTCAATGCTAAGGTCCATATCCCCACTTCAACGATCTGTTTGCTCAAGTTTCCTGTATGACAAAATAATTAATGATAATAAAAACAGGTGATATAATTATGATATTTACTTCCACGTGTAAAAACTTAACTGTAAGCCAGGGACCCAGTACTGACCTATAGGCTTTCTGTAGCCTTAAATCCCATTTATTCAGCATTAGCTTTTTCGGTCCCAGCAGAAAAAGGCTACTCTGTTTGTACTCAGCAAATGTAAATAATATTCATTTGGTAGTGCCTCAAGCAGGGGTACACGTAAATGGGTATAATTTTTTCTAATGATTGTAAAAATGTGTTTCCATCTGCCTTTCATTGCATCATTGGATTCATTTTAGTAAATCCCATGCTGAAAGCCATTAAATGTCTTCAACAATACCGCCTGTGGGAGCTTATATAATTCCAGACGTTATGAAGGGTGTCTTATTAGCGAGGGAGACTTGTTTCGTGTCTTAATTTTGAAAATTTAGGACCAATAAAAAATGACTGCAACTTATCTGGACAATACAAGTGCAATGAATTCAATGCTAGAGTTAATGGATGTTGGCATTTACTGTAAGATGCTAACCGCAATGAATTTTGCCTTTCATTCAGTGGTTTTCATAACACATCAAGATGCAAACCATAAAGTGTGTGGTGGTTGGAGACGGAGCTGTAGGAAAAACCTGTTTACTGATATCTTACACGACAAATAAATTTCCAAGTGAATATGTACCGACCGTAAGTGAAGATTTTACCCTTTAAGCTTAATGATCGGCATCAAATTTCTCCTTGTAATATCAATGCTTATTCAATCCCTGAGATCATGTGAATTAAGGATATGATCATCCAAGGTGAATTTTCTTGATATTTTATAACTTCTCCTCAGTACTTTTGTAAGAAAAGATATGGGGACAAGATAGGAGAATTTGTTCTTTGATGTTAGGTATGTTAGACTCAGTTTGAACATATGGCCAATATTACCATTTACTGTAATTTTTTTTTCCATTATGTTCTCGTGCTCGTCTTGTCCCGCCTTGACTAGCTTTGGGGCTATTTGTGGGACAAGCCCTTTATATAATCTGAATCTGTAAATAAATAAATTGTTGTAAATTGTTATTGTAGGTGGTTGATTTGTTGTTTAAGGGAATATATTAGGGTGGTACTACATATAGTTCCGAGTTACATTAGGATAAACCAATAGAACAACAATATAGACATGTTACAGAACAACAACACAGTAGAACAGAACAACAGACTTGGCAATACAATAGCTCTTTAGAGCATCACCCATAAAAGTTTTTCCTTTTTTTAAATATGCCAGGGTCCGAAATTGCGCTTTCCTGGTCGCCAATGCGACTAAAAATTTTGCACTGGCAACCAGAATTTCACAACTAGTCGCCAGCGGGCGATTAACTATTTCATGCCACGATCATTATACAAACAATAACTTTGATTTTCAGCCAAATCGATAAAAATAAAATTCAAAGCCGCCCGCCAATTGGTCACTTAGTTTTTACCTTTCCACTGCTTTTGAAGTATAAAACCGATTCTCCTGTTATTATAAATCTATCACAACGCTTCACAGCTCGAGCAGTGCGAAGCTTCGCCGCCATGTTTTTTGAACGAGAAATGCTGCACGGTTGTGGCCTGGTGCGAACAACATGGCGATCCGTCGATCGTCTTGACAGAACGCGAAAGGAAAGATCGTTTACGGCTTTGAACATAGAGCAAAGAACCAACCGGCAGTTTTTTAATCGGGTACATTTCTTCTCCAAAAGTTAGAGACAAGAGAAGGTATAAACATTTAGCAGTCTTATGAAACTGCGTATATAGCCGGCATTCGATTCGTTCATCGTGGTTTTTCAGTGGTAGGTGTATAAATCGCCATTGCGGCCCCAAACGCAAACGCATTCTCTTCGTTCTGATTCTTAAGAGTAAAATTGGCGACCAGAATTTTCCATCTGGCAACCCAAAATTTTGGTTTGTGTTTCACTGCGAAGGAAAAATTTTATTGACACTTTTTTTTCTGCTTTTTGGCGACCACATTTTTCCATATGGCGACTGAAAAAAAAATTTCAGTCGCCACTTGGCGCCTGCCTAAAAAAGTTAATTTCGGACACTGTATGCGCTAGTCTAGCTGTCTGTACCGGGCTGCACAACTGCTACTAATTACGTCCTTGGTCTATTTGAGTCTTCAAGGGTTAAATTACTGACCATCAAAGCTAAGTTACCTTCTTTTCTTCCCTCCAGGTGTTTGACAACTATGCAGTGACAGTTATGATTGGAGGGGAACCTTTCACACTAGGATTGTTTGATACAGCAGGTACGTTTCACCTTACTGTGTGATAACGTGGTTTGCAATTGAGAGCAATGAGTTTGTGCAGTATTTTTGTGTGACATTCTTTATAAACAGCACACAGGCTAGATGTTCAAAGCAGCTGAGTATTAAACATTGTGTCTAGAGGTAGTCATTTTGCCCTTTTTCGGGCCTTTACTGAAACCCATGGACTACCAACGTGATGACAACCGTGCAAATTGTAATTAAATGCAGTTACACATAAGCAAAGTCGTGTGCTGGCAGGGCAGGCTAAGTATGAATAGACATCAAACCCTCCCTCTAAAAAGTCGTCATACCAACAAATGAAGCAAATAAAAGGTAGAATTTTCTCTAAATTTATTGGCAAGTACAGATTTGATATGTTGTAGTTGAAAAGGGGGAAAAGAAATATTTCAGAGGCACTTTGATCAATTTACAACAGTGCATCAATAGTAATTTATAGTTTCCTTCAGTTCACATTG
Organism: Pavona decussata; assembly: GCF_977016875.1. Taxonomy (NCBI): domain Eukaryota; kingdom Metazoa; phylum Cnidaria; class Anthozoa; order Scleractinia; family Agariciidae; genus Pavona; species Pavona decussata. The sequence continues at coordinate 785,876 of NW_028145615.1, forward strand.
ATGGAATCAAATTACCGGTGTTAAAGTCCCCCTTATCCAGTATATAGTTTGTTATCTACTTTATTTTTTGTTTCCCTTGCAGGTCAAGAAGATTATGACAGACTGAGACCACTTTCATATCCTCAGACAGATGTGTTTCTTGTGTGTTTTTCTGTAGTGTCACCTTCTTCCTTTGAAAATGTGAAAGAAAAGGTAAGGTTCTTGTTGCTTTAGTTCCAACAGTGTGCAGCCAACCAAATAGTTGCTGGGCTTATACTTTGGCAATGGAGGTGGAACAAAGGCATTTTAAGGATCAGAGTGTTTATGTTTCTGAGGAAAGATAGAGAAAGGAAAGAAGAGGATACAGCATTTTGACCTCGCTCAATTTCGGTTGCTGTTTTAACCTAAGCAGTCTTTAATAATGTCCACCTCCCACCTAACTCCTTACAGTCAATGTGGTTCCAAAACATTTAAATACCTTCTTTTGGGGAATTCATTGGCAATCCTGAGGGGGTGAGGGAAGTTGTATAGCTAAATTAGAATGGGGGTATGGATATTTTCTGGAACAACACAATGCAATTTTGGTTGATCAACTTTACCAAAAACATCCTAGTACTCATTTCTCTTCCCTTTGAATCAGGTCAAAACTTATTGTGAAACCTAACCTAATATTGGCCCCCAAACAGCTTCAAGATGACACATAATTTGAAGCCTTTCACTGGTATATGACTTTCCTTTTGTTCAAGTCCTTTTCATTCAGTTTTAATGCCAGTATTTCACCTAATCGTTGTTTGGTTTTAATTTCAGTGGGTTCCAGAAATCACCCACCACTGTCCAAAGACTCCATTTTTACTCGTCGGTACCCAAGTTGATTTGAGGGATGATGCTGGAACAATAGAAAAACTTACCAAGAACAAACAGAAACCCATACCTGTTGAGAATGCAGAGAAGTTAGCTCGTGAGCTTAAAGGTGTTAAGTATGTGGAGTGCTCAGCCCTGACACAAAAAGGCTTGAAAAATGTCTTTGATGAGGCAATCTTGGCTGCGCTGGAACCACCAGAACCACCAAAGAAGAGGATATGTTTATTGCTCTGAGGATAAAAAGAAAAATTTCAAGTGAGGATTCGTTTGCTGTCTAGACTCAAATGTGAAGGTTTTGGATTGCGCCAGAATGGTTATGTCTGGTTTGTCATCCCAGTGAAAATTTGCTGCCATTACGGCTACTGCACCTTTCAATAACATGAAAACTCTAAACTTCAATACCCAGCTATTGATTTGTGTGTTTACAGTGTACTGCTGTCAATCATAATCATGGCAATGGACTGTAAAATACAGAGACTGATAAAGTGGATCGATATCCACCAATCGCAACGTGTTAATGTGACCCCTTTTGACTCTGTTGAGTCAGACTCCCTTGTTTTCTAAGGGGTCTGCTGCAATGATTGACAGCAGTGAAAAAGGTAACGATTTGCTGAATTTTGAACTGCAGAGTCTGCATTTTATTGAAAGGTGTTGTAATTTCCATTTGGTAATGTTTTCCAATAGGTGTAAACGAGATTTTACAGAAGTTTTATCTAAGCCTTTTTAACATAACAATAACAACTACAGACTACTTTTGAAGTGGTGAGATCAGTGGGATTCTTTTCCTGTGAACTATTTTAGTGCTCTTCTGTCTGACTGGGAAGAAAATGTAGTAAACGTAATGATATTAGTATGCAGTGCTTTCAATAAGACTTGGCACCTGCCAGAACTCTGGCTTGTATTCCTGTGCAAACATATTATATTAGGCTGATAAACTTTGTTAAGCAAATCCATTGTGACTGTAAAGAACTCTTTGTAGTTCTAAATGTACTTTTTTACTCAAAATGTTGAAAACAGTAACTGAGCTTTGCAGTTGATCCCATAATTATATTTCCCCTGTGACAGATTGTACTCTAGAGAATACATCTTCTTATTGAAAGCACTGTTATGATCCATGAATATAAAAATATTATATATCTGTGCTTAAGCAGAAAAGTACCAGGATCTACATTAATTTGCTTGTCTCTTATTATTGACTTAAATATTTGGCAAAGTGCATAACACTAATTATCACTTTGGCTACAACATTTGTACATATATTTTCCACCTAGTGGTTCACTTCTGTTGATGCTCCAAATAATACATAGACTTTAGGTTAAGGTTTGACTTTGTATTATTGAGTGCTCAAGAAATGAGACCGATCTTTTGGAAGCGAGGATAAGTATATAATGGCAAGAGAGAATTATGAATGGTTACAGTAATGCTAAACTTGTTTTTGGTTCATCTTGGTGGAGGGGTGGAGGCATTATTTCATGAAACCAGTCTCATTCATGACACTTCACATTGGTTTCCTTAGCAATCCTTACTTCTGACTGCACAAAAACACTTGTTCAGAAAAATCAATTCAGAGTTACTCTAGATATATGCAAGTATACTGGACTCCACAGGCCCAAGATTGGTAATGCTGAGGTTGCCATGATATTGCAGTGTATGGATTTATCTGTGTGGTGGGATAAATTGAACGAGTGGAACAAAATCAAGGTTTTAAGTAGCTATTAATTTAATATTGTATCAAGTTGGGCCGAGTTGCACAACTTGCAAGGATTTAATTAACTTTAAAAGTACAAAACTTTCTTGGGTCTAAACTGTATCTATAGCAAAATTTACTTGGTTATGTCGCATATATTATTTTACTCTAAAATCCAGGAAGGTGTCCACACCATATTGGCTATGATTTAATACCATCTGTAGAGATTCAAAACTGTACCAGCTTGTGAAGCAGGTACTGACATGCAGTCCAAACTACAGGTACAGTGTAAACTGAAGATGTATTTGCAGATTTCAGTACAGGTCTAATTTTGATCTCATCTGCTACATTGTGGAGATAGCCTTAAACCAGTGGAAATTGTACAAAATTTAAAAGATTTGGCTCTTTCTAAACAACAAAGGATGAAATTAGTCTGGGAAATAAATTGGTTGAAATAGGACAAATATCATGCAGGAATAGATAAAAAAAAAGAGGTTGTTACTTTTACAAGTCTTGGATTGCCAAGAAGTAGCTTTATTGAAAACCTTGGCCTCTTGTACATTGATAGAAGATACCAAAAACAAACAATAGAACTCAATAAGAATGCTTTGACAAGTTTCATTGTACCAATCCAAAATTTGTGAACATTTTTAGGTACTTAAAAATATCTAAAAATTAACTAAGTACAGAGAGAGTGGAAGACAAATTAATATTTGTGCAAACTAAGTTTTTCTGACACTGTCGATTTGTTTGCATTTGTGTTAGTGTAGTTTTGAGCTCTCGTTATTTGATGGGTATGTAAGAACTAAAAAAAAAAAGTGTTCATGGTTTTATTACTGGGACAATAAGTTTAATAAGTAAACAATTTATCAATAGCAGCAAAATATTATATAAATTTTTAAACATAGGCAATATTTTACACTAACTTTTGTATGTAGTAATGTAGTAGATTTAAAAAAGAGTACAGATTTGATGTGATAGTATGTTTTGAAAATTGTATGCAAAAATTTATCAAAGAACTTGGTACATTAAAAGGAACTTGTTTTAAAGTGAAGAGTGTTCTAAAAATATGTTGATAAAAAGCTGGTTAGCTGGGTATATATTCCAATTCAATGTTGAGGGTATTGCTTTGCATACCTGTGGCTGGTTTTGCTTTACTGCGTGCGTTCTGTGAGTGATAAGCAAAAGTCACACCACTTTCTCAACAATGAGCAGCAAAACCAATAATATTATTGCTTTACACAATAATTGTGATGACTTGTTGGCAGGCATTTTCTTGGTCTGTACAAGTATTTGCTTCAACTTCTGATTGGCTAATTGTGTTGCTAATACGTTTGTTGTGATTGGCCAGAGTTTTGTAATATTACTTTGGTTTTGGTTTTATGACACTCAATTGAAAACCATTCTACTGTTGGGACTAACTTAAAAGAAAAATAGAAAAACTCTGTCCTTTCTTGATCAGTAACTTGAGAAGGGAAATCAAAGTCCATGGTGACTTGCTCAGGCATTTTCTTGTAGTTTTACTTTTTTTTTCTTTTCTTTTTTTTTGGTGATCTTTGGTTTGCCTGTCTCACGCCTATCTTACGCTTCTCCTGGCTTCTCACAAATGGGAACCAGGCTTTAGTTTTGGATTTTTTTCACACCCTACCCTGCTTCACCCCAGGATTAAAAGATCAGTCACCATATTCCCTGTTAGCAGAGGTCTCTCATGGCAAGGCACTCCTTCCTCTCATTTTGCCTTGCCGTGAGAGACCTCTGCTAGCAGGGAACAGTCACCACAATGTTCCCTGTGCTAACTAATAATATAAACTAGTCTTGAATTGATTTTCTATTCCAAAGCACATTGGCTGCATAGTTTGCAGTGTCTCACATTAATTATTGGATAAGGGGGTCAGTTTCCAAAGAAAATGTAGTACTTGGTCGAGGCAGAGTGGAAATGAATGTTTGGATTTGTGGGAAACCTCATGTTGCACCGACCACTGTAAAGAGAATTATAGATCTAGAGTGCTGGAATTAATAATTGTGGGCTGTATGTGGCTTGTACAGTGAGAAGTAAAGCTATGCTATTTGTAGAAGCATGATGATGATGGTAACGTGTAAAACTGAAATAATTTATTTGAGAGACCATAAAATAGTACGAACTGTGAGGATACAGACTACTGGGATGAACAAAACCTGAACTGCCCCCCCCCCCCCCCCCCCACTCCCAACCACACTTTCCTCTTTCCTGGATTGAGCACGAGTGCCCTGTCTTGAAGACGTCCTACCGGTCGTGCCATTTTTAATTTCATTTTTTGCGAGCTGTTTATGAAACGTTCACAGGTTTTTTATAGTTTCACTAATGACTCAAAACACTGTGTTCCATCCACTTCCTCCTCACACGTGAAACCAAAAAATAAAGCATTTCCGATAAGTTCACTCTTTATATTCTCAGGTAAAATTAGAAGTTGCAACATACTTTTATAACGAGTCTCTTGATTGGAGAATGTTTAGCCATGTAACCTTGCCTTAATCGAGCGGTCCAATCACATTTTACAATAGAATTCTGTCACCGCAGCCTCGTTTTTATGATGCATTGCTACTCGAGGGTCCCCCGCGATATTCGTTAACCAACGCCCCTGGAAAGCCGGATCCTCGTTGCAAGAGTGGAATTTCATGGAAAAAGCGGCAGTCGTAAATTGAGATACTCGACCATTCTGCCGTGTTTCTAGGGTATTAAAGACGTTCGCACTCGTTTGCCGGTAAGTATAATGATTCTTTACTATGAAAATTTCTTTGTGACTTGTTGTTTTGGCTTGAGAAGGTTGTTCGCTCGAATTTAACATTGGTTTCCACCATCTCTTGCGACATGCACAGAGCCGATATTTTGTAATTATGCGATCGTTTCGCGTGTCTTTGGGAGATTGATCGAGTTTGAGGGACTTTGGCCGGCATAGTGTATCGATAAGAGAGATTTCGTGTGAGAACAATTCATGTTTATTCTTGTAAGAGTTTATGCAGCGCTTCATTCCATCGTTGTGTTTATCGATCTATGCTAGATTCCGGAGTTGTGAAACTTTCATTCATTGTATTCAAACTTTGTTTGATTTTATAGTTTTATCTTAGTGTTGTCATATACCAGCTTACTGACTTCTTATAAACCGGATTTGATACCATCTAAAAGAAGGAAGTTTTCCAAAACTTCACTTGTAAGTTCCTTATTTTTCTCCCGCGTGTTGAAATCTGTCTGTCTTTCATCCAATTCAAAATTCATTACTTACATCGCAAAACATCATGAATGTATCTTCGTAGTTTGCGGAATATGCGGTAAGACACACTCCTACATGAACAACTTGAACGTTGAAAACAGTGGAAGTAAGTGTTCCCTGGTTTAATTTTCGTCTCAAATATTTGATACGAAAAATATGCCGGGGCAAAACAAGTTTGTTAAGTGTTATTGTCATGTAACCTTATCCATTTTGTTCCTCACTTGCAGGCTTTGAAATACGGTGACGATATAAACCATAGAAGTTGCAAAATCGTAACAATATGCAAACCATAAAGTGTGTGGTGGTTGGAGACGGAGCTGTAGGAAAAACCTGTTTACTGATATCTTACACGACAAATAAATTTCCAAGTGAATATGTACCGACCGTAAGTTTATACATCCTAAAGCTATAAAGCGCCTTTTTGTCATCTTTATTGTTATTTTCCCAGAGGTGTACTTTAATATTTACTCTAGAACTATAGTTTTTAAATATTTATTTCTAGCGTTTGAAAGAACATTTGCATCAAATAGACTATGTCTGGCTTCTTGTAGTTTGCAGGTGCTGTTTGCAGCCATTAAATTCATACGTAAGACAAGATCTTTATAGTTAACTTTTAATTCCTTTTCGTGATAAGGGCATGGTTAAATTTTAGAGCTATTCCAATTTTATTGATTCATTTAGCCAGCAACGCTCATAATTAATATTGTTCTCAGTTAAAACCTTTTTTTGCCACGTCCCTTTAACTGCAGAAACTTCTGCTTTGACTGATGGTGAAGATGTTGAAATGGAGTGTAGCTCACTAAGTGATGCTGCTAAATATGTGTTACATTTTAACACCACCATGTATATACATGTGAAAATTTCATCTTTTGTTTGTTTGTTTGCTGTGTTTTGTATATTGTTTGAGGTGTTGTTATGGAAAAATCCATCACTGATGACACCATGCATAGATAACATCCATTTAGTTATCACTATAAATTTCTCTTAGAAAGCCATGTGTGCATAAACATCTCTTCTTTGCTTAGCTGCTTGAAGTGCTTTAAAAGGTTCTTTGTAGGATTGAATATGAAATATATGCGTGAAACTTTGTTGTGATTTCTTCACTTTCTTGTGAAGATTTTTTTTCTTTCTTCAATCCGGACAGTAGATACTAGAGCCTTGAACTACTTCTTGTTGTTACCGAGGTAGTGCAGGGTATTTTAGTTCAGTGATACATTTCGTGAGCCATAGTTGACTTGTCAGTTATAGTCTTTACACTGTACTTTTAAAATTGACATCTAAAGTGTTAAATGTGATAACAGTAAAGTGAATACAATATTTTTTGATAATGTGGGCATCACAGGTATTGTAATCAAAAGAGCGAGACATTGTCAGTGGCTTTTGGTACATTGAATATTCTTTTTTGTTCAGAATTACTGTGTATTATTGGCCAAAAGTCTCACTGGACATTCTAATCTCTCATTGAAAGGACAGAGAATGCTTACAAATTATATCATTTCATCCAGGTTACCATTCCTCTTGTCGTTATAAAAATTATATTCATATAATATTTTGGGAGTAGTTCTGAGATGAGTACTGACATGGAATGTCAGCAGACTTTGTTTGATGTTTTGTAAGGACGTTGACCTGTAACAATAGGTTCCTGTTGTCTTGGAGCACACAAAGAAAATAACAACTCGGAAATGTTAGAGAAACAAGATGTTAGTGGTATTGAGATTTTCAAAATTGTAGTCCACAGCTATTTGTACAACATTTTTTAACAACTGTTGATTTTTCATGTTTTTGCAGTTTACTGAAATCTGCCAACTGCCCATGTCTTAAAGAATGCTACTTTATCTTTCTTAGGTGTTTGATAATTATGCCGTCACTGTTATGATTGGTGGAGAACCTTACACATTAGGATTGTTTGATACTGCAGGTTAGTAACCACAAGAGCGACGGCCATTGTAACTTCCTCACCAAGCAATCTTTTTTATTAGCCAAGGAGGTTCACATCACCTCTGCACAGCACACGTCTCTGCTGACATGATTTGCAGAAACTGGACTTTGCTATAACTCTGTTGTAGATGTTTTGTTGTTGTTGTTTTTTTAAACCATGCGCTTGATGTGTTGGAGTTTTTCTTGCCATTTTACTATTTGCCTGTTCTTATTAAGTCTTGCTTTCTACCAAAGTCTCAAGATGGTCATTTAAATGTTGATCTGACATTGATGGCAAAGTTACTGCATTCATATGATAAATTTGATTATCCTTAGGTTGGTTGGTCATTGTTTTGTGGAAACTTTGAGGAAAGGGGAAAATCAGAGCAATATACAGTAAAGGAAAAGAAATAATGATTTCTTTAAAGGTTCTTGCTTCCCCTGTTGTGAAGGGAAGTTAGAGTGACTAATAGCAATTTGACACCTGCTAAGCCATATACCTGGGGCTGTTGGGCATACACTTGCTAAGGGGAACATATATTTGCATTTGGCCAGAAATTGCCATAGGGCAAAAAACTAATGTGGTCAGACATCTGGCATTACTCCTATAATCAAGTAAAAATCTTCAGTCTTAAAATTAATGCACTCTCCAGTGATTAGTGATTGTGTCTGTAGCAAGTATTAACAAGTTTTTATATTTTTCTTTGTTTCAATTTTAAAACAGGTCAAGAAGATTATGACAGATTGAGACCACTTTCTTATCCTCAGACAGACGTGTTTCTTGTGTGTTTTTCGGTAGTTTCACCAGCTTCATTTGAAAATGTAAAGGAAAAGGTAAATGCTAAGTTTCCATTTCTTACGGGATCACTGAAGCGAAATTTTGGCATAACTCACCAACAGTTTATCCCACACAAAACAAATCAATTTCATCCAGCAGCTTGGAACTGTTTGGTAAACAAGGTGAAATTAGGTTTTTTCTGTTTGAAGGATGGTTAAATTGAAATTCAAAGATACGGTGTGGCAATGGTGAAGAATATAAGTTTTGGCTAAAACTTCATTGAATTAGAGATTAAAGCCGCTTGGCTTTTGGCACAATTAAATATGGCAGACTTATCCAAATATGCGTGCAAGCCCAACTACAATGGCTGTGTGTTTTTTGCTCAAAGAACAGCATTGGAAGCATTGGTGGTTGTGAAAAAAATGTAAGCAATCAAGCATTAGTATCTCCTTTGTCTAGGTTGCTTGCATTTTCTAGAAACGTAATAAGCTATTTCTTGTTTGTTTAGTTTCTTGCCCAAAAACAAAATACACAACTATGATTCTTACATGATAACTGGTCTCTATGCCAAAATAGAGCTTAACTGCAGCAATTTCAGGTAGTCTTGCCGAAAACCCTTCATTTCTTTGCAGCGGCTTTAGAGGGTGAATTGTTATTTAGGGGAAACATCTGAGAATATGAAACCAGCATAAACAGATGAGCTCGCCACCAGGTGAAATTAATTCATCTCACATCAAATTTGTTGATCGTATGCTCAGCAAAATGGTTGTCACGACGTATAACTTTGCTGGATGTTGTGGACATCAGATATGGAGCAGGTTTACCAAGCTGTTGGACTGGATATTGAATCTCCTGATAAGAATGATTCTGAAGTGGGCAGTGTCAGCTGACCCACAGGATGAAAATCCTGCTGAAACTTACTTAATAGCCCACTTTGAAAAAGAGTGATGGCCTGGGTCGAGAGTAGCTGCCCAAGCGATTGTGGGATTGTTTGGGGGGACGATAACAATAGCCATCGTCCCCCCAAACAATCCCACAATCACTTGGGCAGTTACTCTCGACCCAGGCCATCACTCTTTTTCAAAGTGGGCTATTGGGTTGTTGTCAGTTACCAGAAAAAATATGTAAGCAACCATTGCGGCAGTTGTAAACGGCTGCTTAGTTTTCAACTTTTGAACATCGCAGAGATGTCAGCTAATCCTTGGTTGGTTTTAATTTCAGTGGGTTCCAGAAATTACCCACCACTGTCCAAAGACTCCGTTTCTACTTGTTGGTACCCAAGTTGATTTGAGGGATGATGCTGGCACGATAGAGAAGCTGTCCAAGAATAAACAGAAACCCACCGGGGTTGAAACTGCAGAGAAGTTAGCTCGCGAGCTGAGAGCTGTCAAATATGTTGAATGCTCAGCATTAACACAGAAAGGCTTGAAAAATGTCTTTGATGAAGCAATCTTAGCAGCGCTTGAACCTCCAGAGCAACCAAAGAAAAGGAAATGTATATTGCTTTGAGCCATGGACTGGTAAATTGACAAAAGAAAACAAACACTTATTTCCAATCATAATTCTAAATGGACAAGATTTTGATTGTCCGCACATACCAAGAAATACTTCTCAGAACTGTGTGGATTAAGTGTATTAAGGAAAGAATAGGTGCGTAGGATTACTATACTAAAAACTCCAAGGACGGGTTACATGTGTGGATGTGCCTGCTAGAAGTTTAGAGTTAAGAGCAATAAAGCATGATTCAGGCAACATGGCCTTCTGTATGCAAAAACTAGAAATTCTTGCCTCATGATTGAACTTTTTGTTCTTCTTTATTTTCTGCTTTGCTGTTGATGCAATTCTATATTCTTTTGTTGAAAGCAAATTCCTCTGTTGATACAATGTAACTGGATAAGCAATATTACTTATTATTCATTGAGAAACAAAGAAGTCATTAATTTGGTAAGGCCAGATTAATCATTGGCAACTTAGTTGACCAAAGCCATACAAAGCTGTCATGAATTTTAAATGGCTATCTCTTCCTTGTATATTATTTGGTATAAAACTTTTTTTCCTGGAAATGTCCTGTAGAATGGATTATGACACTGTCAATGTTGTTAGTTTATAGAATACTAATTTTATGGAATTTCTGCTGATTATTATTGATTGATTGAGTTTAAGTGTTTGATTTCCTCGTCCAATTGGGTGATGCTGTCGTGGTGCACACTCTATCTTTCCTTGTTCCTTGTCTGCCAAAAATGTAACAGGCTCAGTGGAGAAGTGGTGGAGTACCTTGTATGTCTGGTCTCAATCTTGAATTGGTAATATGGAGCAGTATAGTAGGGCAAGAGAAAAAGGAAGAGAATAGTGGTTGCAGACAGGCATAATGTTCTTCTTTCTTCTTCTCCCTTCATACAACTAAAGGCCTAACTCCCTTCATTTTTTCCTTTACCCAACTCTCCTTGATTTCCTAGCTAAAGGTTTTTTACTGCTTGCTTGCCCAAACAACTTTCCTACTCTGTAGGCTATATACATTATAAAAGAAGCAAGATTCAGATTTCTGTTAGAGTTAAATTGTTCACACAGCTAAAATCTAGTTTTATTTGCAGATTCTGACTTGAGAACGTAGGGCAATTGATTAGACTGCACAAATTTCAAAGTTGTGTTGAAAATGGCCGCATAGTGTGAACTCGACCTTTTAACTTGATCCTGGTGTTACTGTTGGGTGGATGGAGATTATATTAAAATTGGAAAGTACAAAAATTATTGATGTGTCATCAAAAAGATGCTTCTTTGTGTACAAAGATTAATTTGTGTGTGCTATTTATTTTTATCTAGAATTAATGTTTATTGTGACCTTACCAATAATTGTGTGCATGCATAGTAACATTTTACATCTACAATAGCTGCTTTACTATTGATACAAATATCTGAGTACATAAAGCTGACTATGAAAATGTTCTAATATTTGAGAAAGAACAATGTTGGTGTAGACCAAGATTTTGTAGAGCTCTGTACAATTTGAAGTTATGGGAATTTATTGAATTCTTCTGATCAATAAATTAATATTGCTGATGCAAATGGTTCATGGTGTCTTTTACTGTAGCCACGGGGTGTAGAATCAAACATGACCGCATATCCTTTTGAATCGATCTTGTTGAGGTCAAAAATGCATATTGACAACGCTTTATGCGACAGCCACAGTTTTTAACTCTGTAGGTGAACCAGAGTAACAGAGTAACAGCCTCTGTGGCAGGAGGGTAGGTACATCACCTCAATGTGTGAAGGTTTCATGGGAAATTTCTCTTTCATGGAGTACTCAAGTATAACGGTCATGAAAGTTTGAAAGTTATCCAGTGGCTTGCTCTTCCACCATCTTGTAAAGTAAGCGTACAACTGACTCGTTTGTTGAACCTGAGTATCTGAGGCTGGGAGTGGTCACGTGAGTAGGGCAATATCGATTCTCTTCACAAGTGTTGATGTTTTTCAGGAAAAACCCCGATGTTAAGTGAACTTATGTTGGAAGTGTTTTAAGAATTGAAAAAGAAAGGAAGAAACGAGGAAAACAAACCGTGCTTAGGTCAAAAAGTGCTAAAGTTTAGAAAAGTTACTCCTTATTTACCGATTTATCAGCAAGAGGCAAGACAAGAAGCCGTGCCTCGTCTTCGTTTTATCCAGAAATTTTATAAAATATGCGTTGTTAGTTGAGAAAGAACTCCCAAATAGCGTTTTCAATTGCGTTTAAAACACTCATAAGGTGAAAGAATTTTGGGAAAACTTCAAATGATTCTAGAGGGCAACAAAAAAAAAAAAAACACGAACTCTATTTGGAAGACAATCCGTTCATGCATACGTAATAAGCCGAAAACACAAAGAACCTACAGTAAAGATAAAAAAAAAAAAAATATGGCAAATGAATCCAATTCCTTTTTCGCAAGAGCTGGCGATAATACAGTAAAGAAAATCAGCGATTTAGGATCAAAATTCAACTTTGAGCTCAACAACAATCCATTCATTCCGAGAACATTTGCATTTAATATTAGAGCAATTTACCTCTAATCCTATAGAGTGCAAACAAGTGCAAGCCATTGTTAACTCGATAGCAACAAACAAGGCACCTGTTATCGACAAAATTCCAGTAAGAGTTCTCATTCCGAACCGTAGAAATCTTTCTCTGGCGAGTTTACTGTTCAATAGTGTTGCCGGCCGAAGGCTGGTACTAGAGAAAGAAACGTTTCTATGGCTCAGAATGGGAAAAAACACCACGCGTCACTCAATCACATTTCCTTGAAACTTTATTTCAACATAAAGGTAAAAGGCGGCTTTAAATATCTTTATTCAGTAAAAATTTCAACCGATCGTGAAAGTCTCAAGTTCCAAACAGTAATTACACCACTCAAACAATTACGCTCTATAGTGACGCGATCTTGGGCTGCCTGTGGTAATGGTTCCTGATACTCTGTCGATTAAACCCACACACTGTTCGAAAAGAATGGGGGACGTAGTGACTAGTATCCGGTGTGGTGGTCTGTCTCCATCTCTGATTTTATCTGTCTTTCACATTCACGATTGGGTTGGATGGGTGGGTGAGATCAAAATATGGCCTGAGAGCGGCAGTTAGTGCGCCTTTACATACTGACGTCCGATCTCACCTCACAGAAGAAATGTAAAGCGCCATGAGACTATGTGATATGTGCTGATTACCGGCTAACCATCCAAAATAGAGGCCACACTGTCATAAAGACGGAAGCGAACAACGTATCTCATATCGAAACAATACTATAATAGTTACTACCGCAATGAGTCGCGGTAATAAATGCAAGACGAAACACCTGCCAATAGAATGCAACTTTTTGCAAAGTATGAAAAAAAAAAAATTACTATAGAATTGTTTTTCTTCACATTTCAAACCGGAGTTAGGCCTTGTGAACACATATTCCCCTCGACCGTGTAGTATGCGATGATAAATAAAGAACAAGTTACCATTTTTTTTCTCTCCAAACTGCACATTGCTAATTGCCAGCTGCAACCAGGAAGAGAAAGGACTCTGGGAACGAGGTTGCAACTGATACCGCGTCTTTTCTGTAGAGCTAGAGACTGGTACTCAGCTGGGCTTGAAAAGGTTCATGGGAACCATGACAAAGCAGCCAGTGGACATGCGCAGTTGCCTCGTTGTCCGCCATATTTGAAAATCGTGGAAAAAAAGTTTTTACAAAATGCCGGATTACTTGGGAAAGGATCAAAGAAAAACCAAAGATGACGATACAAAAGATGATAAACCCATTCAAGGTACGCCCTCTGCCATGTAATAACCCATTTAGCGTATAGAATGTAATAGAAAAACATTTGAAAAGTGAAGGCACATGGATGCTAAACTTGACAACTTTTGTAATTTTCTTTAGCTGAAGCTTATGTCCTTTGCCTTTTCAGCTCTTGATGAAGGAGATATAGAAATTCTAAAGACATATGTGAGTTAAACTCTCTCTTTAGATCCCCTAGTGTCTAGAATACTTAACTCCACCATATCTAATACAAGAAAGATTCTCGCAGTTAGTACGCAAAAGGTTACAGGGTAGCAAAAGGTTAGCAGTTGCGAAAAGAAAGACTCAAAAAAGTTCTTGCTTGAATTTTTTTTCAGGTTTTTTTTCTGCTTTCTGTTTAAGTTGCGTACTAACTAACTGTGAGGATCTTTCTTCTATTTGATCTTTCATCCGTAGTTAAAAATGTTTCGCGACTTACTACCACGTACAAAATAGTGAACAATAAAATTGCGGTCAACATCCCGGAGTACATTGCACACACCATGCGTGTTACACGCTCCTATCATAGCAATAACTTCATTAACATTGGCAGTAACAGTAACACCTACAAGTACAACTTCTTTACCTGAACCTTAAAAGAATGGAACATTCTACCTTCTTTTTTATTAGATCAGCCATCTGTGGACGATTTCAAATCTGCTATGATGAACTATTTTAGTCTCTCCCACTGATTTTGAATATTTATTATTATTTATTTATTCACTTATCTCTTTTTGTAACATAAGGGACCGTTCATTTTTTATGAGCAGGGGGGGGCTGGTGGGATTTGGTTAATTGCCACTACGAAACTGTATGACCCCCCCCTAGCATGCAATTTTTTTCCACATGGCCCCCCCCCAGCAGAACTATTTTTTTCTGATGACCCCCCCCCCTCCCGCCCAACCAGAAACAAATCATACTCCTGACTTTAACAAAACGCTTATGTACTGTTTATATCAAAGATAAACGTAATTGTTACTGTGATTTCTTTACAGTACTATTAACAAGTAACCGTTCTCTACTTAGGTAAAGATTTCTCTTGTTTAAAAAAAACGTTTTATAGATAGCAACACGTTTACGGCAACGACAAACCCTAAATTTCCATTTAGATTCTCAAAGAAACTATAAAAATTAATCAAGCAAATGGTTAACGTGAAATTACTCCCCTTCGAGTAGAAACAATTAATACACGTACAGATCTGACTAACAAAATACGGATCGAAGCATACCAATCAACGATTACGAGTCATATTAAACAGAAAAAAACAGCGGACGCACAGATATCAGTCGCGTAGGTAAGGGTTAGATAGCGGTGTTCGTTGAGCCCCAAATCATGCTTACTAGGGGGGTCCGGGGGCATGCTCCCCCGGAAATTTTTGAAAATCTAGGTTCCCAGAAACCTCATTTCCTGCATTTTGAGACCCATTTTAGGCAAATCACAAATTTGTTTTACAGCAGCTTTTTGAGCTATATACATCATTCCTACGGCATAATTGTTTCAACTTAAACAAGAAAGTTCAATGTACATTCCGCGCCCTGTCGAGTTCTGATAGCTATTCGATCTACTGATAGTCATACACCAAGCTGGTAAACTGCATCATTCTCGGGTGTAGGCCTTCGAACAAATTGACTATCTCGTCAAAATTGACAGGCATATCATATTTGATATGCATTAGAACCAGGGCAGACATTCTACTCTCTCGCATGGTACACCTCATGTAATTGTTCAACCTCCTCATTAAGTGCTTTTTCTTCCGCCATTACTGATCTGTAAAGGGGGTTCGTTCGAACCCCTCGAACCCCCCCTCCTACGCGCCTGGATATTAAAGTACTGCTATTAAAAATGACAGTTACAAGCTTTTCTGAAGATGGCTTACGGCTCAGATTTACCGTCAACTGAAGTCACCAACAACAGTTCTATTATTAAAACTAATCTGGATGTTCACACTAGGCATACTACTGAGTCTACTGATACTCCTGGGTTCAAATAATTTACTAATCAACAGTCTTTATAAAAGTGAGTACTATTAAAAAGAACATTAAACAATCTATTGATATAGTTCAGAGTACAACCACTTTGTAGAAAACTTCTCCCCCAAGGATGATTCAATAGTGAGACTGATACGTTTTTATATTAATTTGAACTTGTACAAACATAGGTGTCTACCTCAGTTTATATTCATTATTGCTTTTCCAACAGATATGCTTCATTTCCTCAGTTGTTGTTAATATAAAATGCAGATTTCGACCTCAGTATGTAAAACAAATTAAAAGTGGTTAGGAAAATCGCATTAAATAAAATTGAAATAATATTCAATTTCTTCATCTGTTTCTGTGTTGAGCCACTTTCAATTTCCCCTACTAGCCAATTATTTCTGGTGACCCCCCCCTCTTTCACTCATTTTTTTTTGGTAGCCCCCCCCTTTAGTGCCATTTTTTTTCTCGTGGCCCCCCCCTAAATCCCACCAGCCCCCCCATGCTCATAAAAAATGAACGGTCCCTAATAGCACCGCTTTTTTCTTGTATTTTTAATCTTTCACATGCACATTCACAGTGATGGGAAACCTTTGTGAATTATAATATATAAATAAATAAATAAATAAATAATAATAATAATAATTAATATTTGTATGGCGCAAATTAGCATGTGTATATGATCAAATGCGCCTAACAAATTGTATATGTAAAAAATAAAAAATAAAAAATAAAAATAAAAAATAATTAATTAAAAATAGTTATATACAATTCTTACAGTCCTTACATCGTATTGTAAGCAACTCTAAATAAAAATGTCTTCAATTTGGACTTAAAACGTGTGAGATTATCCTCGTCCCTTATTGCGCTCGGCAGTTTATTCCACAGTGATGGTGCAGCAGCAGTAAAAGCCCTGTCACCGAGTGTCTTCTTCGTTTTCGTGGATGGTGGTACTAATAAAAGTTCAGTAATAAATAAATAAATAAATAAACATCTTTACATCAATTTATCCACCATATCTCAGCATAATTTGTTTTCAATTAAGACTTAAGCTTAAGTTTAATTAATAAATGATAGAAAAAGAGAGAAAGTTAAACTTGCTGAGGATGAGCCATGGCCTTGTTCAACCATATTTTATTTGTTATCAGTATTATGTCATATTATATTATTACTTTTGGTGTGTTAAAGTTCGGCTTTAGCCTTTAAGCAACAATAACTGTTTTATACATGGCATAGTAAATCAAACCTTTCGGAAATCAAACTTAATTAAACTCAATCGAACTCAATCTGTGGATTGAGTTCGGCAATCCAATGAAATCGAACACCAAATTTTGTGTGAGTTTCATTTCCGAACCAATCAAACTCTGTCCATTAGATTCTTTGATTGATTTTGATTGGAACACAATCCAATGGATTTTATTTGATTATCATTCTACACACCTTTGCTATTGAAACGGGTTACACAATGATTACTTAGGCAAATTTATATACTCTCCGCATATTCTAGTGGTATCTGTTGAATCCCACTACGAACGTGTTCGCTTTCCAAGCAATCCAAGCATTTACAAGCCACAGGGAAGCAATCAGTTGACACTGAAGGTGACCTAATTGTCCATGCTCATTTACAATTTGAAAAGCAGGGCATTTTTTGCCTATTTTCTTTTAAACTTTGAAATCTTCGCCCTCCTTTACGTCAAAGCGGCAATCCTTCACTTATTTACAAGCTTACAACCCACAGTGCATCTGAAGCCATTTCTCTGGAATTTCTGTATTAACGAGAAACATGCGCCACGCTCCCGGGTATACTGAAGTAACTCAAGCCCCCAAGAACTTGTTATTGATTTTAAACACCAGTTTTACAAAAATCACGAGTTTGAAAATCGAATGACAGTTTGATTGAGTTCAATTGTACATTTTTTTGTGCCACTTTAATTGTCCAAACTCAATTGAACCAAAACCACGGATTTTGTTTGATTGCGTTTGATTTACTATGCTGGGTTTATAGAAACAGACAACCTATCTGGAGTAGTATTAGTGTAGGTAGAAGGAGCTAAGTCCAAGGCATCTTGTGGACCAAGTCGCCAGTTGCAGTACATTTTGAGAGGGCTAGGCTTTGACTAATTTGGCACTTGGTAAATAAATTTTGTTGCCCACAAAACACATTAGTGAGCAATTAGTGACATGAATGTGTAATCAATGAAATTAGTATTAATGTCATTATTAAGTTAGAGATAAAATTAATACATTACTTTTTCCCACAGGGTGCGGGTTTATACAGCAGATCAATAAAAAAGGTGGAAGATGATATTCAAGGTGCTCTGAAGAAAGTGAATGAGTTAACCGGTAAGAAGTGGGCATGCATGTTGTTTATCTCTATCTCTTCTTTATCTGAAGACTAGCTGAAAAATGATGGACTGTTGTGGGACATCATTAATCTCCTGTCACTTTCACAATAAAGTAAAAGTAATAGCAGGTCACAGGTATAGAATTACAAATAATTATTGACATGTGAAAGAAGGAAATAATGTTTTACTTATTATAACAGGAGAAATAAGCAAAAATAATCGAGTGTATAATAAATCTGTCTGACTTCCTCAGCCTTTCAGTGTGGGCTCTGCCATACATATATGTGCACAATGTCCTTGAGTTTAAGTTCACTAGGAATATTGTCAGTGTTATTAGAGTTGCTGATTCTGTTAACTTTAGATTCCAAGTAAAGATGGTAAAAATTTTTTGGCCCTTCAAGGCTTTTGAATATATATGTGAATTCTTGTCTGAAAAAAATGTTCTGTTTGTTCTTTACTAAAATTGATTTACAGTAAATTGTCTGTGACTCTTATTACAGGTACTTAGCATTTTGTTTGCACACTCAGGTATCAAAGAATCAGACACTGGTTTAGCTCCACCAGCTTTGTGGGATTTAGCAGCAGATAAACAGACTCTTCAGGGAGAACAGCCACTGCAGGTGAAGTGAATAAGGATCGGTATTAATATAAAGCTCATTTTAATTAATAGGTTTCCATCTGTATTAGAAGATAATGATGCGCCTGGGTAGTTGACTCATTCATTTTGAGAAATCAGCGCTGGGGATGGTTTTCATTTTCTTCTGTCTTGTCCCTCACAGGTTGCAAGATGTACAAAGATAATAAACGCAGACACAGATGATGCTAAGTACGTGATAAATGTCAAACAGTTTGCAAAGTTCGTGGTGGATCTAGGTGACCAAGTGGCTCCTACAGATATCGAGGAGGGAATGAGAGTTGGGTATGGACACATACTACTGATATATATTTGAACAGTTGATGTGCAACTAAGCCATACAACAGCCTTTGCTAATATGACCCTCTTGTTTAATTTTCACGATGTAATGATTTATTTCAATGATGTTATAATTATTTTATTGTCACTGTTTTAGGGTTGACAGAAACAAGTACCAAATACATATCCCTCTCCCACCAAAGATTGACCCAACAGTCACCATGATGCAGGTACAGAATGTGTTTAAACATCAAGACAGTCATGATCGGACCTGATGGTCTGATCCAATATTCTGGTTCAAAGTGATCTGATGGTGCAGTCTGCTGACCCAATCCAGTGATCCAATCCAAGTTTGGTTGATGCTGACGTAAATTTAACCTCCAACTGATCAACATGCAAATTCTCCTCACTGATCTCCATATATTTTGTATGGTATTACTTGGGAGAATTTGTATTTTGTGATTATTTGATAAGTTAGATGCCGGTCATTTTTTCAGGAGGCTATCTGAGAATTTTTAAGTGATAATAAAGTGGTTTGCCACAATCAGAGAAAAATTACCCTACCCGGCCTCAAGTAAGTTGTTTGGCAGGTTAAACCTACAGTGGATTAATCTCTTAGCAATACTTCTTACCTAATAGTGAGCTGGTGGACTTCTTACCATCCTGAATCAACCCTTTGTATCTGTAGGTTGAAGAGAAGCCAGATGTTACGTATTCTGATGTCGGAGGCTGTAAGGAGCAGATTGAGAAGCTCAGAGAAGTCGTAGAAACACCTCTTCTTCATGTAAGAGTTGTCTTTTTCTTTTTCTTTTTTTGGGGTTTTATTTTCGTCCACAGTTGTCAGCAGTTTTCAAATTAAATTGGCATTCTGGATGTAGTCTGAGGAACTGCATTCATTTAAACCACTTATTCTCTCAACACAATAAATATCAATATTTATTTATCTGTAAGCTTAAGAGAGGTTTAGTTGTTATATCCTTGCAATTTATCCAGGTGCTCTGAGTGCATGGGATGTTTAAGAGAACGTTCTGAGCCTCTGGCGGCTTTAGTCTTACCATTTGCAAATACAGAGAGGCTAGTAGTGGTTGTGGTTATTACCAAATTTATAATTAATCTTTTGAAAGCACCTGGTGTGGTGATCAATTCATGTCATACTCATTTTTTCCGTTTATCTCTGCAGCCTGAGCGGTTTGTGAATTTAGGAATCGAGCCTCCTAAAGGAGTCCTTCTGTTTGGTCCTCCTGGCACAGGAAAGACCCTGTGTGCCAGAGCTGTGGCAAATAGAACAGATGCGTGCTTTATCAGAGTGATTGGCTCAGAACTAGTGCAGAAATATGTTGGAGAGGCAAGTGACTTTACTTTTAAAGAGCAAAGAACTGATACATAAAAAGTACTCTGATCTAACTTCCTTGATCTAACTTCCTTTCTGTCAATGGACCTATGGTACGTCCAGGCCCCCCCTCCCCCCCCCCCCCCCCAAAAAAAAAAAAGACTTTTTGCAGCCATTAGAGATTTGAGGTGAAATCTACCTGCAGGCAATTGGGTAAATTTTATTCACTTTTCTCTGGCAGTGGGGGTACTTCTGAACCAGTACACTGGCAGTGCCAACTTTGAAGAAGCTTTTGCAAGACATATAATGTACTGCTAATGATTATAAAGTAAAGTAACACCACATGGGCAGAAAACGTTTAGCAACCTGGTTTCTGTGTGGTTAAGGAGTAGGGGTATTTCTACTTCCCTTGTACAAGTATGGGATGTTCGTCTTAAGTTGCTGGCTTAGTGTTTATATCAATCAATTTTATTATCTCCAGGGGGCAAGAATGGTGCGTGAATTGTTTGAAATGGCAAGAACAAAGAAGGCCTGCATCATTTTCTTTGATGAAATTGATGCCATTGGAGGTAAATAATTTTGCACATAGCTCAGTTGTCTTGGTTATGTTCTCCAAACATTCACATTCTACAAATAAATAAAATTAATATATTAAGCCCCTCCCACAATCCTGTCCCACCTTAACTTTTTTTTGTTAACAGTTATAAATTAGATACATCAACACATACTAGACTTTTAGTTACAGTCTACTCCTGATAACTTGAACCTCGCACTAACTCTAACCAAAATTGATTTCCTCTGGATTTCCTTCATACAGTTACTGTAATTTTACCCTAGTTAACTCAAACCCTCGATAACGTGAACCTCCTGCTAGCTCGAAGCAATTTTTGTTTCCCGTCAGGTCATTTTCTATATAATTTTACCCTTGATAAATTTAACCGTGTTTGCCTTTGAAGCCTGCAAAGTTCGCAGTACCTAGTCTTCTCCTGTTACTTTGCATTGTTTTGTTTCACGTTATGTTACGTTTGATTTATAACTTAGAAAGACAGTATTGTTCCATTTACACTCGACTTCTCTATACTTAAATTCGATTAAAATTGGCACTGTATGAATAGAAATACACAGTAAACACCAGTTTTTCCCTTTTTTCTGGTCAATAAATTGTTCTCAACTCTCGATAACTCAGACCTTTTTCAATTTCCGTTGAAGGTTCAAGTTATCGGGAGTTGACTGTATTCAGTCAACTTATGCCTCTTGTAAACTTTAAGAGTTACCCTACATCTGTCAAAACAAGTGTTAATGGTGTTCAATACAGGGCTTGGCTAGACTGAGTGAAGTTTATGCATTACATGCATGGTTCAATTGTTGTAAGAATTATTGTTTCTCCTTATTACCTCAAGGAAGTTGTTTTAGTTGTCTTCTCTGTGTTCCAGGAACCCGTTTTGATGATGGAGCTGGTGGGGATAATGAGGTTCAAAGGACCATGTTGGAGCTTATTAATCAGCTGGATGGGTTTGATCCAAGAGGAAACATTAAGGTCCTCATGGCAACAAACAGGTAGGCTAGTAATAATTTATTGAAGGGGGCATAAATGACTTTTTTTGCCTTAAGGTTAACGTATACCTTTGGAGGTGTCTCGCGTCCAAGTGATGTAGTGTGCCCGGTTTGAACTGTAGATACCTCAATCAATCAATCAATCAATAAACTTTATTTACCCTTGAATTTACAGTGTAGCACTGAAGTGCTAATATCTTTGAGCCAACTACATTAATAAATAATTACCTAAACCCTTATATCAAATTAAAGCTTATAGAGCTGGCTATTAAACCATACCAAGAATTTTGAAATAAATTGAATTGTCAAATTTTTAGTGCTGTTTTCTCAAGTCGATTTTTTCACTTGAAGGGGACACTTTAAAAAGCTAAAACTCAAAGGGAATTTGTTTGTTTGCCTTCAAATTTGGACAATAGCTAGTTTAACTTGTAAACAACAAAAATGTGTCTGCAAATTTTTTCTTTCAAAATATTTTTTTCTCTGAGACTATTTTTGTACAATCACTCCACATTTTTAATCCTATTTCAAAATGTTCTGTAACTGTTCACTGAAATTGAATATGGCAAAACGCAGACACCTTTTTTAGCGCTTTGGGTCCGGAAACTGAGGAGCAAATTAAATTAGTGAAAAACAATATTCGCTTTGACTTGTAGCTTTCAAAAGGTGATTCTGACACTCGTATTTAGAGGTCGTGAAAAATTCGACAACTCAATTTATTTCAAAATTCTTGGTATAGTTTGATAGCCATTTCTATCAGCTTTAATTTGATATAGGGGTTTAGGTATCTACAGTTTAAACTGAATGCACTGCATTGCTTGAACGTGAGACATCTCCAAAGGTATATGGTAACCTTAAAACCTAAGTTGCTCCAAATAAGCCTTATTTTGGCACAGAAATGGGTTGTCTTGTAAGAAACCAAGTTGTATATTTAATTTTTGAGCAAAGTGCTAAATAAAACAGGGTTTTACATAAAAGAGATACCTACATTTGACTGATTTATTTTGTATACAAGGCTGAACCAAGCCAAACGAAGCATTGGTGATTGTTCTCTGTTAGTTGATGTTTCATCCATAGTTCACCATTGATCACCTATTTTCATTTCTGTAAGTCAGCTCTGTGTGAAATACAAACTCAGTCTCTCATTTGAAAAACATAAAAGGATTCACATGCTTACATACACTGTAGTCTGATACAAACACTTGTAAGGGGGAGATTGGTGGGACTGGGAAGTGTACGTGTCCTGCATTCAAAACTTACAATGTGTAATTAGAATTAACTTTATTTATGTTGTTATTTGTTTTGTTTTTTAGACCAGACACTCTTGACCCTGCATTGACAAGGCCAGGAAGACTGGATAGGAAAATTGAGTTCAGTCTCCCAGATCTAGAGGTACATGATCATGGTTTGGTATTGTTTCAGATTGTGAAATGTAAATAACCTTCTGCTACAGTTATTCCGGTAGCTAGACGTAAAGAGTAGAAGCTGGCAAAATCTGACTTTGGAAGTAACTTCTTATCAGCATTAGCACCCATTAGAGGTGGGAATAAATTAGAACCACACCCATTTGTGTGAAGTACACATTTTTCATCAAAAAATCTTGTTGGGTGGCCAACCTTCAACATTAACTCCTGAGTTTTAGAGACCAGTTTGTATCTAATGTCTTTTGGTTGTATAAGCATGGACTTAACAAAATTTAATGTTGTCTCTTCACAGGGTAGAAGTCACATATTCAAAATCCATGCGCGATCCATGAGTGTAGAGCGTGACATTCGATACGAATTATTGGCAAGACTGTGTCCAAACACCACAGGTCAGTAGATAAAACAGGTAACCCACTTGCCATGCTGTTTCTGCAACTGTCACTTCCCTCCCCTTGATAGGACGCTTGTCCATTACAAGGTCCGTCATCATTACTGTAGCTAAACTCTTTGTTTGGCATGAAGGAGCTTTTACGGCGTTTGTTAAAGTCTTCTTTGTGATATTGTAGGAGCTGAAATACGGAGCGTGTGCACAGAGGCAGGCATGTTTGCCATTCGATCAAGGAGAAAAGTGAGTGAAAAAGTTCTTTTTGTTTCAGCAAATAATTTCATTCTTTAGTTGTTGCGGTTTGCGTCTCGTCGAAAGAACAATTTCTTCAACGGAGCAAAAAATTTTTTCTCATATTACAACCTAATAAACAGCAACACAAGAAGGAAGAAGCTAAACCAAGGCTTAATTTATTTGCCGCATTTCAAACTTGTTGATTGAAATTAAAGACTCAGATCAAAATAAAGTATCCATTCCATTCAACCGATTTATTCCATTCAACTCTCAAGTTAAAGTCCATTGAATACTGGTTGTTTGGCTCAACTACCTCACTGTGATAGTTGCTAATTTTGGGGGCTTGAATTACACTTGAATCAGCAGAAATATGGGGTATAAATTGGGTCTTAGACTATAAGCAGTCCCTTGTTTTTCTAAGGGATTGTAGTGCGAGCAAACCCCACGAGCACGCGCGAAAATTTTGTCACGCGCGTTTTGTCTCCTCGCGGGAGGCAATTTTCGCGCGCGCTTGCGTGGTTCAGTAGTCTAATTGGGTCTAAGATCGAGGATGGATTCTGAGTGAAATGAAAGGTTTTGTATTCCAATACTTATGACTTGACTCTTGATTTTGTCACAGGTCGCGACGGAGAAGGACTTCCTTGAAGCCGTCAACAAAGTCATCAAGGCCTATGCTAAGTTTAGTGCCACACCGCGCTACATGACATACAACTGAAAATACAGGAATGCTAGATTATTGTAAAAAAAAAAAAGACCAACTGAACTTTCCCTACTTGTCTTTAACGTTGAATAGTTTCCTTGGTTCCTGTGAGTTATGCATTTGAAAGGTTTGCAGCAAAATGACTGAACGGAGAAAACTGTGTTTTTCCTCCAAACTGTGTATGTATAAGTTTGTAAAGAAAAGTAAAGTGTTTGCAAATTCCACTTGTCTTGACTCTTCTGCATTAAACAGCATAGACAAGGTCCTAGACAAGGTTATTTTCCCAAGTGACCATGTGATCAAATTGAAAGGGTTAAGAGTAGACACTGGCTTTAAAAACTATATCAGGACGTTTCAGTTGGGTCGCTGGTGTTATATGAAAAAAAATTTAAAATGTACAATAAATGTAATGATGAACGGTCTAAGAAAAAGGTTTCTTTTTCTTTTCTTGCCTCTTACTATACGCGTGTTATTCTCCAAGATATCAAGGAATCGTTTTTTTAGGGCCCAATGTACCCCTTTTTGAGGAAGATGGGCCAAAATATCGGAACACGTCGAAAATATTTAAGAGTAAAGTAGTTCTGTAAAATTCTTTATTCTTTTGATAATTTCTTCCAATGGCAGATTAAAATTGTGGTGGAACGTCATGTTTGTACTAAGACGAATGGAAGACGCTTTCCAATGGTAACCTTGAGAAATTCAAATATTTCTTTGGCTTCGTTGCCCTTTTGAGATGTCGAACTTTTCGTATTTTGTTCCAGTGGTAGATTTGAAGTGGAACTTCTTCAAATTGACAGTAAGACGACAGCAAGACAATTTCAAATGGTTAAAAACTCTAATGTCAAATATCCTAAGTTTGAGGGCCGCGCGCCAACGAATTTTGATTTCGGTAATCTGGAAATCGGAGACAATCCAGACTTTGTGGAAGATGGGGTTCCGACGGCTAAAGAAAGGAAGCTAGAGGGTTCCGGGCAGAAAATGTTTCGGAACCGGAAAAAAACCGCTTTTTAGGGGGCACCTTGCCCCCTGCCCAAGATCCACCATTGTCACCCGTTATGAAATAGCCACCCCAAAAAAAGGTTCGAATAAAACTTTTTCTCCTCGTGACCTTTGATAATACTACGGCTCCTGAATTCGACCTTTTCCATAAGAAAGGAAGCAATAACAAGAACAAGAAAGGAAACCTTATATGGGCAAAGAAAGCGAAAGCGCTGAGATAAAAGGAAGGACAAATGATAAAATCTGGAATGGACGGTGGGCTTTGTATGAATGGACGGCAGACTATAAGACAATGTCTCAGCGTTGAAATAAAGTTGAAATGTAAGAGAGTGTGTTCGATTCACGCATTTTCACGGTAATTTGATTTCGATTTTGATGCTCCGCTACGAGAGTAGAGTGCGCATGATGTCGGCCTGAAAAGTCAAAAGCTGTGTCCTGAGCCCATCCCCCTTTTCCTGGATCCATTGCACAGGCGGTGTGACATCGCAATTAAAATCCACCCAAATCAATTATAAAAGGTCGTACTTGATGCGAGTTCCGGCTTTGGGCATCGTGAAAGAATGCATAAGAAACGTATGGATTCTATGGAGTGTTTCCGTTTAAAAGAAAAAAAAAAAAGAAAGAATTCAGACTATAGGAAATTCAGAAATACTAAAGGCCCACAGCCTCTTTTATTCTGAGTAACAACTTCTGTGCAGCTGAACGGTTACCTCCTCGCGCGGCTATATATACCTTAACTGTGATCCCGTGCAATGATCCACGTTCCAGTAGTCCATATCCCATTTAAATTTTAGTCAGGTGTGGCCGGATATCCGGTTGCAGATGATCAATGGACTGGGTACTAAACTTGTAAGAGGAAGGAAAGTGGAATTAGCGAATTTAGTGCGGTAAAACTCTCTCTTCTCCAAGTACTAACATAACTGAAAGTCACTTCGTACATGCAGTTAGTTCCGTACATAGTTTAAAGATTTTGGAAGCGCTAGATCAAACGGATTAGAATCTCAATCCACAGTTTGCTGCGTCAATGGAGTGGAAGAAATGGCCTCCAATATGACCTCTCGTGATGTGGGAGATGTCGTGATTTGTCGAAGTAAGCATTCATTGAGTAAGTAATATGTTTCTCTGCTTTCTACTTTCCTAATAATTAGCAGATAATTTGTTTATTTTAGCGTCTTTCAGTATCAGTAATAATACTCCTTTTCTTGATCACCGGCGGATAAAGTGGCAACTGTGAAGACTGAGCATGTCTTTAATTATTGTTGAAGTTTGCTGTAATTTATTTCACGCAGATTTATAAAATGTGAATTTCAGTGGTTTCCATAGAGTGGCTCTTTCATCCTGGTCGTATGTTAGCATTTACGTCGCCTGCAAAATCGAACAAATAGCGCGCGCATTTAAGCTTTCAGTAGTTTGTATTAAAGCTTGTCCACACACAGTTCCAAGGGACCAGAAATACATGTAGTGTCTGTTGAAAGCTGTGTCTTTATTAAGTGGTGGGCATGAAGTGTGTGTTTCAATGTATTTGTTTATATTGGCTGATGATTGACAGTAATTGGTCCTGATACAGATCCACTCCACTCCTGCACTGAACCAAATTGATTAATCAAGTCCAGTCAGTTTGGTGCAGCAGTTTTAATTTGGTGCAGCAAACATGGTTAAGTTTGACAGGGTTTTTGGCATTAACAAGATGCCCCTTATGGCATATTTTTCCAGGATGCTTAATGTGGCCTCATTTATTCCCATTGTATGCTTCGCAGATTTTTTAAACTATTGTCCCTTCATTGAAATAATTGAATAGTTTTATTCAGAAAGATTGCATGATATTTTATCGTTGTGTTACTGGAAATCATACCGGAAATTACTGTTTGAGCACGTCATGACCCCGCTGGGCCCTGGGCAACACTGACAGATACAGATAAGAGGATCTAACTCACATTTACTATTGAAAAATAACCAATGTAGAAACGGTTCCTGTCTCCAAAATATTAAAGGTGAAAACGTAAGGATCAAAGCATCCATATAAAGCATGAGGTATTCCCCTGTATAGTAGTTAGGTTCTTACCTAGCAATTAGACAACCCAGTTACAAACTGGTTTGGCTTCCTTTGCATTGAATTATTCGATCTGTTTGTCAAAGCATAATTTCTTCGCTGTGAACTCTCCAATTTCCACCGTTTAAACTGTCGAGTACTACTTAGAAGTTATTATTTCGATTTACCCCTTTTGAAAAGGTTTGTTCTCTTTCTGAAAACGGCAGATCAGTGTCTTAAATTCATACATGTGGCCGCCATTGAATGAAAACAACCTTTCAAATGATGATTTGCTTTGACGTCACACAAGTAGGGATGAGTAGGTCCCCTTCCTTGTGATATACGCGCCGATTATGGATTTTGATTGGGCTGTTTTTGTTGAAGAAAATCAGAACAATAGATCCCTTCTAGGAGAGAGCAGAATTTAATCCAGGTTTAATGAATAAATCAAATGATGATTTGACGTCATGCAGGAAGGGATGAGTAGGTCCCCTCCCTCATGATATACGCACCAATAATGGATTTTAATTGGGCCGTTTTTGTTGAAGACAATCAGGATAATAGATCCCTTCTAGGAGAGAGCAGAGTATAATGCATAAATTAATGTGCAGATTTGTAGCTACAATGAAGAAAAAAAAAGACAAAAAAGATACCAACCAAAACCTTGACACGGTCTGCCCTGCGTGCATCCCGAGTAACTGGAGCAGCAGCATGTGATTCATTCACCTATCCTCTCATGAGTGAAACCTTTTAATTCAGTGCTTGTGATTGGCTCAAATTTTCACTGCGTGACAAAAGTGAAAAAGCAATTTTTTTATACTCGGTTAGATTTAAAGCTATTAGCCTGTAGGGCTGTGCACATCAAGCAAATATTTTAACTGAAACACCTAAAAATTCCAACCGACAGGTAGGCTTACCAGTTGGCTATTAATTACAAAACATGGCCAAAGATTTGAACAGGTGACTTCCCTGAAAGAAATCCAGTGAGTGGGCAGAGAGGGGACTTGAACCTGGGGTCTCCAGATTATGAGTCCGCACCTCTGACCACTTGGCCACACTGCCTCCCTCTTATACTTGAGGGTTTTAACAAAAAAGGGCAGTTACTTGATCCTTGTGAATCTCTTCATTGTCCTTTCAATTCGCCATGCTTTTCTCTCCATTTGTTGGGAATCACTTTATCATGAATTTGTTTTAACTTAAGTGTTGTTTTCATTCTCACACATGATTTAGAATTACCGGTAACTGGTAAAATTATTGTGTGAAGTGACATGAAAATCTAACTGACGTTTATTTTTTCTAATGGTACTGTTATTTAGCAATAATTATCAATCAGCCACAAGTATCTAAACTTGATATTTTGGCTAATATGCTTATTAATAAATAGGCTTATTATTATGTCAAAGGTTGGATTGAGAGATTAATGGTAATTTTTATGGACACTGAAAAAAAAACTTCTTAACCCACATCTCGTGGTGTTGCATGCATGCAAATGTCATTTTGGTAACCCTCCAAGAGACTCTCATGTTTGATAGGTGTCATTGCTTCTTAAATTTTGCAACTGCATCACTTTAATTTTACCACTGCAAACCCTCAACAAAGCCACAAAGCCACCACTATAAATGATGGTAATTGAATGGAGTGGGGATCAATTTGGTCTGAAATCATACACGTGATTTCTGCTTGCTCATTTGATTTCAAATCACAAGTATGATTTATGACCAAAATTGCACGACACGAAGTTCAATTACCATTTTATTACATCCATTTTGAAATTGCATGAATAAATCGCCCAAATACAGGATTTTAGTCAGTACCTAGATTTTATTTATTCAGTTGCTGGTTTGTAAAAAAAGCGAAACCTGGAAATGCATTTACATATCATTTTGTATGCAAAACCAAAAGACTTAGACATCATTTCAAAATGGATGTAATAAAAGAATCGATGATTGGAAGAACAATGGTGAAACACATATCACCAAAAATCACTCTAACTTGCAAAAACTGGACTGTGAGTTGGTCATCTGTTGCAGTCAATGCTTCATACCATTATAACAATTCAATTTATTGGCCCTAGTTCCTTACAAGTGCCCCACCTTCAATGGCTGTTTATTAATAAGCAAAGTCCCCATGGTAGTAATCACCCCCTATCTTAATAACCACCCCTGAATTAAAGCTTTAACTCTCCACTGCTGCTACATAACTTATTGCTCCTAAGATTTTCAAGTGTTTGTTGGGCATGTAACCGGCATGAATTGACTAGGAGCATTACCACTCCCCCCTGGACGGGACGCTAGACCATCACAGGATACCCAGGATTAAGTGACTAGGAGTATTTACCACCCCCCCTAGTCCAACACAGGATGCCCAGCTTAAAGTGACTAGTCCTAAGTATCTACTACTCCCCTCTGGACAGGATGCTAGTCCAACCCAAGATGCTCAGCTTAAAGTGACTAGTCCTAAATATTTACTACTTCCTCCTGAATGGGATGCTAGTCCATCACAGGATACCCAACATAAAGTGAACAGGAGTATTATTTTACCACTTCCCCGGATGGGATGTTAGTCCATCACAGGATACGCAGCATAAAGTGACTAGGAATAAAATACTACTACCCCCGTAACGGATGCTAGTCCATCACAGGATACAAGATACTGGCGGCAGACTGCTCCTAATGGCGAAGGTGGCGAACTTGATAGAATAAACAGCAAAGGCTGGAATAACTGAAATATATTTAAATTTTGTTTTTGCCTGATATTTTGGTTTGCAATATAAACCTTCCTGGAGGGCTGAACGAAAAAGAAAAGCGAGAAACATAAAAAGATCGTTACAAAATAATAAAGGTTTAAAATATAAAATGCATGACAATAATTGGTTGTTATTGGACTAAGTTACAAGTGTAAGATATGTCATTGGTTTGCTGCTTCGTCACGTCTATTTATGCCAAGAGAGTGCAATGTTTTAGCTCTGTTGATTAAATGAGCTTCACGAGCCTTTCTGAGTCACGTTTGCTACGTATAAGTTCACGCGGGATAAGGCGGTCGACCTTTCAACCAACCTGGCCACTCAATCAATGACATCCACCTTAGGTTAGTATTGCAAACAGAAATATCAGGCAAAAAATGTTTCTTTAAGTATATTTCAGTTATTCTAGCCTTTGTTGTTTATTTCTATCAAGTTTCCTACCTATGCCGTTAGGATCAGTCTGCCATCAGTATTTTGTATTTTAAATAATTTGCTGATCCAGATCTACAAGTGATCTGGCACCACTCAATGGTTTGTCGCTGTGGAATTGCAGAATTCATTGTATTCATCACAGGACACCCAGTATGAAGTGACTAGGAGTATTGCCCCCCCCCCCCCCCCACCCCGAATGGATGCTAGTCCATCCTAGGATATCCAGCATGAAGTGACTAGGAGTATTTACCACTCCCCTCTGGATGGGATGCTAGTCCATCACAGGACACCCAGCATGAAGTGACTAGGAGTATTACTACCCCCCCCCCCTCTATGGATGGATGCTAGTCCATCACAGGATACCCAGAATAAAGTGTCCAGGAGTATTTACCTCCTCCCTATGGATGGATGCCAGTCCATCGCAGGATGCCCACCATGAAGTGACTGGGAGTATTTACTGCCCCCCACCCCGAATGGATGCTAGTCCATCCTAGGATACCCAGCATGAAGTGACTAGGAGTGTTTAATGCTCCCCCCACCTCCCCTGGGTGGATGCTTGTCCATCACAGGATGCCCAGCATGAAGTGACTAGGAGTATTTACTACTTCCCCTGCCCTCCTCCCCTGGATGGATGGTAGTCCATCACAGGATACCCAGCGTGAAGTGACTAGGAGTATTTACTACCCCCCCCCCCCCCCCACCCCTGGATGGATGTTAATCCATTACAGGCTATCTCTCAGCCCTTAGTGAGGTTTCCCTGACACTTCACAGTATCCATTTACATACCTGAAGGAGAGAAGCAATGTTACAGTGAAATATCTGGCCCAAAAACACAATGCAGCGACCTTTGCCAGGCCTCAAACCCAGGAGATAAATCCCATATTTTCACACAGTATGTTATATCTTGCTTTTACACGTTGACTTACTTTGTTCCTTTGATATAACAGGTCATTACAGTGATCCTATGTGAAAATATGGCTGATTCACTTAGTAGGAATATTCCTTGCTGTCTTTTTTTGATGATAAGTCCTTTAGAAGTTTAACATGTTAACCATTATGCTACCATGCTTTTCAAATTTTTGAAATTAGTACCTCCAAAAGATAAGGCCGGAGCTGCTAAAATGGCTTATCTATGTGCTAGCGACCAAAAACCAATCAATCAGAAGTGTAATTAGTGTGATGTCTCCACTAGTCACACCATAAATCCAGCGGTTATACACAAAAAGCGTTATGTGAACCTAGTTTGTCCAATGTTTGGTCAGTTGAAACATTGTTAGAGTACTGTTTTATCTCTGAATATGAATATATGAAACATATATTTGAGCTGCGGGTGAAAGATTAAAAGGAAGAAAGACCGTTGCAGCTATTAACTCACTAGCTAGCTCAATAAGTTATTGGTACAGCCTACACCGGCATCGCATAGTAACTGCGAGGGTCTTTCTTCTATTTTATATTCTATCTCTGTTGACCTTTGTGTCAATATTTATATTTGGAACTAACATAACCTCAAAAGGAACCATGAACCCATTTCTGACTCTATTTTCATTTCGTTTGGTAAACCAACTGAGCGACCAAAGAAGAGGAAATGTTGAAAGTTTTAGTGATATGTACGAGCCATCCCAATTATTAAATACATTTTCGCTTCTTTTCAAGGTCACATTCTGTGAAAAAACACGGTCTGAGCCATGAGGACGGTGAAATGCGTGTTGGTGGGTGACGAAAATGTCGACAAGCGGGAACTGTTCATCAAATACGTTACCCTAATGGACGAGGGAGTTGAAGCAGCCACAGTAGATGTAGCAGCAGGAGGGGACACACATAGAACAACGCTACATGGAGAGTTAAATGACGCGTTTGGAAATGGTCATGTTATAAACCACCAAAATGAAGGAGCAATTACAATGAAAATTGAGGATTTTCCCCCACATCCAAATTTTAGAGTAATTCAGAACGAGTCCGAGAAGGGAAGCGTGTCTAGCATAGATTCGCAGCAGGACCAAGAGTCTATCGAACAGTGGTCAGGCGCGGTTACCGTAGACGGGAAACACTTTTTCTTGGAAGTGCGTGACGCGCGTTGTAACGACGCTTACGACAACATCAGGCCCGAAGTTTACCCGGACACGGACGTATTTCTTGTTTGTTTCTCTGTTGTTCGTGCGTTATCGTGGGAAAACGCCTTAAATAAGTGGATACCAGAAATCCAGGAATACTGCCCCATTACCCCGTTCATTTTAGTGGGGACACACACGGAATGGCGCGAACTGTGGGACGAGAAGGACCTGTCGAAAAAACCGGTTTACGCTGTTACGGGAACTGGTTATGCCCAGCAGGTTGGCGCGGTTAAGTATTTGGAGTGTTCCACTTGTGATATCGAAGTTAGACAGATTTTTGATGCCGCTGTTCTCGTGAGTATTATGGACCGTATGGAACTCTCCACGTTTTGCCCCGAATTTGAGAGAGATGGATCGACTTTGCTTCACCGCGCTGCCAAACTCGATCACCTCACTTCTCTGGAAGCCCTCGTGGATACCATCGACTTGACAGTCAGGGACAAGGAGTTACACACTGCCTTAGACATAGGCCTACAAGAGAACAATTTGAAAGCCGTGCGGTTTCTTCTGGAAAGTGGCTGCGAAATGCCAGCTCCACCTGATCCGTGGAAGAAGGTATGCGAATTCTGGGTTGATGACAATGACGATTCGGAGCGTGTAGTGAACAGTGACATCACGGAGTTTACGAGGCAGTTAATGTTCTTTTACACTTCTGCTTCTCCACGCCCGCTCGCGAGAATCCTTCTGATTGGTCAAAACGGAACGGAAGTTGCCAAATTTGTGAACGAGACCGTTCCTATGTTACCAGTGCGGTCACTTACAATTGTGAACGCCGACGGGCCGGCCCTATTCGACCTCTCTCGTGTCCAGTCCTGCTTGGAAGCTGTTACTATCACGAACTGTGACCTCGGTTCCTCGGAGTTGCCTGGCACTATTTACACAGTAGGAAGCCTCAAGAGTTTGTGCGTCGTGAAGTCGGGCGTGTCACGCTTGTCCGAACAACTGGGTGAGCTGAAAAGTTTACAGCGCTTGCGCTTGAGTGCAAACAAGATACGCAAACTCCCCCACACAATTTCCAGACTGCAAAAGTTGAAGTTCTTGCATTGCGATCGGAACGCGTTGGACAATCTTCCTGACACCCTCGGGTGTCTGGGATGTCTAGAGACACTGGACTTGAGTCATAACAAATTAGAGAAGTTGGCTCCCTCTCTTGGCCTGTTGAGCAAGTTGCAAAATCTCTGGTTTACAAGAAATCGGCTAAAATTTCCTCCTACTCACATTCTTAACAGAGGAACGGAAAGCATCTTGGAGTTTCTTAGCGATTTTCTAGACGATCCTGTCGCCAACAGTCAGGTCAAAATGGCGGTTGTTGGAGGAAGCGACGTGGGAAAAACCGCGGTTGTAAAGGCTCTAAACCACACTAAGGACTGGCGAATAAGTGGGGTTGGTGACGTCGCCAAGACTAAAGGGGTCGAAATCTCATCCGTAGATCTCATGCTGATGAAGTTGAAGTTGAAGGTGTTTGATTTGGCGGGAGACGAAGCCTTTTTCAGCTCTCATCATTTCTTCCTCTCAGAAAACACGCTCTACCAAGTCGTTTTCGACATGAGTGCTTACACTGTCAGCAAAACGTCTTTTTCGATTTACCAGCTTGGTAGATTGGAACTTTGGCTTCAAGTCATTTTCTCGAGAGCTCCGAATTCTCACGTTCTTCTGGTCGGTACTCACGCCGATGACCCGAAGCTCAACGATGAAATCCGAGCGCGTATTCGTGGAGACATCGAGATCCTCCTAAGCAAGTATCGTCGGGAACATAAACGCCAGTTTGAAGGAGAAGCTGTACCTCAGTGTGGCTTGTGTGAAGGGACCTTGGTCTGCGAGGGCTCTGGTGGCTCAATGTTTTATGTCCAGGAACAAGAGATCCCTCGTCTTTCTACCCTAGTCCCAGAGCCCTGCATTCCGCACGTGATAGGTTACTATGAAGTGAGTTGCCAAGGCCAGTTTCCCAAGAACTTTCTCAGTTCGAGGAGTGGGAGCGTGCAGAAGCTCAAAGTGGGAGTGGGCTCCAGTGCCCATGTCCTCCTTAACACGAAGGTCAGTTCCCGAATCCCGCAAAAGTGCCTGTACGTGCGGGATCGGATCCACGAAATGTGCAACGCGGAGAGCGAGTTGAAGAAGTGGCCGCTGCTCACTTATGATCGCCTGCGCGAGATCGCCAGCGGCTGTGGAGTCAAACAGGACTTCAAGATCAAAGCGCTTATGACCTATTTTCATTCCCAAGGAGAAATTCTCTGGTATGAAGATACGCCCGGCGTCGGCGATGTGATCTTCATCGACCCCTCATGGGTATCAAAGCAGGTGTGTCTCCTGGTCGGGTCAAGCGCGGGTGCAAGTTCGGGATTGGACGGGATATTGCGCATCGACAACCTGGCAAAGACTTGGCCTGACGTGCCCGAAGGACAGCGCTTTAACATGCTGACTCTGTTCAGGAATCTGGGTTTGTGCGTTCCCCTCTCAGAGACTGAAGATCTTGTTCCTTTTCAGTTGCCTATTGGGCGTCCAGACAAAGATAAATGGCCTGAACAACCAGCGGCAGATGATCGGCAGATCAGTTGTGAATTTCATTTCAACTTTTTGCCGCCGACTTTCTTCAGCGATCTTACAGTTGCTGTAAACAGACGAAATCTCCCGAATAGCTTCGATGTTGAGCCAACGTACTATCGATTCCACATGGTGTTCGCCACGACTTCCATGGCCCGCATGGGCTGCTCTCTGCATTGTAAAGAAACGTCATCTCATCCCTTAGCTGAGAACCTGGAAGTGCATCAGGTCAGCATCGAAGCGGTCCCGTTTGAGAACAAGCTGAAGGTTCTTATACGAGGCTCCATCCCCTGCTGTGTTCTCCCTGACATAAGAGCTGCTATCAAAATGGTAGTGGACACACGATATCCCGGAATACGCTACATTAGACGAATTGTCTGCCCCACGTGTGAACGCACCGGTTTTAAGAACCCTTCGCTTCTGAACAACATCAGCAAGGAGGGTGATAACGTTTGTTCCTGGGGTCATGCCTTGGGTACAGAAGCCATGATCATGGCTGGTGATCTACCCGTCATCGAAGTGGCTCCTGAGCTGCCAGCTAAAGCCAAAGGGCAAGTTAGGCTTGGTGTGTTTTACGATGAAGCCAGAGGTGTCTTGGAAGACTGTTACTGTCCGAGACTTCTTGCCGTATTCCCAGTCGGCTTTCAGAGCGCGCCGTTCGGAAACCGCCTTCGTGTAAACTCGCCGATTAGGGACGGCTTCGCAGTGCATTTTCTCTGCGAATGTCCGGGTTACTGGCATCTAACTGAAGGTCCAGGTTTCCGCATCCCTAACATCCGAGATTTCATGAACGTGTTTGGTGCGCGTGCATGCAAGCTCTTAAAACTCGCTTTCATGTTGCGAGAGGATGACACTCGAGATGGAGCTGACACGTCGCGTGTTCCAGTCAAGATTGTGTTTGGTGACAAACGGAAATTCCGTGACAGTCTCATAGTGGACATTCAGGATCTTTTAGAACACTACTTCCTGTTGTTTCCTGACCTTAAGGAGAGCTGTACAAGCTTCATGAAACAGGATTTACACTATCTGCAGAGCTATGAGGCGCTAAGCCGCAGCAAATTGTGTAAGCTCCTGGAGATTTCACCGGATTGGTGGAGGGTGGGCCCGCTCGTTTGCACGTATAACAACCGGACAAAGGAGCACCTTTGGCTGTGCGAAAAGCATGCGGTGTAAATGAGCTCATAAGCCGAAAACCCGAGGAGCATCTGATCCAAAAACTTGAGATTCGTGCTTTTAGCGTGACTGTGATATCTTTTATTCGGTGACAAGGCGTTATACAATTTTTGATCGCCTTTATCGAGTAACCGGATTTGGAAGACTCGAGTTGACCAGAAACTGGGACTGAGATTATTCACAACCACAGGGTTACCAGTGCATGGGACTGAAGGTGGTTCCAGACAAAGAGTAACAACTGGAAAGAGAGTAGTCAGTGTCTTCAGTGGCCTTAGAATACCTCCAAATTTAAGAAACAAGAATTTGCAGAACTTAAGAAAAGTAACAAGGAACTAGCATTAGGATAGTCTTCGTGTTTGGTTCACGTCTTCAAGCACAGGGTAATCTCTGAGTAAACCGTGGAGAATTTCGTTGTAACAAACGGAAAACAAATAAGACTGAGAAATAAGTTTGGTTAACGTTTTCCATGCTGATTTTATGCTATAGCCTGAAGGAAATCAGAATCAAAATCAGAAAGGAAAACAAAAGCAAAAATTGAACTCCAAGTTGACACTGATCGTGGATTACATTAATCCTACGTTGAACAATTTAGCCAAGGTTGATGATAACTCATTCAACGGTTTTCAATCGAGCTTAAAAAGTAATTCTGCGTTTGT
Source organism: Pavona decussata (assembly GCF_977016875.1). Classification (NCBI taxonomy): domain Eukaryota; kingdom Metazoa; phylum Cnidaria; class Anthozoa; order Scleractinia; family Agariciidae; genus Pavona; species Pavona decussata. The sequence continues at coordinate 823,168 of NW_028145615.1, forward strand.
TTGTGTTTGCATTAAAACGCCCTGTGATTGGTTGGCAAAACTTGCGTCACTTGCTCAATAACCAATGAGAAACAGAACCAACTCCAATCGTGACTTGCGTGCACGCGTTTTCCCGCGCTTGGCGCATGTATTTTCTTCGATTGCTGATTGGTTAATTGCGCTGTTTGTAGCTGTTGTAATTAGCTAGAGTAATTACGTTTGTTTTGATTTTACGGCGTTCAAGTGAAACCAGTTTAGGTTGGTTATTATAGTTGTTACCGGCAGTTTAAAGTTCGAATAAGCTTTGACATGTTTTAATGTAGAAAAAGTGAAGCTCGGTTTCAACCATCTAATCCCTTTTTATGTCAATCTTGTTCTAAACAACCGGGCCTAGGTTGAGTCAAAGTATAGTTCAGTTTAATTGTTATAATTTAAAATATAGAGCGAATACCTAGACCAATCAGAACAGACGTAAATAACACGATAAACCAATCAAAGTTGAAGGCAAATACATTGATGTCATCGGCGCCAAGCGCGGGAAAACGCGTGCAAGCAGGTTACGATTAGTTTGGGTTTGCTTCTCATTGGGTGAGAATATGGCGCGAACCAACCAATCACGGAGCGCAATAAAGCAAAACAAAAGCAAACGCAAAATTACCTTCGACCATAGAAAACCGCTCTATAATAGCAGTATTTTTAAACTTTTCAAAGTAAGGTTTGACGCAACTTAATTTAGGAAGTAAAAAACAAGCAAACAGTGGATTTCAGCCCGTCTTGTTCATTTTTAGGCGTGGGTGTTCGTTTGTTGTAGGGAAACCCCGGTAGACCGCAGCAAGCAAATATCGGAATTCTTTTACAATTTTTATGATTGCGTCTCACGTCTGTCTCGGGCGCTTAGAAGCCTTGAGAGGGAAACTTTATATTTGTTACAAAAAATGAAAACGATAGTGTAAATGAATATAATTTAAACGCTTATCAAAAGTCGACGGATACGAGGAGTGAAGTGGAAAACGATAGAGTTCTGTTTCCAACTATTTTTAATCTAAGCAAGTTATTGAGAAACTGAATTTTAACAAAGAACAAAGGATAGCGTAGTACATTTTCGAGTTATTTTTGTTCATATTTTAAAAAGTAAACACGTTTTTTTAAAGTATTTTTCTATTTCTATTGATAGTGGTCATATTGTCATATTGATTTTAAGGAAATTTGATGTCTTTATTGAATCTTAAAACTGCTGAAAACCTAAACCAATTTAAATCTAAACTGAAAACTCTTGTTTCGTATTGCGTATTTTTAACCCTCTGTGGACTTTGAAATCGCACTTTTTAAATCGTTATTTTCTTATTATAGCTTTTTAACTGTTGCCATGACATGATTTATCAGTTTCAAGCAGTTGTTTTAATAGTTTTTGATGATTTTATAGTTTATTTTTCTTGTTAAGCGCTCTACAAATATAAAATGTTTTTCTTTTACTACTAACCTTAAAAGAACGAGAAGCAATGTTGTACACCAAATTAAACAGCAGTTCCTGAAACGCTGGCTCACGAGGCTTTTTACTTATGAAGTATTTATTCATTTTTAATTCTTTAATTTAATTTTTTTGCCAGCGATGTCATTCGCCTTCAGTTGGTTAGATTGAGGGTGCGTTACTCTACTACTTCTTTTTGATTGACAGACTTTCCCAAGCTACTATCCAATCAGAATTGGAAGATTGCCTCGAGGACACCAGCTGAGGAGTGTCTTCGATTTCTGATTGGATGATGGCTCTTAGGAAAACATGCTTATTGTAATTAGTGGCAGTTGCAGTGAAATCCAGCATTGCTGATCAACATTCTTTTGCCACTGTCGAATCTTCCCCATGTTCCTTACACCTATCCCTTGGCCTCTGAGGATGACGTCAACTATAGTTGTACCGCAAATGTCGCTAGTAATGTGAGCAAACGTGCATAGGCAAGAATTCATACGCAGATGTAAGGATCAAAATGTTCTAGGTCCCGTTCATACTAATCCAGATAAATTGGAAAACCCATCTTTTTTCTCACTGTTTTTGGCCTTCCGTCTACACTAAAATGGTGCTTTCGACCAACGAAAACGGATATTTGTTTGAAACGCCGTCCAGAGCGGATAAGACCCCTTACACACTAATCCAAATAAAAAGATGCGGTTTCAAAATTATCCGGATTAGAGTGAACGGGATCATAATCTTTGTTCTTACATTTGTGTTTCAGAATTTTGTATAGAATGTTCTGGGCGTTTTGCTCTTGAAGTCCAACATAAGGTGCTCGGAAGAGAGTTTAAAATGGAATATAATCCGTCAATTAGAAAAAGAGAAGATGCAGTGAGAGGAAGTTTATTTTTCTGCTCTACAAACAGCCAGCACCCAGTCAGCTGAGAATGGGTGGAGTGTGATTGTGCTTGCGTCGCTAAAAAAAACCAGGCCTAAGATAAATCTCATGAGCTGCGGAATCTGTATTTTACACAAAACTTAGCAATCAAGAAAATAGTTGAGTTATATTGTTTTCTGGCTTTTGTCACTAGTCACAAATTCCCTTAGCGCACGCTTAAGCGTTCTGAAATGTCCCATATCGCACGGGTAAACGCTAATAATTATGCTTTAGACTGATTCTGTGACCCGGGAATTCTGGATGCTTTGAACAACGCAAGTTGAAGTTAGCTTTTCGAAAGTGCAAAGGAATGAAAAATGAGAATGCTTAATCAGGAATCAGTTGAAATTTTACCCACAGTCGACGTCAAAGAAGTGAAAGTCATCCGCCTGCTGGGGTCCGGCGGTTTTGGCTCCGTATTTGAAGCGATCCACAACAACTGCAAAGTTGCGCTAAAGAAATTTCACACTAACACTCGCAACAAGAAGGCCGCGATGCAGAGCTTTGCGGCCGAAGTGCACCAAGAAGTCTTGTCGCTCAAACACCCCAACATCGTCCGAGTGTTGGCCGCGAACCTGGCTCAAAACATAGAGGACCAACCATGTATCATTATGGAATTCGTGAGCACAAGAAATCTACAACATGTTCTCGATGACGCCGACGAAAAGATCGATTTTAAACGGCGCGTAAAATTTGCATACGAAGTAGCAAGTGCTTTGGAGTATGTCCACGAGAATAAAATCGCTCATTTGGACCTCAAACCTGCAAATGTGCTTGTTTGCAACGACGGCAGCTGCAAACTCGCGGACTTTGGCTGCTGTCAGATCATCGAGGAGCGACCAAACACGCCTTCTAGATCTTACCTCACGGGAACCTTTGCATACCGCGCCCCGGAACTCCTGAAAGGAGAAACCCCCACCTTCAAAGCTGATGTGTTTTCTTTCGGGATCTGTCTGTGGCAGTTCTGGACCCGGGAAATACCATATAAACTGCAGAACCATCAGATTGTCATTTTTCGAGTTGTTGCCTGTAATCTGCGGCCGGACATCCCTGAGGGAAATGACATCGACAATCGGTACAGGGAACTGATGACGTCATCATGGTCCGGTAACCCAACAGATCGACCAACCATGTCGGAGGCTATGAACTTGATCAAAGGACTGCTCTCTTGAATTGACATTGACGCTTGGGATTTCAGACTAATTTACTGTTATTTTAGCCGTAGAGTTTTACTAATCATTGAGTGCAGGACACTCGAGATGTAGCCTGCCAGCAGGCCATTTGTTCTGCATGGGGAAAATAGGGAAATATGTCCCTAGTATTTCCGTACTGAGCCCAGTTAATTCACACGTAATTTAGTAGATATAGAGGTTGCAGGATAGTATTTATTAATTGATTTATATAGTCTATATATAACAGAGAATTATTTAAAGTTTTATGATACACAGCAGAGTATTTTTGAATCAAATAATTTATTTATTAGTTTAAATTGTGAGATATTAGAGATATTTATATATAGTTACAAAGTTATAATCATACAGTAAGAAACTGAAATATTCCAATTGAGAATCAAAGTAAGTAAGCGGCAATTTTCATTTGTTGAACACTGATTCTTTGTCGTTCATGAAATCGTGTACGACTTTTATCCTATCAAAAAACTTACAAATGACTTCTTTCAGCATCAACTGTTAAGATCTACAAAGGCTATTTAAAGCCAGAATAAAGGCTTAACTCTTCAGTTACTACTCTGAATAATTTAGTAATAATTGTTTAGCCCTTCGATGTCTTACTTCCGGTCTTTCAAGACCGGAAGTTGTTTGTCAGGATGGATAAACACCGGAAGCTGAAAGTTATGATTGAAGGATGATGAAGCACGAAAAGGATACAGAGTGAATCCAATATGAAATCTCTTACACCCGATTAGAAGGATTCCCTTACCCATGTTAAATACTTACGGGTCTTTATTTTCGCGCCTTTCATGATCATTGAATTTGAACTGCATGTTGGAAATTTATAACATTTTAACTGGTCCGTCTAATATATATATATAAATGCTGGATCGCACGTGCAATGCTCGTGCTTAATCGTATATCATCTAATTGTGCTGCTAGAATCTAATGAAATAGACAACTTATTAACACTTTTTCTGGTTTTCAAAACGTTTCCCTTCGTTACTGTGAAGAAACGAGGATTTTATTCCTCTTAATCAGGTCATTCCTTGGCCTTAATTGCTGCTGTGTAGCCGAAGAGGTCGATATGGTATTAAACGCTGCCTGAGGCAAAAGAAATTATTTAATCAAACGAAATAAAACACGTGGCAAAACTACCCTTGAGAACAAAACTTCAAAATGTTTCACCACAGCTGAATAAATGGGTAAACAAGGAGTTTCTCGTCAGGCGTTCCACACTCGCCGCTCGGTAAGACCTGAGCTCCAATATTTCGAACGTTGCCATTGGATGGCTCAAGTATGACGTGATCATCTTGGAAGTGAGACAAAGAACCTTGTCGATTTCGTCGTGTTCTCGTGCGTGAATAATTCTCTTTACGGAGCACTTGGGTTGTGCTTCTTATACCAAGCCATTTCGGCCAAAAGCTTTAGTGTTCTTTCACTCCTGTGGCCGCCATTCTGGCTTGCTGACCCAGGAATTAATCCAGGGACTGATTTTATCGGAAACAGTCACCATTGCTTCGCAGGTTCGGTGGAATTTCCTTAACCAAGTTTATATTGTGTGTTCGTTAGTTCGAGGAATGAAAATTCGATTGGCCACGAGACACGCTTTGAGGAGTTCTTTCGTCGTAAACTTTGTAGTTTGGTTGTTGATAAATAGCTGTTGTTTTTTCTGTCTTTTATTCTAGTGGGACTGTAGATCCTGACCGGCTAACGGACCAGATTTCAAGAATATGGACAAGATATCAAATGGGTCGCCACCACCAGGCGAGGTCCATGGACAAGAAATCCTACAAGACTCAGTATACAGTGACGGAGGGTACATCCCACAGACAGATTTGAACAACCACTACGAAGAAGACAACGGAATAGATCTGGAGGGTTATCAGCCAACTTATGCTGAAGCTTTTCCACCCCTTCCTAGCGCACACGTTCAAAATTCTACTCCGAACGACACTGGATCAAAATGGCGTACCGCTACTGGTCCCATTCGTTCGACAACAGTGACTCAGGTAAGCTTATAAGTTAAAAAAAAATTTAAGTACTATAGAGTTAAGGTGTAAAGAATACCTGTTCAAAAATATATATCAATTTGTTGATAATGGTGGTAGTAGGAGTAAAATTATCAGTTTGATTTACGCTGATTTTAAAACCCCTCTTTCAAATTTTAAAATTGGCTACGTACGTGAAAATTGATACAAGATGTCTTTGTCTTTTCGCCTCGTTTTTTATTGAGTTGTTTATATTTTATTCTTTGGAGAGGAAATACAACGAGAAACATAAGTTTCCTACTTAGACGTGTTATTGATGTATTGGTGGTAAAACGAATCGGTTTTCTCCTTGTAGACAATCGGAATTTTTGCGTTTGTGTGAGCTTGGCCACGTTTACACACGAAGCCCTTCCGGTCAGGCAACAAAACAGAGAATCGTATGTTTATTCACAGAAAGATGTCTTTCTAAAGAAGATCGCAAATGATGTGTTACTTTAAAAATCGAGGACCTTTCCTTTCGTTTCCCAATCCGAGTGTTTTTTTTTTTTTTCTCTCTCCTTTAAAATCTCTATAAAAGCGAATTAGTTTTCAAGTATCTGCACTATCAATAATTTAGACGATGTTGTTTTTATTTCTTGATTTTCCAGTTGGTAAAATGTTGACATTCTTTTGTAATGCATCTTTTCAAACGGACTCTGTTGTAGTGACTGATCTCAGTTTTCCTTGCCGAAAGTATAAATAAATTGAGATTACATTTTGGATCTAGCTACGTCGCACTTTCTGAATTCAATACAATTTTTACCATCGTACTCGTCCGTTGATCGATATCCTTATACCAATCTCTCTTTTCTTATGTTCTTTACAAAAGGACCGTTTTAGAAATATTGTGTCTTTTTAACAAAATGAGAGACTTGAAGGTTTTTTATCTATAGCCTACTGCCACTGTTTATGCGGGCGATTTACATATTCTGTTTAGATAGTTGTCTATTTTTATCTTGTTTCTACGTGTCATGTGGAAACAAGGTCTCGTAATATTCTGTAAAATACTGCTATTCTAAAATAAATTGTTTAATGTGAAGTTTTAATGTGAATTTTTAAAATACTGTAAAAATTTGTTATGATGATTTGAGTTTGAGTCATACATTGGGAGAGGTTCTGCTTGTTACATAATAGTATAATTTATAATATTTATTGTAACTGAAGCACGTGCTTCGTCTAAAGTACAAAAGGGAGAAATTTTTCAACTTTCATTCTTGGCTGATTGAAAAATGAAAAAAAAAATCCTGCTGCACTTCTTGGTCACTTTTATTTTAGTGGGCACACTTTCAGTCATTATCCACCATCTTAATGTAAAATCAACATGACGGATTTTTGGTTTTGTGGGAGATTTTAATCAAAATTATTTTAAGTTTTATTTTATAGCTTTTTTCTTTGCATGAACTCGTTTGGGTTTGATTTAGTTTATCCATTGAGTTTCTCAGTGGAGAGCTCTTTCATCCTCCGTGGGTAAACAAATTAAGTTTATGTGTACATTAAAGATTGGTGTCATGTTGACAGTATTGTATTTTGCATTTAGCAGAGCTGCTGCTTTACGTTGTATTTCTACAAGTTAAATCCTCTTTGATTCCACTGATATCTAGAAACATACATATATCCCATGTTATTGTGGCAAGGTCTCAGCATTAAGCTTTTGTATTATACTGACGTTAAAAAAAACTAAACTGTTCTTACATGTATGAAATTTTGTGCCATCCAAGGAGAAGTGACCTAAGCCACAAAACATAGAGAAATAGCCAAAGAAAGGAATTAACATATTGAATTAAAAGATGATCAGGTATCAAGTGATCTAAAATAAACATCACCACTTTCATTCTTCAAGTTTGCCCTGGTTTCCCAGGTAGCAAACTACAAATGTATTGTTTATTGGAATAATGGCATGGGACAATAGTTTCATTACAAGGTGGCTACAAGAGGTGTTTTGAACTCAAACTGGCAACCTTCTTTGTCTTAATTTTACTCAAATTTCTTGTTACCTTCCTCAGCTCTGGCATCTTATTCATAAGTTCTTAAGACTACTACGAAAATGAGCCTTTTTTCTTTCAAGCTTATATCTCATTTTTTGTTTTAGCTTTTTTTTTGAATTGATTCATGGTATTTTGGTCACTTCATGCGGGGTATCCTGTGAGAGTCTATCATCTCTTCTAGTAGTAATATTTCCAGTCACTTCATGCTGGGTTTCCTGCATGTGATGGACTAGCATCTCATTCAGGGAGTGGGGATGTATTGTAATACTCCAAGTTACTTCATGTTTTAGCAACTAGTGTTGTGCTAGGCATGTGTTCTACTTGCAGTCTTTTTACAACTTAACCTCCTGACAAATTCTTTCCATTTTCCTTGGTTTCCTGTTTACCCCTCCTTCAGGATTCAATTGACCAGGGTTTTCTATTGATGATGCAGGTATTTCGTGTTCCCATGGAAGAACGCCGTTACAAAAAACCAAATGAAAATGCTTTCGGAGATGACCGCCAGAGAGAGATTTGCCGTGATATCATGGCAAAGACTGGAGCAGCAATTGAAATCAGTTCTGGAAAAGATCAAGGGTTGACAATCATGGTGACAGGAAAACCCGAGTTACTTGCCAAAGCCAGGCGCATGGTGCTCACCCAGCTTCAAACGCAGGTAAATTTGTTGAACTGCAATCTTTACCTGTTTGCTTTAATAATTTTAATAACAACTGTAGCAACTACATGTAACAACAACAACAGTCTATTCAGAGCTTTTCTCTGTAAGAAGAAAATGAAGAAAATTATGCTGTCTACTGAAGCCAAGCAAGTTGACTTGAAATCATAAAAGTTAACAACTCGAAATAACATTCTACACACGTATCTTATTTTATACAGTGAACAGCGTAAAACTCGCATTTTGATTGGTGTAGCGGAGTTTGTGATTAGAGTATAGACGAACGATTGACGTCAACAAAGCTTTGCAAACTGTTTTTGCGAGTAGTGGACAAACGTAGGCAAATTTTCGCAGGAAAGGCAAACTGCCCGATAAAAAATTGGACAATGACCATTGAGAGTGACCTCAACCAGGATAAAAAAAGCTAGAACTTTGTTGTGATGTGAAAAGGAAGCAAATATATGTCGGCGATAGAAATCCGGTAATGACGAGTAATCGATTACAAATCGCAGGGAAGCGACTTACATGCTGTAATATTTTGGGGTCAGGATTTCCCTCTGGAATAAAGGTTGGTTTTCAAAATATTGTTAGTGAAATTCTTTCGGATTATACTCTAGTCTGGAGGATCACAATTGCATGTGTTCAGTAGTCTAAAACTGAGTTTGCTGGAAAGTTTTCGACTCAGCTCAGGCAAAGCGTTTTTCCCTCAAGAAATGTGTTGAATTGTCTTAGTTATTGTATAAAACAAATAGATTCCATTTTGCCGTTGGTCTGTACTCTGATAAAGCACAAAGGACATCAAAACGTGGTAAGAACATCGGTCACGCTACTTGCCCGTACTTCTTCGTTCTCACCATGTTTGATGTCTGTGCGTTATCAGAGTACAAACGCACGGCAAAATGGAATCTATTTGTTACATCCATCAACTCCAAACTAGTTGGGATTCTAAATATTACAGCATGTTTCCATGTGAGGATACACTAAGAATCCCATGCTCATTCCCAGTGCTCCAGGACTATAACAGCATAGTGGATAGTGGTCCTTATCAGAGATTCACTGTTACATTTAAATGAATCTGAAAGCTAAATTTTAAGATCTCTATAATTTTACACAACATATTAGAAAATCTGAATTAAATATTAACACCAATTATTTCAAGAATACTTCTGGAAGCTAGAAAATTATCAGGCTTTTCTAGAAATCAGCTCTAGGTTCCCACGGATTAAAGCCCTAGGATAAAGAAATAATAAAATATCCCATTTACTTTTAATCAAAACCATCTCCACAATTTTGTCTCAACATTACTTTGTTTACATTTATTTTGATAGTAACACTTGAGCATTGCTTTCTAGACAGTGCAACCTTTATATAAATCCAAGTCTTGTACTTAAAACCATTGTAGTAAGACGAAACAAATGAGATTTGTGTAAGTATCCATTGATAGACGTGCCACCAAAGTAGACTTTGTTGCACACAAATACAGAGAGCAAACCTTCAGAGTTGGAATATATGTACATTTCTATCCAGAACAATGCTCTTGGAGACATCTTATATACACAATACCATAACCTGCTGCTTATAAGCCCTGGGCTTATACAACTTCGTAAATGGAGGGCTTATACCCAAGGGGGGGCTTATAACTGGAATAAAAAAAAATGTTTGAAAAGGAGCTTTAGCAGTGCTGATCAAAATCTTTTTCATTTACTTGTTTTTTATTAAGCTTTAAAATGTCATAATAAATGTGACCTCTCACGCGAAAACGTACACTAACGGCTATCTGTTAAATGGGTGAAACACGCGGCTGTCGAACGGGTAAGAAATGGCTCACAAAGCCATTTAAAACGGATGAAACCAAACGGCTGATGATTTATTCTGAACAGATTGGTATGACGGCTAAACGGCTAGGGAAAAATTTCGAACTGATGGTAATCAAGGCTGAACGGCTAAAAAAATTTTCAAACAGTAGACCTGAACAGCTGAACGGCATGAGAAAAATTTTGAACGGATGGTCCTGAACAGCTGAGCGGCTCATGAATTTCGAATGGATGGTAATCACGGCTGAACAGCTAAAAAAATTGAACAGTAGACCTGAACGGCACGAGTAAAATTTCAAACAGATGGTCTTGAACAGCTCGTGTAAAATTTCCAGCGGATGAACATGCAGTGGAGAAGAGATTGTCATGACTGGCTGCGAATGGAACTAGCGGATAACCATTAACAGTAGAACGGCTCATGTCTCAGTAAAACCGCAAACCGCTTGCTAAATGCTCACCTTTACAGCAAAAAAATCTTTAATACCACCAAATGCAAAGATTACTCGTCAACACGTCGCCCAACAGTCGTGGTTGTTTGCCGAAACCATGCCACCCAGTCCATTGTTTACTAAAATTAAAATACATACTCTTTAATACTGCTATTCAAGTTTTTTTCCTTCTACTTCTAGCAGCTTAACTTGTTATCACAATGCTATCCCACACTGACTTTTTTAGACTTTCAAACAGTTTAAATCAAAGAAACTGCAAGGATACATTGTTGTTGTTCATTCAAGCATGACTCTGAGATGCTCTGCGAAAACTGGCCAAAATTTGCATAGAGTTCTAAACAGTCGTCACAGGTAACGCAACATGATTACAACAGCCAGTCCGTATCAATCACTTGGAGTTGTCTATCCGTTTGAACGGATAGACAATTTTTCTGAATGAATGGCACAAGCCCGTTCGAATGGATGGATTATTTTTGTGTACGGATAACGAAACCACTCAAACGAATGCAAATTTTTCTGAACAGGTGCACTAGCTGTTCAAACGGGTGGGCAATTTTTGTGAACAGATGACACAGCCGTTCGAAAGGAGTGACTTCCTTTTTGAACAGATCGCCCAAGCCGTTCGAACAGAGGCAAATTTTTTCTGAACGGATGAGAAACGGCTTGTGAATGGATTTCCGTTCGAAAACAGAAAGCCGTTGCTGTATGTTTTCGTGTGAGAGGTCACAAATCAAATTCATTTCAATATGTACAGTAATACTACAGTGTACAGTAAAGCATTGAAAAGTTCCTTTTATTGGTATTTTACAAGACTAGAATCAAAAATGGTCTGATGCAAGGTTTAACATTGCAAGTCATACTGTGTAGTGATGGTTTCTAAGAATTGCAGGGTACTCAGTTAAGTGACCTTTTAAAGGAAAATCATTGTGCACTCTTTGACATTGTATTGCAATATTTTGAATAGGCCAATGTTGAGATCAGCATCCCACGAGAACATCACAAATTCATCCTGGGCAAAGGAGGCAAGACTTTGCAGCAGTTGGAGTTGCAGACTGCTACAAAGATCACCATGCCAAGGGATGGATCAGACCTCATCAGAATTGTGGGCACCAAGGAGGGTGTGGACAGTGCGAGGCATGAGATCCAGATCATTTCGGATGAACAGGTACATTCTGTGCTTTGGTACATTTTACTGTGCTGTTGATCATTAAAGTTTGGATATCAACACGTGAATTTCTGCTGATGGGTATCTCCATACAGTGAAATTTCATGCAAAGGGTAGTTTTTGTGTACACTGCAAGGGCAATTCCCCAGTTCCAAAATAGCCCAAGTAAATGCTCACCAAGCGTCTTGTTTTGCAGGCTAAACTGGCATTTGAACGACTGAAGATTGAACATGTGTACCACCCCTTTATTGCTGGAGCCAATGCGTCAAAGATAACAGAGCAGACAGGGGCTCGTATCAACATCCCTCCGCCCTCAGCGCAGAAAGATGAGATCACCATTGCTGGAGAGAAAGAGGGAGTGGCTAAGGCAAAGGAAACAGTTATGGCAATCTATGACGAGAAGAAACGCAAGACAACCACTGTGTCCATTGAGGTGAAGAAGTCGCAGCACAAGTATGTGATCGGCCCCCGAGGTGAAACACTGAAGGAGATACTGACTCTGACAGGTAAGAATATAAGTAAACAAACTCTAACCATTTCCTCTGCGGAATTCAATCATTATTGCTTGTACATGTATCTTTGGATGAAAGCCTCAAAACATGAACACTTGAAATATTTTTCTAATGTCTGCTGTGTTGGGAAACAAAATCCAAATTAGTGTGCTTAAATAGCTAAATATTGTTTGAGTAATGGCAGAAGTATTTTATGCACTTTTGGGTGGCCTTTTGAGGGAACTACTTTGTACTTTAAGGTCTAAACATTAACTTGAGGCCCAAAAATCTTGTTTGAAAAATTGTCAATTTTCATAGCTGTAGTGATCATTCAAACTGAAAGTTTTTAAGCAGTACTTCCTGTGGTGGGTCTGCTCTGTGGGCCATAAGTTACAACGTTTGAGGTTGTAGATGAAATCCTAAAAAAAAAACCCATCATCATCAGGTGTCTTGTTCATTTTCAGGTGTTTCTGTGGAGATGCCGCCTCTGGACAGTGACCTTGAAACCATCACCCTGCGTGGCGAGCCAGACAAGCTTGGAAGAGCTTTGACACAGGTTTACGAGAAAGCCAGCAGTGTTGTTTCTGCTGAGGTGGATGCTCCCCGCTGGCTTCACAGGTTCATCATTGGCAGAAAAGGACAGAACATACGGAAAATAACCCAAGATTTACCCAAGGTAAGGCGGGCTTGCAATCGAAAGTGTGTCTAAGCAACTTTTTGGGGGATTACTCTTCCTTCAAAAAGGCTGATTATAGCATAGTTTATAGCTTCCTTGTCTTGTTTTGTTAGATTGCACCAGGCAACATTTCCATGGATACCGGTTGCATTTCTGACTTAGGCATCAATTTTCAGCATAAAAATTATGTGATGTGTTATGTACAATCTTTGCAGCCTGGCATGTATGTTTATGAGCCATTAACAGATATATGCGATGTTTGTTATGTCTTTACAAGACAGTGACAATACAGTTGTATTTTAATGCAGGTTCATGTGGAATTCAGTGATGAGAAGGACAGTGTTTCCCTTGAGGGACCCCCTCAGGAGGTGGAAAAGGCACAAGAATCTCTGGAGACATTCATCAGGGAATTGGTCAGTTGATAAGACAAGCCATGTCCTTTGTAATGTGTTCTTCTTTCTCTCTTTTATATCACTGTTGTTGCCATTTAGCTTCTCCTGTTAAATTAATAAATTTATTTATTTAGGATCAGTTTTGCCCAAAGCATCTAATGTGGTGCAAGGGATTGTATGGATTGATTGATTGTTGTTTTTATTTTGCAGAAAGCTTCAATGGACTATGCAGAAATCACTGTGGACCACAAATATCACCCGCACATCATTGGCAAGAATGGAGCCAATGGTAGGTTTCTTTGCAGTATATCAAACATTTTTCTGTGGAACTGCACTTTGTGATCACCCCATGAACTAAAACTCACCAGTAATACAACAATGTTCTTATTACAAACACTTTTTCCATCCAAATAAGACACTCGTATTTGTATTTTCTTTTCTGAAAAAACCTATTTATCCAACCATGCATTGTTACCAGCAGCTCTTTATTGCTATTACTGGTTTACTTATTGATAGGGTGAACTCCCCAGTAGAATGTAGATGTTGAATCCTTTTGAACTGAGAGATAAAGAAGCTCTTTTCTTTTTAGTGAACCGCATCAAGACTGAAACTGGAACGTCCATTCTAATCCCATCCAACAACGAACACAGCAACATCCTGAGAATTGAAGGATCCCCAAAAGGTGTGGCATTGGCCAAAGAAGAAATTCTACAGATGGTGAAGAAACTGGTGAGTAGATCAAGCTTTTGCCTCAAAATTTCTTCTCACATGTTACCAGTGCTGTGTAATTTACCTTGAGAAAATCAGACTCTAGACTTAGTAATGAGAAGTTAAAGGAATTATGTTCATATTAGGTTGTCTAGATGACTTAAAAGGCAAGTTTTACCAGTGTTTTCATTAACTTTCATCATAGCAGGGTTTTTACTGTGCCTTTCAGTAACGTACAGTGTCTTGAAATAAGTTTATTGTTCTTGCAGGAAAATGAAAAGACTAAAGATGTGATTATTGAACAACGATTTCATCGTGCAATCATTGGAACCAAGGGAGAAAAGATCCGTGAGACTCGTGACAAATATCCTGAAGTACAGATTTCCTTCCCTGATGCTGGAAAGAAGAGTGACATTGTGAATTTACGTGGACCCCGAGAAGATGTGGACAGTGTCTACACTCTACTCAAGAAGTTGAATGCTGAACTGGTAAGTTAGGTTTTCTTGGTGATAATTTGTTGATCCTTTCATTCGCAATTTCAAACCTGGACAAAACTCCCATTGAGTAAAGAATGTAGAACTTAAAAGCACATTAAAGTTTTAACTACTGAATATCATTAATTAATTGCTGTCTTGTGAATAATTGCTTCTCTCTGAAAATACATGTTTCAAAATCTTGCCTTAAGTAACCCCCCCCCCCCCCACCCTTCTGTTAACCACCTCCCATGTTCACTGTGTCAGCTGCTAGATACGTCACACTGGAGCCACAGGTGACCCACAAAGTCAGAGATTGAATCAACTAGGAGTATCGGCTCTCCCCCATGGATGGGATCAAGGTTACCCCCAGCAGCAATGTTGCTTGAACCCATTTATACAAGAGGGTGAAAAAAGGCAAGTCTAAAGAAACATCAAAATAGCAAAGGCTAGGTCTGGAACCAGCACATTTCAGACTCCCCCCCCCCGTCCTTCCATATGTTGATAGCTACAGAGTTGTTAAAAATTAATTTGCATGAGTACTCTACTTGTTACTGTTCAGATTGCTGCCAATTTCCGTGTGGAAGTTCCTATCTTCAAGCAGTTCCACAAGAATGTCATTGGCAGAGGAGGCATTACCATCAAAAAGGTAACAAATGCTGTCCTGCATTCCAGGAGTTTGTTGTTTCATATCTCCCCACCCACCCCCAGTAATTCAACTAGAATGATGTCTTAGAGACTGCTCAGTAGGTGTAAGATTACCCTGCAATTTCAGTCATGTATTTGCTTCAAGTAATAAGCTAGTTTCACTGAACAAAAAACAGGAAGTGATGAATTTAACTTGGTCATGGCTTTTGCAGTCTTGTTGTGTAGGAAAGAATGAGAACTGTAGAGTTTGTATCTTGGAGGTGGCGTCCATTGAAGTCTACCTTGGTGTTGGGGCTTTTAAAAAAATTCAAAATCTTTAGGATGAAGTTTGCCATTGAAATCTTGAAATTTCATGACTTGCAAGTGTGTTTACCTCTGTTTATAATGGCAATTCTGATTTCACATGAGTGAACTCCTATTCTTAATTCCAGATTCGAGAGGAAACTGATACCAAGATTGAGTTACCGTCAGAAGGAAGTGACAGTGACGTGATTGTCATCACTGGACATAAAGCGCAAGTGGAAGCAGCTCGAGATCGCATTATCGCTATACAAAATGAATTGGTAAGACTGTTGGTAACTTGTTTTGGTGGGTGGGTGCACTGCATTATACAGTGTCATGCCACCACCCAGTTCAGTTGGTAGAGCACCAGACTGCTGCGTGGCAGGTCGTCGGTGCGAATTCCAGCCAGACCAACACTCTGCATCTTAGGATATTAAGGAGAAGGTGCTGCTTTTGCTTTGACATCTTCAAGTTGTTATAGCTTATCCTAACCCACATAACCATGTAGAAATGGCAGTCCCATCAAAAGAACCACAGAGGACTTAATAAACCCTGGCCGTTACCACACTCAGTGTCAGCATGTGGTCTGCTTGGGGTGATTCTCTGAAAGGCTTCTGAGTGAATGAGACCACAACATAACAGCCAGAAAACATGGGATTTGCCAAGAAACTTATTGATGTAGACATAGTCATGTTTGTTGGTGTACTGCAAAATTGATTAAGAGAACCAGCCTTGGTAACAACAGCTGCTTTATATTGCAGGCCAATGTGACTCAGATGGAGATAAATATTCCACATAAACATCACAATGCCGTGATCGGAGCCAAGGGCAGACTCATCCGCTCCATCATGGATGAATGCGGCGGGGTCAGTATCAAGTTCCCACCAGAAGGCAGTAACAGCGACAAGGTTCTCATTCGTGGACCCAAGGATGACGTTGAAAAGGCCAAGAAGCAACTTCTGGAGCTTATGAATGAGAAGGTTAGGCATTTTGTTCCTATGACAAATAAGTTGTAAAATTTCTCAATACTGCTAAGTCTGAGTAACTTTAAAGTTAAACTTGACTTAACATTCTACTTCACACAAAACCGTGTCTCATTGCTTTCTTGTGCGACTTGAGGATTTGATCATGGGCCTTGAAAATTTGAATCACGTCTTCAGTATAAAGTAATAGTAATTTGCCTCAATCTTCTTGTATTTTGTCATGAACACTGCACACTGATTGGGTAATTTTGTGATACAGTGTTGTAGCCTAGAAAACTTGCTTAACTTGCTAGGTGAAGTTCCCAAGAGGAAAGCCCTAAACTATGTGATGTAAACTCTCAACACCTATGATGTAAATTTTATTCCATAGGTAATAAGTGTAAGAATTTCATGACCAGCAGTGACATTGTAATTTGTCTTTTATGCCACAGGAAGCTAACAGTTATACTACTGAGATTCGTGCCAAACCACAGCATCACCGTTTCCTGATTGGCAGAGGTGGAGCTAACATCAGAAAAGTTCGTGAGAATACTGGAGCAAGGATTGTGTTTCCAACTCCAAATGATGATGACAAGGAACTGATTACCATCATTGGAAAGAAGGAAGGAGTTGAGGCTGCCAAGCAAGAACTTCTGAAAGCCATTAAAGACCTGGTATGGAAAGAGTTTTTTTATTCTTCTATTTTCAAGAAGGAAAGCTGGCAATGCTAATTTTTTCACCGTTTTTCTTCCATTTTCTGTAATGATTGTTGTGGCCTAGTGAGACAACAGTTGAAGCAACAATGTTTTCTTTTTCTTGAATGGTTGGGTACTCCAGCATGAATTGTGTTCCCAAGCTAAGAAACAGTTTCAATCAGCATTTATTCAACTTTGTTTCATTGCACGTGTAGCCTGCCTATTTAAATTTAATTAGTGAGGGTTGTAGTTAGTCAAGATTTGTACGTAACTTCATTTGCAGGCTCCAATGTTGACTAGCATGTTCCCCTCATTTCCTTCTCTGAAACATGGTATTAGAACTTGTAAAGGAAATGTTTCATCTTTGGTGATCATTTTCTTTATTCTCATAACCTGTATGTTTGATTAAGTGTGATATTGTAAGGAGAAATTAGATGGTGATCACTGTTGGGGCTTACAGTCAACCCAGGTCACGCATTAACAGTATTTCCAAGAATGAAATGAACATTTGAAGTTCTCTTTGTAATGTCTGACGTGTGAATGGAATGTTGGACATTTCTCTGGAAATCGTTCCGAAAAAGACATTAACTGAAAAAAAGATTCAAAATACTTGGGAAACAATTGTTATTCTTGAAATATTCAATTTTGCAATGTTAAGAAAAATTCATAGCTTTATACCCAGGGTCCAAAATTAACTTTTTTAGGCAGGCGCCAAGTGGCGACTGAAATTTTTTTTCAGTCGCCATATGGAAAAATGTGGTCGCCAAAAAGCGGAAAAAAAAGTGTCAATAAAATTTTTCCTTCGCAGCGAAACACAAACCAAAATGTTTGGTTGTCAGATGGAAAATTCTGGTCGCCAATTTTTCTTTTAAGAATCAGAACGAAGAGAACGCGTTTGCGTTTGGGTACCTGTTTTCCTGTCTAGTCACTAGAGCTGCCCATATCGAAGTTGTTCATTCGCTCGATACCGATGGCTTCATTAACGCATTGTGATTTATACACCTACCACTGAAAAAAGACGATGAATGTATGATCGAATGCTGGCTATATACGCAGTTTCATAAGACTGCTAAATGTTTTAAGTCAACATTATACCTTCTCTTGTCTCTACCTTTTGGAGAAGAAATGTACCCAATTGAAAAACTGCCAGTTGGTTCTTTGCTCTATGTTCAAAACCGTAAACGATCTTTCCTTTCGCGTTCTGGCAAGACGATCAACGGATTGCCATGTTGTTCGCACCAGGCCACAACCTTGCAGCATTTTTCGTTCAAAAAATATGGCGGCGAAGCTTTGCACTCAGCTCGAGCTGTGAAGCGTTGTGATAGATTTATAATAACAGGAAAATTTTGTGGAGAATGTGAATGCACAACACTGAATTTTTCATTTTCTTTCTTAACTTGCACGCCACTCCTACCAGTTTGGTTCCTGGAAAGTTTGCCATTTTTGTAAAAGTTGAGCGAGTTGAAATGATCGCGAAGTAGCACAAATGAAATAAAGATATATTTTCAGGTGATGTTTTCGTTGCCATTGCCGTCGTCGTTGCTTAAGCTCCCTAATAATTTATGTTGTGGAGACAAGTGGATTTCAGTCTGGTACTCTTGTTCAGTGGCACTTATATTGTTAATACTTTTGGCCCTGCTTAGGACAATATCGTGGAGGGTGAAGTCCATGTCGACCCCAAGCACCACAAGTACTTTGTTGCCAAGCGAGGTGAAAAGCTACGTGACATCGCTGAAGATTTTGGAGGAGTTGTTGTCAGCTTCCCTAGAAATGGAGTCAATTCTGACCGTGTCGTCCTCAAGGGTGCAAAAGATTGTATTGAGGGTGCCAAGAAGAGGATTCTGGAGATTGTGGAAGAGCTTGAATCAATGGTCTCCATTGAGTGTGTTATTCCTCAGAAATACCATCGTAACATCATGGGAGCGAAGGGAGCTAACGTGCAGAAGGTGACATCTGAGCATAATGTTCAAATCAAGTTTCCTGATCGTGAGAACAGAGGACAGGGAATGGTGAACGGCAGCTCATGCCCTGTGGAAGAGACTGGTGACGAGCCTGGTTCCCCTCCTGCAAGTCCTCGCAAGTGCGATACCATCACCATAGTTGGTTCAAAAGACAATGCAGAGGCAGCTAAGCAAGCCTTAATGGTACGGGCAGTATTAGTTCCATTTAATTTGAACTTATTTTTTGTAAGGAAGGTTTTGCATTCAATTTCTGTGAGTCTTCAGTAGCCCATCAAAGTGATGAAATTAACGCAAGTTGCAAAACAATTGGAAACGGCACACTCTGACATAACAAGTATGTCACACTTTGTTATCTTTTTGTTTTCAGGAACTTGTTCCTATCACAGAGGTCATCACCATTCCATTTGACTATCATCGCTTCATTATTGGTGCCAAGGGAGCAAATGTCCGTCACATGATGGATGAGTGTGATGTTAACATCACCATACCTCCCTCTAGGGATGAATCTGACCAGGTTACCATTTTGGGTACTCGCACCAAGGTCAACAGGGCAATTCAGGCTCTTCAACAAAAGGTGGCTGAGATTGAGGCAGAGAATGAGGACCGGGTAGGTTTCTTATTTTCTCTGAGGCCCTTTCATTTAAGGTCATCAAACAGGGTTCGCATTGTAAAAGGGAAAGCTCCTCACCGTCTTTGTCACAAATTCACTGCTTCAACATCTCGTCAAAGCTGGTAGATGAAGTGAGATGGATGGATATGAACTGTGCGAAGTTGGTATTTCAAGGATATAGCCAACCATAGTGTTTTATTATCGCTTGCCAGGTCTTTACAATGTATGACCAAATTTTTAGCAGTTCAGCCATAACAAGTAATCGTAATCAGAAGGTTTAGGTTCGACTCCTGATAGGAGCACTCGGAATTTCTTTTTCTGAGTTTGCCTGTTTCATTACTGAAGTAATATATCAAACATGAGGAAGAGTGTTTCCTCCAATTTCCAAACGTGGAGTAGTAGGTTGGAAAAACGAGGCTCAGCTGAGATTTTTAACCAACTTCAATGTGTTTGGAAATAAAAGGAAACCTTCTTTCGAGTGTTTGATATACCTTCTCAAACTATTGATAATTCTTGGAGAAATTCGAAGCAAAAGTTCACAAAATTTTATGATAATTAAGATCACATTTCTAAACCTCCCTCACGGTAGTGATTTGCTTTGTTTATTAATGAGTTTGAGAATAATACATCATTCTCATAACAAGTATTGTTTTCTGAATAGATCCCTCTTTTTCAATTATGCAAATTTATATTTCCATTTGGCGTTATTTTTAAGACAGGCACTTTGTTAGCGTAGTTAGATCAGCATCGGTCTGTAGGGCTTCTCATTTTGGTTTAGTGCGGTTATTGAAATGGCATCTTACAGCTACTTATCTGTTTTTTTTCTTTTGCCACAGCAACTGCGCAATTTCAAAATGGAGGTCAGCATTCCTAGCTCCTACCACCCCAAGATCATTGGCCGCAAAGGACAAGTCATTCAGAAAATCCGCACTGATCATGGAGTGCAAATCCAGTTCCCCCCAGTTGATGCCACTGACTCAGAAGCTGACAGGATAATCCTGACAGGTTACGAACACAACTGTGAAGCAGGAAAGGTGGCCATCTTGAAGATAGTCAAAGATCTGGTAAGTGTACTTGGTTTCAGTGTTTTTCGATTAGCTATTGAGACAAATCTGGTAGTTCAACATTAAATGGAATTCTTTATCAACCCATTGTATTGTACATGCAAAGAGCTGCGTTTTGTCTCTATGGAAAGGCCTTTTTGTCCAGGTTTATTAGGTAGGTCAGGGCTGCGCCAGACTGCTTTAGTCCTCAGTCAGTTTTAAGAACCAAAAAAAAATATGGCGTGTAAAAATTGTCTTGCACGAAAATGCATTGCACGGGTGGGAAGAAGCTTTTGTGTGCAGTATTTTATTTTCATGGGTGCTTGCATTTTTGTCTCTCTTGACCATCCTTGATTGGAAGGAAAACATTCAGTCCAAGGCTGTACCATTATAATATCAGCGTTTTTTTTGTTTACACAGGAGAACCAAGTTAGTGTGGAGGTGCCAATTGACCCTCGTGTGCACCGCCGCTTGATCGGCACTAAGGGGCGTGCCATCCGCAAATTCATGGAAACCTACAAGGTGGACATCCGGTTCCCATCACTGAACACTGCAGATCCTGTCGTCATTTCTGGGCTTGATGAGAATGTTGAAGAAGCTAAAGACCAGCTGCTGTTGCTGGAAGAAGAATATGTAAGTGCCACAACACAGTTTGTCTTAGTATGGACACAATTGACTACTTCAACTGTCTCCTTCAGACTCATTTGATAGTTCATTAAGAAAAAAGAAAGGAAATCACCGACTATCTTGAAGAACGTTTGGAAATGTGCTCTTAATTATCATAAAAATTTAGTAAACTTTTGCTTTGAATTTCTCCAAGAATTGTTCAAATTTTGAGAAGCTGTTTCAAACACTCGAAGAAAAATGTTTCATCCGATTTCCAGACACTGCCAGATTGGTTTAAAATACTCGATTCTCGGTGTTTGGAAATCAAATAAAACACTCTTTGTCGAGTTGCATGTATTACAACCAGAATTCAATGATAGCCTTTGGGCATCCTAGTCAAGGCAATGGGTTGGTTTTCTGTAAGTGTTGTCAAATGGTGGTTCAATAGCTCATCATCATGAAGTTATTAAAAGTGGCTGTTTCTAGTCATGAAAATACTAGACAGCTTTTTGAAATCCAAACTTTGTTGAGAGTTGTTAACAGAAGGTGTCCAGTGTTGATGACATTATAATTCTGATTTAACAGCATTGAGCTGTGTAGCTGTTCTCCTTACTGCTGTGGTACAAGTTGGGAGAATTTGTTTAAACGTCAAGACATTTGGTGCCCATTTACTTTATTCTCGTGGCTGTAACCTGTTCCTTTGATTTGTGCACTTGTTGTTGATTTGTCATTAGTAATTTATGCCAAAATTAGGTTCAATCAAGCACTCTCAAATTAAACAAGTGTTACGGGTTACAGCCCCTAATGCAGCCTTGATTCTCAATTCTTAATGTTTTCCTGATATCAAATGGCTTTGTCACGCTATATTGGAGACTGCTTTTTAGCGCCCACCTGTCTTAGGGATCACACTTAGCAATTTGGGGTGGTTACTTACAGGAGGCTGACTTCAGAAGCTAACATGTTTTTTGTGGTCCTTCGCAGATGCAAGATGTGCGCGAGGAGATAGAACAACACGATTTAGTGACTCATTACATGAACCCGCCCAGCAAGCAGAGCAACCAGATTGGCTTCGTGGTCCGAGATGCACCTTGGGACAACGTCCAGAAATCAGGTGGGGGCAGGCAACAGAAACAGACGCAGCCGCAGTCCAATACCCAAGACAAGCCACTTCCACCAGACACAAGCAACATTGCAGACTTCCCCTGCATAGGCAGTTCCACTGCTGTGCCACGCCCCACTGCCTGGGGGCCTACTCGCCGCTAATGTTCCACAGCATGGCGTTTCCCCCTAAGGTCACAGACATGCAGATGAAAAAACGATTTTAGAGAATAGAGCATTTTTAGTAGTCGTGTATCGTGAGATTTCCAGTATCCACGAACAGTAGTGTAACAAATGATTGTTTTCTCTGGGGTTAGTCTCGTTGTGTGACTTCAGGCAAGGCTGTGTGATAATAAGTCTTGTTGTGTGACCAGCTCAGGTTGTGTTTTGATCTAGTTTAATTTGTGGTCACGCAGGAGTTGTTTTGCTTTTCATTGGGCAGTTAACGGGTAATTTTGGGTTTTATTCTCTTACTGAAACCTTTAAATGTTCTTTTTGATTGCGGTGTAGCTTTTCCGGTTGAATTAAATTATTTTCATCTGATTTCAACGACCACACTTTCCACTATCGTACCAAAGATTCTTAACAAGGACCATAAAGAAAAAAAAAAGAAAAGAAAAATCTATCGTAATATTTGATATTCTTTATATTCCCAACCCCTTCCCAAAAATAAAAATACAGAATAAAAAAAAAAATTAGATGAAAATGTAATAGAGCCAGTGCCTGAAGATTGTTTATCTGTCCTTTTTAGAAAATGAAGACAATAAGTTAACAAAAGGCAGAAACTATTTTGCATGGCCGCCACTATCTATGATGGCTTTGGTAGGTCGAATAAACTGTTTAAACAGAAAGTTCAACGCTTGTTTTTATGCTAATATTTACGAAGGAAATGCACTTTTTAAAACTTAATAGGGTTTATACAGACCATGGACTTTCTTATAAGTCGAGTTCAGGGGGAGGAAAAGAAGAAATCAAACGCGAGGAGGAAGGGGAGAGGAGGGGAGGGGGGGGTGCTTGAAACGGAAGACCTTGGAGAACACTGCTTTGACAAGGGCTAATCTTCTACGTATGGACGGGGTGGGGGAGGGGGATTTGTGACGAGCCCAAAGAGCGTTTGCGCAGGTACTGTTTTGGCCTTACCCCTTTTTCTAGCCCTAGTAGTTTCCAGCTTTACAATTCTCCGCAATGACCAAGCATACAGGGCGCGAGCGGAACGGAAATGATTGATGATAAAAGGTCTCAATATTCAAAACCGTCCAACTATGGCCATAAGAAATGCATGGCAAACAGGATCTGCGTTTTTCACACGAAGTTCCGCTATAAAAAGGCAATTTCCCTCTTCCTTTCGCACCTTTGCGCGTGTGAAATAACCGTCCCAAATTCCTGGAACATCGGAAGTTGGGGAACCTACCAAAATGAGTGATATTAACGCAACTTTACTTTATTTAAATGAACTTTTCATTTCGAAATAATCATCGCCAATATAAAAGTTGCATTTGTTTTCTTTTTCCGGAGGAACCCAGTCACGACCCATGATTACTGGATTGGAGACTAGTGCAATTTCTAGTTGGCATGCATGCCTCATTTCGTGAAGCCTGTCATTTCTAAATACTTCTTCTAAATACTTTTTGCCATCACGGCCTACCCTGGGAACGAGATTTCTACGATCTGGTTTTGGTCTGTAGCGGGTTTATCATAAAACTAAGAGTCCGCTGTCCGGTTTCCTGGTTTAGCGTAAACACTGATTGAAATATCACAGCACATCCATTGTGCCGTCGTCTCTTTTCCAGTTGTAGTGAGTAGTTTCAGATTCTTTCAAACCAGACAAACATGGCTAATGCGGCTTTTACTCAAGATGGCAAATGGTCGTGGTTTGTCTGTCTGTCCGCTACACTGTCGTGGTTCGCCGCCATGGGATTTGTGTTCAGTTTCGGCATCTTCTTTCCAGTGTTCATGGATTACTTTCAAGAATCAAGAGAGAAAACAGGTAAGCGTACCATTTGTTTTGCTATTTATTCTTTCCGTGTTCTTACTTGTTGCCGAAAAATCTACAATGAAATTCAATAACAAAGAATTCTCATTTCCTCATATCGGTTTCACATTCAATATCATGCAGTCGCGAGCTTGACATTTGTAATTTTCTGGATTGTATCCATTGCAACGGTGATTTCAATTATGTTATTATTATAGGGTAATTTTTACTACTGGATTCCAGTGTTTCGACAGTTACCACAACTTTTGGTTGTGCTGAACCGACCGTCGGTTCTGTTTGTTTGTACGGACTTCGCTCGCCATTAAAAAGCCTGTCACCGATTTGTTTAGTTTTCAAACAGGCAGCGTAAGGTCACGCCAGCTACCGAGCGAGCGAGGAATAGTTAATAGTCAGGTGAATAGTTGAGTCGGAAGGTGATCGTTCAGTGGAACAGGCGGTTTATGACTGAGTGCTTTTAATATATACAAGACTTTGTAAAGGAAATAAAATATTATAGATTCCGAACGTAATAGAGCTATATTTCAACATTCATCCGATAAAATGAATAAAACTAACTCATCTAGTCCGTATTCTTCTTCGGCAGTTCGGCGTTTAAAGCTTCCTTTGACGACACTGTGATTCCATGAAGGGAATTTCATGGAATTACAGTGTTGTCAAAGCAACCCCCTACCCTCGCCTCACCCCCTCATTCCCCCCCCCCCCCCTGCGGTTTAAATATAGCTTTATTTGGGCCGTCGATAAAAGCAGGAACTTGGAACTTGGAACATTCCGTAACGTTAACATCAAGCCATGTAACACAACGAAATATATTGATGACAAAAAAATATATATTACGAAAAATGAAAATGAGACAAACCAGACAATAAGAAAAGACAAAATAAATCAGCTTAACTGATACATTGTACGATGAATTAATGAAAAATCTCTGTGCAAAAAGGTTCGGTCATTCGGACGGTTCCCGGTGAGTGATAACCTCAATTTGCTATCACCTCAGTTTCATGTCATCGAAAAACGGAATTTAAACTTTAGCTCAATGTGGTCGTAGTATCTTTCGACGTTAGACGTTGGAATGTTATATGTAGCAGTTTTTCTTGCGGTTTTGTTAAGCAATGGCTGATTCAGGTAGCGATAATGGACAACGGTGGCAATGTGCGCATATTTTTTTTTTAATCATAAATGCTTGGAGACCCTTGGATAGGCAGGAATGTAAACTGTGAGAACATAGACTAGACTTTCCCAGACTTACGATTGAGTAAGGGAGCGAAAGTTTCCAGGTGTTTAAAGTTAGCGTGAGCTGTGTAAAACTACCGTAAATTTTGCCGGTGTATCACATGTTTGCCCAGAATTTAACTAGGATGCTGAGGACAGCGAGTCTACTGTCGTTATGGCTAGGAAGCTTGAAATTAATAAAATGTAGCTTCAAACTATGCTTTTAGTTTAAATTATGAAATCAATCTTTTGTTTTTAATTTGCGCCATGTTATTAATAGTCTTTTCAGCTCCGCTCTTCAGTTTTTGTCCGCATTCGCTATAATGAATGAGTCGCTTCACTATATATACATAACTGTTAGGATTAAAATTGCTTTGTTTTCAAGCTTTGTTCTGTTTGCCAAACAATGACTCTACAAAAGCCAACAGTACTTTTTCTCGTGGCACAACGATCTTAATTGTTTTAAGCGCTTTTCAGAGCCGGCATTGAGTTCCTGTACAAATATGCTGAATATTGGTCACCAAATAATACTGTACTGATACTAAATGCGTTTTGGTGAAGGTTAAACTTTACCGTGACTTTCTCGTCTTTCCCCTGCCCTTCCACCTAGTCTCCCCCCCCCCCCCCCCCCATCCACACCAAAAGAATCGCTGTCTCCGGGTACAAGAAATAATGGAGATGAGATTTAAAATCAGTATGGTACGCCTGCTTAGGGTTCCTAGCTAGGTATCCTTTATGCAAATGCATTAACAAGCCCAATTTTGGTCGCTAATGATAGCTCCATCGATTGGTTTTCAGCTTGGGTGGGCTCCCTTGCCATAGCTCTTATCTTTTTCGCTGGACATGTGTCAGGCGCCCTTGTCAAGCGGTTTGGCTGCCGCGTCACCAATCTTCTTGGCGGATTTCTATGTTGCTTAAGCCTCGTCCTCTCGTCCCTGGCAGAAAATATTTTGCATCTGTACTTTAGCTACAGTATTCTTTATGGCTTGGGAACAAGTTGTGTTTTTTCCGCGAACCTCGTTGTCATCAACAAGTACTTCAAAGAGAGGCTTTCACTGGCGACTGGGATTATGATGTTAGGGCAAGGAGGAGGGGTCCTTATTCTGGGGCCACTCTTACAGACCATGATAGATGCCTATGGGTGGCGAATTACTTATCGAATAATGGCCGGTGTGGTGCCTGTGCTGTGTTTGTTTGGACTCACATACAGTCCCAATGTACAAAGTAAAGAGCAAGGTAAAGAGGCTATGATCGAAGAGAACAAAAAAGGTTGCCATATTGATGTGTCTGTGTGGAAGGAACCCGAGTTTGTGGCCGTTTGCGTATCAGCATCGATCATGATGTTTGGTCACTATGTTCCGCAGATTCACCTGGTAAGTATTATTGTGTTTAGTACTACATGATAAACCCAAGCTTTTTTGCGATGACGACTGATATAGTTGGTGGCTGCATATTTGTTAGCTGTTCTATATGTACATTGGCAACTTATGCCGGCTGGATGAGACGTCGCAATTCAGTTCGAATACCTTAGGAGGAAAAAATTATTTTAAGCCGAAGCTCTTTCGTTCCTCCCCCCCCCCCCCCCCCCTTTCAAAACTCAATGCAGAAAACAAGTGCTGCAAAGGCGTTTATCGCAGTCGGCTGATATGCATGAAGTAAAAGGAAGAAAGCCTGTTGTGGATGAGGTAGGTTAGATAGTAAGTTATTATAATGGGATGACCTCAGTATAGTAAAAAGGGGATGCTGAATTGCAGAGATTTGTAGGGTGACGTCTGGTACTTTTCTTATCCGAAAAACGCTGAAAACAAAGGATCGAAACGGAAGAGGGAGTGAAGGAAATCGGGGAAAAGAAAATCTGTCAAATTTTGCTTGAAAAAATGACCTGGTAAAAGTTGTTCTGGAGGTACTTGTTATTAGCCGGGTTGATAAACTTGCAGCTTCTTGACCTCTCGTTATAGTGTTAGTGGCATTCTTTTTCTCGCATTAAACGTTGGCTTTCAACATCTCTGGCGCAAGCGCCGTGCTGTTTCCTTACGCAAGAAATTTTACTGCTCTCTTGACAGAGGTGCGTAAAAATGGCGACAAAATGCTGGAGGTAACCCTGGGGTGGACCAGCATCCTATTTAGGATGGAGTAGTAATACGTTTAGTCACCTCATGTTTATGTATCGTGTGATGGACTATTATTCCATCCAGAAGGGAGGAGTAACTTCTTACCGGGTATTTAAAAATGGACTAACTTTTCACCCAGGGGGGAGGGGGAGGGGCGGGGTGGGGATAAGAAATATTTCTAGCCACTACATGCCGTGATGTGTTCTAGCAATCTTAGCCAGGGTGGAGTAGTAGTACTCCTATTGCCTTCACATTAGGTGGGCAGTCGGTTGTCTCCAGACCGCACGAACCAAGGATGCATTCCTGGAATAAGTGCATGGGCCCGAATGCAACTTGACTTTTGCCATGCCAGTTTTCCCCTTACAACTGTGTTGCATATACATTAGCTGTTTAAGAAATCGTGAATGCAACACTTGTTATCTAGCTAGAATTGCAGTCATAATCGATCGCCAATTTTAAGGGCCGAACACCTTTTTGTTCCCTGTGATAGTCGCTTACGTCAGATTCAACTACTTATTGTCAGGTGCGGTACTGTGAAGATATTGGAATCACTGCCGATGCAGCTTCCCAACTCTTCATCTATTATGGTGTGGCTTCCTGTGTCGGAAGATTGGTAACTGGACGACTTTGTGACTTCGAAAACGTTAACACGACCTACGTCTACCAGTTGGCCGAAATAGTGGTGGGAACGGGGACCCTGATCGTAACCTTGGCGACCTCCTATCTCCACATGGTTATCTACATTGTAATATACGGGTTTTGTGACGGTGTTTTTATAACATCTCTTAATGTTCTCCTTCTTACGTGCCTCGAAAAACAGGGCAAAACACCCGTTGTCATTGGCTGGGAGATGCAAGTGAGCTCCTTCTTTTTGGCCAGCGGCCCTCCAATTGCAGGTACGTTATGTCTTAGGTAAGGACGCCTCCTTTTGCAAACGTAAAGTTGAAATTTCGTGTTGCCAAATAAATTCATTACCAAATTCATTACCAAAGACCAGCATCGCTATTGTTAACGAGTAATTAAAATAGTTTGCCAACTTTCTGAAATGTCCTAACGCGCGTTTTGCAAGCATAACCTTGCCAGAACTGGATTTTCACAACTTTCCTTTCTTGTTTTTTGAATTATTAAAAAAACCCGTTTACTTATGAACAGAACAACGACAACAGCAACAACAACAACAACAACAACAAAACTGCAGCTTGCGTTCTCTCTGAAGCAAGTAAAGTATCAAAAGGAGGTTAGTATAAGAATTTTAAATTCCACAAGGCTTGTCTGAGGGATGAGCAGGGTTCAGGCCTTTGTGGTCAAGGAGCCAGACTCCTTTATTCAAGTAGTGTCCAAATCCACAAAAACTAAATAAATATAAACCCTTATTACTTTTTCTTTAAATTTCAGGCCTCATGGCTGACTCAACGAACTCCTATACGCATGCTTTTTATATGGCTGGTACTGTTGTGCTGGCGGGCGCATTCATCCCATTTATGTTGCTGTATACCAAGAGGAGAGATCCCAGGGTGGTAAACGACATATATTGGCTCTAGTGAACTCTTACTAGTAACGGCGTCGTGAAACAAACGGTGTATTCGATTGGCACATTAACAATATTGTAACCCCCTCTAAGCTCCTCTTATTGGGTGTGGGCAAAATGCAAGCAAATCGAATTGAACCAACCTTTATATTTTTAGGTTTATTTTAGGTAAAGGTAAAACAATTTTCGTATCAGGAGTTACTTGGTAATGTTTACATAGAAAAATCTTTACTTGTGTTGCTTTATAAATCTTTATGCTGTTATGGTCCTGAGTATGTTTGTGAGTTTTTCAATTTTAAAGACTCGATATAAAACTTAAGAGGTAGTGGAGTTAATGCCAGTCTGCTAAGGTTTAGTGTAGAATTCTTTCATATCTAAAGTTGCTAACATCTGGAACTCACTTAAAGCTGAGTTATGGCGGGAAAATCTTTCTAAGTTCATAAAGTCTATAAATTTAAAAAGTTTATAAGTTTTATATATATATAAACTATTTTAGTAATCGCAGTTCTTATAATAGTCAATATTTGTATTGTAAAGTAGTTTTTAGTAATATATCTAGGTTTTGTATTTTTACTTTATATTTTTAATTTTTATATTTTATTCAGCACGTACATATTTTGAACGAGCTTTTAGCTCATTAGACTTTACGTGGGTAAATGAACGATTGATTAATTGATTATTTTTTTATATTTACATTTTCCTGGGGCATATTGTAATAATTTAATAAGGACATGAAAATTTTATGTACATATTTTGTTCTATTTTTGTTTGGACATTGTAAGAATTTAGGATTTTTTATAAGTAAGATAACATTCATAGTTAGTGACACAGCTATATAAAACCGAGTTCCCAACAGGCGTCGAACCTATGACCTTCCGATTATTAGTTAGATACGCGTCCCAAGATCCATTCGTTGATCGATCGACTGTCCTGTACAATCTCAACTCCATGCAATCTATATTAGGAGTGCGTCAAACGCAATTACTGTATAGCATTGTTATATTTTTGTAATATTTTGTGACTTCTTGGGGCAGAGAGATAACAGTTCGTCAGTACAATTACAAGACAAGACGCGAATTCATGTGTCCCACTGTCTCGCAGCACATGAAGATTTGGTGCAATCACACTGTCCAGTAGCCTCCTACACAGACGTTCTTAGGGGTTCGCCACGCGTTCCTGCCCCACGTGGGGCAGGGACGCGTGACAAGCCCCTAAGAACGTCTGCGTGGGAGGCTAACTGTCCAGCTCAAAAAGCAAGATAGTACGAAAGAGGGCGATATAATTTTGAATAAAAGTAAAGTGCTGGTATATAGGCCTAGTAATGTTTTTAAAAAACACGAGCAGTAGCGTTTTATAAGGTAGTTTGGTATTCCTTCCGAATAAATAAAGTTTGAATATATTAGTGTTGCATGTGTCCTCATCATTGTTTGCCTTTACCCATAATATAACCTGATGAAGTTTTTAAAATTCTCTTCTCCGCCTTCTTTTTTGTAGTACTTTGTATTTTATGTTTCCATGATTAGCAGGACTTGAGGAATATGTTGACGCCATTTTTCCGCAATACTGTAGCAAAAAATAAAGCTTATTGTTTTTGTTCCATGATGATTGGTGCTGTAGCCTTTTTTGTTCCTCCTTCCTTGCCTGTAGTGGTCTTACCGCAGTCCGTTAAGTTCTTACTACCTTCCATAACTTTCCTACCTCCCACCCCCTGGTGCTTCATATAGTGAGCTAAAAAGATTCTTTTTTACCTCATCAGTATGCCAAAATCCAGAGCCATCCGCCGGCTGACAATTTACAATAGAACATCAATAAAACGAGACAGAGGGTAGTAATCATTGTTTTAAAACCAAGTTTGGTTTATTACAATGAGAAAAATTTTACAATATTTCGGCTCAATTACAGAGTCATCGTCTATCGTGTATGTTACCATGATGAAAAGGGTAAAGGGTTGGACCCCAAGGTGGAACCTCTTCATAAGAAGCTTTTTGGAGTAAACCCCTTCCTCCTCCTCCTGGGCCTAAAAACTGGCTTGTCGCCAGGGTGACAAGCAGCATTTCCACCAGTCCATATGTCGTGGAAAGATTACCTCGGCGTAAGGGATCAGAGATGTGTATGCCCCTCAGCGCAAATTTGTTCAGGCGATTCTTCGTTATTAAAAAAAACCTCATGCTCACTGCACATCGTAATTACTCCAACAATAAGCCTTATCACGGTTTTCGACGCCATTTTGACGAGAAGGCAAACAATTGACAGCAAACAACGAAAGTTCAAAATACGACTGGACGCTTTCTGGTACAGCTACATCCCTCCAATTTTTTTCTTAAAATCCTTTTCCTAGTACCAAAAAAATTCCAATTCGTGACTTTTTCAGAAGCGATGTTTTATGAAAATTATTTGACATCGGATTTCCATACACACTGTTATTTTAAGACGTGTTTGCCTACTCGTCAACACTGCGTCGAAAACCGTGATAAGGCCTAATGGTCCAGAATTATATTGCCTATTTACACGGTACACGGACCCCTGCCTTGATTAGGCTTTTGTGTTTTGCGGGTGGAAAAGAGAAAGGGAAATATATAAATGGCGTTGTTGTTGTATAATTCTGATACGTGACGTTTTGGTCCCGCCCCCTTGTCACGCAATTCATCTTTGACTTGGAGATATTAAAAAGTCAATTGCATTGACAATAGCTACAGAGGTCCAATTTTCTGCTCATGGGATGAGAGAGAGAAACAAGAGAACAGCCATCGTGTTTACCTCGCAAACCAACGAAATTAACTAAACAATAGGGATGGCTTTCGCTCATAACCAAGATGGCAAATGGTCGTGGTTTGTCTGTCTATCCGCTACGCTGTCGTGGTTCGCCGCCATGGGATTTGTGTTTAGTTTCGGCATCTTCTTTCCAGTGTTCATGGATTACTTTCAAGAATCAAGAGAGAAAACGGGTAAGCAATTCTTGCACGAAGTATTCAAATGCCACCGAAGTTAATTACACTATTTACACAATGGAAATTTAATTATGTGATATTCTACAGATATACAAAACTAACCAAGTAGATACTTAGGGTTAAAATTATATCATCTAGCACAAATTAAGCAAAATATTAACTCAACGCCCGCGGTCCCAGATATTTTCTTTTGATGATGGCTGTGTGAGCGGTGGGATTTATTACGTACGGGCAGAGTTTCGTGCGACCATGTTGAAGAGCTTTCAATCAAATGGTCAATGACTTTTAATAAACCCGGTTAAGACTCTCATTTTTCGTTTGAATCACGCAACATAGTCCAACGCCATCTTGGTCGACGCTTAGGCCGCGTGTGGTAGACTCTTGGTCGATACATCGGCCGATGCTCGCCCGATATGTCGGTGGAGCATTGGCTGACAATGGCCTCCCATCGACCGCATGTGCAATGTCGACCGATGCTCCCCCGTCATATCCACCGAGTGTCGATCGAATGTTAGCCGACTGACGGCCTAAATGTCGACCGACTGTCCACGAGAGTTGGTCGACAGGTGTCTAACGTACAAGTTCAATAACATTTTTGTGCTTGCGTATGTCAGTCTGTGTTTTTCTTTATTTCACTACTGGCAAGCGGTATGAAATACATGTAAGCATAAGAAAATCAAAAGCACTGCCTGTCTCACGCTAGTTCAAACCCAGTTTTCCTTATGTGTTGTGCTTATCTCAGAAGTGTGAAACAACTAATCACAACCAATGTTGACTTACAGAGAAAAAAAGAAGAAAAATCCGAGTTCAACGACAGTCGAACCCATAACCTCCGCCATCCTTGTAAATTGTTTTCGTTACTCTCAATATTTATAAACAATAAAAGAAAACGTTTCTGGTTTAATTGCCTACTCCATTTGTTGGCTGATTTCATATACGTTATAGAAACACTGACATCTAATGATTCCTCATACCAAACAATGTCTTCGAACACATTTTAGAGTGATAGCGGCTCGTAACAAATGACATTCACTGGGAAGGTAAAATCAAGGCTCGCTTGAAATGTGTTTATTTTGTTGCAAAAGTATCTCTTGTTTACAGTTTTCGTTGTTTCTTTTGTCGGCTTTTATAATCGACCTATCGACTCATTAATTCAGAAGAGAGAACAAAACATTTTATACAGTTGGCCCGGGGGAGCGAATACTGCACGGAATTTTTGGTGGACGTGTGCGGCTGTGTTTTTCAAACCCTGACCTGGCCAAAATATGTAGTTTTTCGGCACCTTTTTCACACCAGGCCACTAAAAATCATGCACATTTTCAGACCTGGTTTCTAGAATCCGTAACAAAACGGCCGAGAAACCATATCCTTTGGTACCGCACATACCTAATTGCTTATATGGGATAGTACCAACCCCCGGGACAAATTGTGTTTTGAACGTAGGGATCCACCCATTGCCTGTATTTGTAACCTGCGTAGCAGTCGTTTCCGTTTCCTTTAAGCCAAGCGGGGCAAGCACGAAAGACGCACGAGGGCAAAAAGGCCTTTTACCTAATGCCCTCGCGCGTCTTTCGTGCTTGCCCCAGGCTACTGTATTTGCAGTTATCTTGATTGAAAAAAGATAAAAGGCAAACCGCAGTAGAACGTTCACATCTTTGTGTCCTAATTTTGCACAAGTCGTGGTTTTCTAAAAGACAATTTTATCGTTCCGTAAATTCATTCGTAGACTGCGTTTTTTCTCTCGCTATCTTTAACGCTGGTAAACGAGTTATCTCGTCATCATTTAGTACAAATCCAACTGGCGACATCAATTACTTGACGGCGATATACATTACGATAAAAATCGTGTTTCTTCGCTTGCTTTTGGTGTAGCATGCGACACTATTTCTTTTTTTCTTGATCGCTTGTTGTGTCAGGAAAACAGACTTTGTTCCACAAGCAGTCTTCGGTGATCTTAAGTGAGCAAGACGTATCTAAAATAATGTTGCCTTTGGTTCTGCCCGCTAGCCTGCCCCGTTACGCCTTATTTTCATTTCCTGTCGGATCGTTTCAACTTATATTTCTCTATTTAACGTCCACCACAAATCAAAATGCAGCGAACTTATCTTTGTCCGGAAACACACCCCCCAAACAAAAAACAAACAAACAAACAGGACCGCGATCAGGCATATCTTTTATCTTCTTTTATTTTTCTCTCTTATATTTCTTCTCATTTCGAATGACTACAAAATGCCCACCTGGTGTTGTTTTATGTCTTTCTGCTTCTCTTTAAATCGTTCTCTCAATGTCACATATACTACCTGCAAGTTTTCGCTGCCCCGAGAAGATTTTCATGCGGCAGTCGAACAATTTTCGTTTCCGTTGAAAGAAGCTCTGATCTGCGTAATGTAGACTTCCTCGTTACTGACTGTTACGTTGTCCATTTTGCAGCTTGGGTGGGCTCTCTTGCCATAGCTCTCGTCTTTTTTGCTGGACATGTGTCAGGCGCCCTTGTCAAGCGGTTTGGCTGCCGCGTCACCACCCTTCTTGGTGGATTTCTGTGCACCTTAAGCCTCGCCGTCTCGTCCCTGGCAGAAAACATTTTGCATCTGTACCTAACCTATAGCCTCCTTTTTGGCTTGGGCACTAGCTGTGTCTTCTCTGCAAGCCTCGTTGTCATCAGCAAGTATTTCAAAAAGAGGCGCTCAATGGCGACTGGGATTATGATGTTAGGGCAAGGAGGAGGGGTCCTTATTCTGGGGCCACTTTTGCAGACTATGATAGATGCCTATGGGTGGCGAACCACGTATCGAATAATGGCCGGTGTGGTGCCTGCGCTGTGTTTGTTTGGACTCACATACAGTCCCAATATACAAAGTGAAGAGGCTGACAATGTTACAGTCGTGGAGAACAAAAAAGGTTGCCATATTGATGTATCGGTGTGGAAGGAACCCAAGTTCCTGGCTGTTACCTTATCAGCGTCGATCATGATGTTCGGTCATTATGTACCGCAGATTCACTTGGTATGTATAAAACACGAGAGGTGTCTTACAAATGTATAGTTTGTTAGAGCAGTTTTCAACTGAGTGTCGTAAAAACAAAATCAAAGTCATTACTCTGACCAATCACCGCCAAGGTAAACAGCGCAATGAACCAATTAGGAGTCGAACCAAATACATGTAACCGACAAAAAGCGCAGGGAAACGCGTGGGAGCAAGTTACGATTGGTTTTGGTTTTGCTTCTCATAGGTTGAGAAAATGGCGAGAGTTTTGTCAACCAATCACAGAGCTCAGTGAGAAAATGGTGCGAGTTTTGTCAACCAATCACAGGGCCCAGTGAAGCAAAACCAAAGCAAACGCGAATTACTTTTGACACTCAACTGAAAACCGCCCAATAGTGGGGAAATGGTGAAAAGACTAGCGCG
Source organism: Pavona decussata (assembly GCF_977016875.1). Classification (NCBI taxonomy): domain Eukaryota; kingdom Metazoa; phylum Cnidaria; class Anthozoa; order Scleractinia; family Agariciidae; genus Pavona; species Pavona decussata. The sequence goes on from NW_028145615.1 coordinate 858,636, forward strand.
CGAGATCCAGGACAATTCTGGGAGGTGAATAGCAAGTACAGTGGAACCCCGTTAATACGACCACCTCCGGGCCGTGAAAATGTGGTTGTATCAGCAACGGGGTGGTCTGATTAACGAGGTTGTAAGGAAATGACTGGAATTTTAATTCGTTCAGGGTAACGAGGTGGTGGTAAGGCGGGGTTCCTCTCTATTATACTAACCAATAATATTACATATTTTTGTTTCTAGTATCACTGCATATCTTTACTCGTTGTTTGTTTACAGCTAGTAAAAAGAAATAATAACAGCGATCCTACGCAAGTACACGTCAAATATTATTTTCTTGAAGGACGGTGCGTCCTCTTGGTACTGCACATCTAGGGATGGTCCGAGAAATACGAATTTCTTAAGGACCGTGCATTATAATACACTGTCCTTGAGCTATCATGATACCCCGCTCTAAAGTAAAATAATGTCTGGAATATGTAAGAAGGTCGAAGAATGATGAGTTCCTCGTAAGAAGCCTGTTTGTAAAGTGACTCCCTTCATACAATCCCGTGTGAATGAGCTTCCATTTTAAAAAGAGTCTCTAATAAACTCTAATCACCTGTAAAGACCAACCACTTTGGCTGTTCCCTGCAATATGTTTGTTTACGTGAACTGATTCAAATACTTATTGTCAGGTGCGGTACTGTGAAGAGATTGGAATCACTGCCGATGCAGCTTCCCGACTCTTCATCTATTATGGTGTGGCTTCCTGTGTCGGAAGATTGGTAACTGGACGACTTTGTGACTTCCAAAAAGTGAACACGTTCTACGTCTACCAAGTGGCCGAGCTAGTGGTGGGAACAGGGACCTTGCTTGTAACCATGGCATCGTCCTATCTCCACATGGTTATCTACATTGTAATATACGGGTTTTGTGACGGTGTTTTTATAACAGCCCTGAATGTACTCATCCTTAGATGTGTTAGTCCAGAAAAAACACCCATTGCTCTTAGCTGGGAGATGCAAATGAGCTCGTTATTCGTGGCCAGCGGTCCTCCAATAGCAGGTAGGTTTTTAAATGTTCACACAATCTCGTACCCAGAGTCCTCAGGCTCTTTGGCTAGCGGTTGGTCGCCAGGAGAGACTCTGGGATACAGGAAGCAGGATTTTTGGGGTAAAACAATACCAGCGCACGGGGTGACCAATCAGAAAAAAAGACATTTTTTTTCGATTTCTCCAGAGTCTCTTCTGGCGACCAACCGCTGGCCAAAGCGGGACTTTGGGAACGAGATTGATGTTTACAGTAAACGCGCTTTTGCTCAGAATATTTAAGATAATTTTTAAACGCACCTGTCAGTGTCAATACATAGAGGTATGCGTGTGTAATGGTGTTTGAAGATTTTCTGTGCGAGAATAATGATTGTTTGTTTCTGCATACTGTATTCTGTAGACACGTAAAACGTGTTTTTCTGTTTTTCCAAATAAGGCCGCATATGTTGCTTTTAGACTCGTGTGCGGTGCTTTTCTTCTCGGTATTAGCAAATGAAACGTCGACTACGGCACATCAGCAGCGCCATTCATAAAACGTCACAAATACTAAGTTACAATTTTACTAGTTTACTCGATAACCTAATACGGAATTGAGTTAAGTCTCGGTACAAATATGTCCAAGATCCCGAAGAATGTCTGCACAGTTGGATAAGTCACAATTTTATAGTCCTAGCTTGAGTTATGAGAAGAAAAACAGAAACAAAAAAGTTGTACGTGTAAAATGTAACGCTCCAGCCAGGTTCCGCAGTCTTGTTGGCACCAGCTCGATTATTTTTTGGGAAATTAGGAAGTCTGTTAGCGGACCCATTTAAAACTCTGAATGTCCCCTTGTGGAGTTTGCTTTATAGTTAATGTCCTCCAATTCAATTTTATTTGTCATCAAGCACTAGTAATCTTGAGTGTTCAATACTAATATTGATATGAAATTGTAAAACGAGCCAGGTCGAAGGTCCACAGTAACGTTTTGAGAGGTAGCCAATTATCTTAAATTGATCTCTAAAAACTCGGCCTAAAATAATTCTTATCCTTTCTCTCAGGTCTTATGGCTGACTTCTTGCATTCTTACACGCCTGCGTATTACATGGCTGGCGCTGTAGTACTCGCGGGTGCGTGCATCCCTTTTATGTTGCTGTGTACCAATAAGAAGCGTGAGACTTGGCGTGATCCATGGGTCACAATGTACGATGCAAATACAGAGGAGATCGCCGATGCCCCTGATTGGAGAAGGTCCGTTGTTTATATGATTGAAAACAAAGTAGCCACGTGACTTGCTTTTCAACAGATGCCTTGTAGGGTGGGGAGGGGGGAAACTGTGACAAATTTTCGAGTTCATTTGATTATTTATTGTCAAATACTCTTAGTACCATAGATCTAAATTAGCGTCAAATATTCCAATAATGTAACCGCTTTATGTCAAATATCCCTATTATAACAGATAAGTGTCAAATACTCTCAGTAGAACACTTTAAGGCTAATTTATATCTATCCGATTTGACCTAATTTGACAAAAAAATTGAGTGAGCCGACCGTACCAAAATCGATTTATAGAATTCTGTTGCAGTGCTACAGATTTTTTGAATCATCACGATTTCCACCCCTGCGTTACACCGACAGAAAAAGAAATCGGCCGACAAATTGTAACGTGTAAACTGGCCTATGCGAATGAACCTAGCAATCAGGGCGATACATGGGTGCGTGTAAATTAGCTTAGGGTCAGATTTAATATTCCTGGTATAATTATTCGAATTGAAATAAATTATAGTCAATTTTATATGCCCAGTTTATAGTAATTTTTTTGCAATTTAATCACAATCAGTTAGCTGTTACTTATTACAAGTGATGTGCTCCCGAATGTTAGCTTACAGAGATTACAATTGGAATAAAGCTTACGTTTTTTAGTGAACGTTTATTCCATTGATTGATTTAGCCTTTGCATGGTCATTTCTATGTTCTGTGCAAGAACGGAGAGCAAGCTCTCTATGTGAATTATCAAGTAACCATCTGTCTCCCACCAAAGAATGTTTACTGAAGTTTCATGTTTGTTGTTACAATCAGAGTCCACAATTCATCAACACTTTAATAATGAAGTGACCTTTATTTTAGGAATACATGAAAAATGCTTCCAATTTCTTCAAGCCTGGGCTGCACGAACGCATGCTTTCTTCCTTTTTGCTTGCATAGGCAATACGATTTCCTGAAAAACCTGCGCGACAATGCTGCACTTTGTCGAGAACCTTAAACTCATTTGATCTTCTCGCGCCTCTTTTCTGCTTAGTACTAGCCTGCAATGCAGGCGTACTTTTGGAGCGGGAGCGCTGACTAAGCCTTCGTTGCTGTCATCTTGGGTGAGGAAGCCCGAGAGGGCTGGAGCGAGTCAAAAGTGACCCTAAGGGAGAGGATGACTGGCTGAGAAATAAAGAAGGGGGGAGGGGGAGAGGAGGGAAAATATTTTTTTCGCTCTCATTTCCTGCCCCCCCCCCCCCCCCTGCCCCCCGCTCTTCCTCAGCCTCCTTCAAATATGCGAACTAAATTTATTATTCAGCGCTCGCCCATGAAAAACGCCACACCACTCAACCTACGGTCTGTCCAGATCTTATCGCTCCGACCAGTGTTTTCCATGTCTGTATAGATCGTTTAGAGATCGTATAAGGTTGTTTTGATAGAGCATAATTGTTTTTATATTAATTGGAAGGTACGTTTTCCCAAAGATTCTTCCTTTCTATTTGTTTTTTTTTTCTTTTCATGTTTTGTCATCTGCATTTCTCCTGGCAAAGCTAATAAAAAATAAAATAAAGCGGGGTTTTGTCATACACACGGGACTTCGTTTATCGGCACCCTCGTTGTTGTTAATTGTTGATTTTATTTATTTCGCCACAAACGTTACAAAATTAATACGAGCGGAAGAAAAAAAGATTAGAGAGAAAGTGGCGAGGAAACCTTAGGAGAAACCATAGGGCTTATAGAATAAGGCTTCCTCGTTGCAGTGCTGTTACGTAAAAGGTTACCCCCTCCAGGAAAACTAAATATATTTTTTTTCTGAAATGCTGTTTGAGTTTTTCAAAGCTAATAAAAAATAAAATAAAACTGGGTTTTGTTATACACACGAAGCTTCGTTTATCGGCACCCTCGTTGTTACGAATACATTTTCCAGTTTCGTTTGAGTCCTAAGCGATTAATTGTTGATTTTATTTATTATTTTATTTTATTGATTTGATTACAGAGAAAGTGGCGAGGAAACCTTAGGAGAAACCATAGGGCTTATAGAATAAGGCTTCCTCGTTGCAGCGCTGTTACGTAAAAGGTTTAGACACTGAGATGATAGAATTGCAGTTGAAACAATCATAAAACGAATAGACGGAAAACGATCGATAGACATTTGAAAAAATAACACTCGTATAAAATTCGTTATATTGAACTTCCAATGCTACCTAAACTTCTAATCAAGTGAGACAGACTTGCTCGCTACCTTGAATCAATCTTATTATTGCTATGGCTATTTATGCTACCATAACTATGTCCCACGAAATCTCCTTCAAGAGTTTTTTTGCGTCGACGAAGGAGACGCTTCCTAATCGAGTCGTCCCAATACTGTCCATCATGCCCAGCGCGCGTGTTCCTTAGCGCAAAAAATCGAGAAAATATGTCGGTGCAAAATCGCACCGTCACAATGGCATAATGAATATGACAGTCCATCATGCCCAGCGCGTTTCGTACCCAGTGCCTACCGCTGTAAATGTTCAGCGGGAGCAGCCTACCGCTTTAAATGTTCCTAAGCGCGAGTAATCGAGAAAAGAGGTTGTATATCGGATAGGACTGTATATCGAATGGGATTAATATAAAAATAGATATTAATAATGTTTTGAAAAAACACACATACACACACACACACGCGCGCGCGCGCGCGCGTTTCGGGTATATAACCCTTGCTCAGTGTGGAGAAAACCGCTTTTTGTACTAAGAATCTACCTCTGTGCACATGCATGTTACTAAGCGCGAGAAATCGAGAAAAGGTTGTATATCGGATATGATTGATATAAAAATAAATATCAAAAAGTGCAAAAATGGTTTAAAAAACACAGACGTTTCTTCAGTGTGGTCATGTCATGCATCTCCGAGGAACTTTTCTTTCACCGTTCATTATAAAAACGTCACAATAGCATCTTAACGTCCCGCGTGCGTTTCATCCCGTTCCTCGTGGTCGCTACGAAAAGTACAAAACGAAAAGTACAAGACAAGGTAAGATCCTTTTCTTTCTGAAATATTCGCCGCATCCTTGGTAGGATGCCCTATAAACACCTGGGACTGGTAGCATAAAACGTTTCCAACGGCTGTTGACAATTGTTCTGAGACAAGCTAATGTTTTGCAACTATACTTACAGGTTCCTGTAATCTTAACACGATTAATGCAACCCAGTAGGGTGCCTAAGGGCCTAAGTCGACGCACTATAATCTTCGATTACTACTAGTAGACATATATATACCTGCTGCATACGTGATGACATTTTTGGTTGCGCAGAAAGGTCTCCGGACCAGCTTTTCAATTTGGCTGATGAAATCGAAAATAAATAGATAATTGTACCATGGAATTGGTAACAAAGGAAAAAAACCATAAAATCAACAATTAGAAGGAACAGTTAGAGCTGACAGGAAATCTTTAAAAATGACGTCACAAATGATCGCGCGCTTTAATTTCTTTGTTTGTGAGATAATTACAATAGATGGACTGACGCGGCAACTGATCCGCCGAGGAGAAACAACCATGAAGCCATCTTGATCGAAGAAAACTGAGGAGGAGCCTTTGTAGGGGAGGGCCAGATTTCAGTGCATCCCATGGCGCTTAACATTTGGAAGAACGCTGTGTGTGTGATTGCGATCCTTGTATTGGTTTTACTTGTTCAAACAGTAAACGGTGAGGCTGTTATTATGAACTAAATCACATTCAGTATTTAGACAGAATGTGGAGAGCATCGATCCATGGCCACTCGAAATGTATAAAGTCCGCTCAACTAACACCAATTTTATTTCTGAAAATATGAAAGCTAGGAGATCAGCCCTGCATCTCCAACACTTCAGTAGATTGATATCATCTAAACCAACCAGTATCAAATGTGGCATCTTCCAGGAGGATTCTTTATCACCTCTACGCTTCTGCCTTGCACTCGCTCCGCTCAGCTCGCCTCTCGGTAAAAGCTTTCATGGGTATGAGACCACACAGGGCAGGATGGATGACCTTTAAATATTTGCGAATAATGACAACCAGCAAATAGGTCTCCTCACAATCGTGAAGACTAACAGTGATGACGTTAGAATGGAGTTTGGGGTTTGGCAAAGCAACCTTCATCACAGGTCGGCTTTCCAACACCAGACATATTGAGCTCGACATCATCACAACCACGGTGTTGGAGATCAAACCAAAGGATTTGTTTCCATTCCACCACAGTTTCTTTAGAAATTAGCCCCCTTACAGGTCCTTACACAACAAAGGAAAGCTTAAAGAAACAGAGATCTGAACTACAGTCGAACCTGTATTAAGCGGTCACCCTCGGGGAATGGCTAAGTGACCGCTTAATGCAGGTTGACCGCTTAATGCAGGTTGTAGAGAATACATCACTTACTTGGTTAAGAAAGTTCGGCGATAAAATGATATGACAAAGAAGAGCATGGTATTCAAACAGACTAGTAAAACATTAACGCCGCGACTGTGCAGCTCATTAGAAGCTCAATTGCCTGGCACGCTATTTGTTACCATATTTAGGTGGTTTCCTTTTAAAACAGGTCAAGACAATAGAAACAGCTCGCTGGGACTTAGTATAGGGTGACCGTGATCGCTTAATAGAGGTGACCGTTTAATACAGGTCAGGATTACAGTAAATGAGGGAAGTAATTTTCGGGACTTTGACAACTGACCGCTTAATAGAGGGTGACCGCTTAACACGGTGCCGCTTAATACAGGTTCGACTGCTAAGCTATCTACATGTTAGAGACGTCTAACACTCGAAAGCAAATGATAAATTACATTAATACTTGTAGAAATTTAACTCACATTGAAACTGAAACACGCATGAATAGTTTATATCACATTATGACAAGCCGAATTCCAATGAATTCTTTTTAAAAGGCTCGCAACACATGAACACTCTAGACGTAAAAGTATTTCAGTTGATATCAAAATCCCAGCTTCCTGGTCGCCTACTGAACATTCTTAATTTTTTACAGGCCAAATACGTTGTGACACAGATACAGATTGTGCATTAAACGGTTGGTGCGCCAAGAAGTATAGTGTCTGCTGGTGTTTGGAAGGTTACATTGGTAACGCATGGGGCGGAAAAGAGTGTAAACGTAAGTACAATAACATTTAAATTGCTTTTAGTAGGTATTTCTTTCGAGCTGTTAAAAATGCTGCAAAACGACAAAATAAAACCCAAACGAAATAAATTTGTTGCACTATAACGATGATCACTTTCATCTTTAGGTAAACAATGCCAAACAAATAAAGAATGCAACTCAAATGCCGTCTGCAAGAGGGACACTGGGTACTGTCATTGTAATGGAGGTTACGTTGGTGATGGAGAGAAGTGTGAACGTAAGTGATTTATAACCTGTTATAAGGCCCGGTTAAAGCATTCTGCTGGACTCCGTTACTCGAATAGAACGGCAAGAGTTCGACACTGATCCAGGCTTTATCAACCACGATTGGGTCCCACCCTATTTCCCAGGTAAACAAATGTTAGCAGCAGATGAAACAGTTTTGACCCAAGGTAGACAAGAAATAAATAAGGCCAAGTATTACGGGCAAACGTTTGTTGCAACAATCACAACTTGCAACGCAACATTATTGCAGTTGCTCGACAAGTTGCAAGAAAATATTGCCCGTATCACTTGGCCATTAAAGAAGGAATAAAAAGGTATTAACGAAAATGGAGTCCTTGATAGTCACTGGTCTTCCTCTGTTATAAACTTACTTTACTTCACACATGCAGAGAAAACACTCGATGGTGTTGTTATTTAACTACAACGAAGGCTATTTTCTGATTTGATCGGACGGCATTGCTTGAAACAGGCAATTTCAAATTCTTCTGTTTTATTGTTTCCACGCAGAACTACCGACAAGTTTGAGGAACATTGCTCTAGGCAGGCCTGCCGCTCAAATAACAACATCCAGTAAAAATGTTGCCGGTCTCGCTGTGGACGGAGATAAAGACAATTGTGCAATGACCAGAAAAGGAACCGTGAAACCATGGTGGCGAGTGGATTTAGGGAAGCAAGTTTGGGTGGAGAAAGTTCTTTTATACAGCAAAGAGTATATGCCAGGCGTCGAGATAAGAATAGGTAACTTTTATACTATTTTTGACCTCTTTTAGACAGTGTTGCCCTTGAAATCGTTTCTGCAGCTCTGGTCTCTTGATAAAAGGTCGTCCTAGAAGGTTTGGAGGATTTTCTCTACAAATTTGGAAGACAGCCAAACCTCTTGTACAGTAACACAGGAAAGTCGACTATTAATAATTCATGAAGAGAAGATAAAGGGAATCACTAGCGTGAACGAGGTTTGGAAATAGTTGAAACAGTGTTTCATCCGTGTTTCAAGATTTGAAAGAATTTTTTATCCGATTTCCAAAAATGCACCTTGAAGTTGGTTGAAAACAACGAGGCGCTATATAATGTTTGGAAATCGGATAAAGCACTCTTCCTGGTGCTTGATATATTAAATATATTGGACAAAAAGTTCGAGGGAAAAAGCACTGTTTACCACGACATAAACATCTAAAAGAAAACCACATTCTATACAACATCTTATTCATCTGAATGGTTACACCTCAAAATTTTGATCATGGAACCAACGTTAAAACCATCTCGTACAGCTAAAAGGCATTACAGGAAAGCATAATTAAGTCCTTCATTCGAGGGAGAATTGTTTGGTCTACAGATGCCCGAGTTACAGAGTTACACACAGTTTACTGAATAAAACAATGAATTTGAGCCTTGCTTCTTCTTGCACAGGAGATAGCAAAGACACCAATCGCGAAACGAATAGAATATGTCGACAAGGACTAGCGGTCCCTAATGAACCATGGCTTTACAGTTGCGCGCAACCAATGCTTGGCCGATATGTCTACATCCACTACATACCGAAAACGAACAGAAAGGAAAACCGCCAATGGACGCTATGTGAAGTAGAGGTTTTTGTCAACAGTAAGTTTACATTTTAGGCCTTATCATAACTGGTTTGAGCCCACAATTCTCATAATCAACACACTAAGGACCACAGTCAGTGTTGACATGACAGACAAAAGCAGAAGTGTACAAAGACAGAAGATGGACTCTAGATTTTACTGCACAGTGGCTCGCCCCGCAACCACAAAAGCAAACAACTTCAACTAATCAACCATTACTTCTCTTAACTACAGTGGAAGCTCTCGTAGGCGGACACCCTCGAGACGCGAAGAAAGGTGTCCGTAACTGGAGCTGGCCGCTTACGAGAACCATTCTCGTAATCGGCCACTAGAGGTGTAAGGGATAGATGGCCGCTTACGGGAGCTTTCCCAAACATTGGGAATGCCAAAAAGTGCAACTGTATTAAATTTTGTTGTTGTTGTTGTTGTTTTATTGCCTAATGCAATGCCGCGATAATGGCGATCATCGTGACAAACAGCGATTTCCTTTCGGGTGTCCGTATACGGGAGCTTAAAAGCAAACGAAAAGTCTAAATCGTAAACCTTGAAAGTGTCCGCGGCTACTTACGAGAATGTCCGCTTACGGGAATGTATAAATACATTTTTGGGGGTTCAAACGGGGTTTTGTGAAGGCGGTCGTAAGTGGAGCTGTCCGTTTACGAGAGCGTCCTTCAGGAGAGCTTCTACTGTATTCATTTTTAGCTCTGGGAAATGATGAATTCCAGTTTATAGTTCTTCTCAAGTTTAGTACAACAGATACAACTGCAATGAAAAAATGTGATTGTATACAAAACGAATTTGGTTATGGGCATTTCACTTTTCTGCTAATGGTGGAAATTACTGATCTCATTTCCCGCAGCTCAACCTACAGAGCATCATTGGAAATACTTATCTCCAACAGGCAATGGTGGTGTAATGCAAAAAGGCCAGTTTGTACGGTCTGACCAAGACTATGTCTATTTGAAGACCTCAAAAACAAGCAACACATATAAAGTTCAGATGAAGGATCTTATAATCGACCGACCGCCAAAGAAAGAAAGTCTGCATCCCAATGATGAAGTTTTAATTCCCGTGGAGTACAAAGTATTAAACCAGCAAAACGTAAGAGCTACATGTGGCACTTGGGAGTCAAAGACGAAACAAACGTTTGCGTATGTTAGTGGTACATTTATCAAGAGTTATAATGGAAAGTTTTTGGTGAAAGCTGCTTACATACGTAAGTAATCATTTCCTGACGTTTGTTTGTTTGCTTACTTTGTATTTGTTAACTCATACTCCAATATTTACAAGCAATTTAAATACCCTGGCGGGGTTTAATTCTTTATAAAGGGAGAGCTTACCGTAGTTATTTTTCTTAACAGCTCACGAAGGAAAGGATAAAAAGAAAAGAGTCGAAGAATTTAGTTGCAGCCTCAACGACCTTCGACTAAGAGGTAAACCAAGACAATATAAGATATCTGTTTAAGTAATTTGTTTAGAAGAAAATCTAGAAATATAGTTACCGTCGGTTGAAACTGCATCTATCTGCGCATGCTCATTAGACTGCCGAGAGGCACTGTTATTTAATCCAGCAAACTCGTGTTTTCCAACTTCAAAATCGGGGCTGGACGGCCACACTTTCACTTGACAAAAGTCTACAAATTAGTGCCAATTATCCTTCAAAATGTTATTGCGGCCGTGTGAAGGGAATCATTTTAACTTTAACCACGAAGTATGAGAACTCCGCGCACTTTTTAAGAGATCACTATTTTCCTTCGTCATAAATTACTCCGTTTTCTTCTTTTCAGTACACGATGTCTGCAAACTGGATACACCTTGCCCTAAATTCTCACGCTGTAATACAAGCTTTATCAGTCCTTCGTTTCCACCAGCTTCTTATAATTGCATGTGTGACCCTGGTTACGAACCCTCGGTAAAACGCCCTGGAAGCTTTATTCTTCCGAACGAGCAATGTGTAAAACAAAAGAAACTTGGTAAGTTAGTGTCACTGCAGAAGACTATAATAACCGAACGGACACAGCACGGATATAAAGTGAACAGTTCTCTTCCACGGTCATGGATAGAATTTAAGCCATACTCTAGTTCAGATTATTACATTTTTTTGATTCACTGAAGCCTGCCGGTCGCATAGCCACATAAGTCCCCGTTGACTTCCAGCTTTGTCCCCAGTTCTCCTTGGCGCGTAATCGAGTGAAAAACCACCCATTTAACTGCTCGGAAAGAAGCCCTAACGCGTTCGGCTGCAAGTCATAGAACGTTTGGTTAACTCAATAAACTCGTCAACACCGAACACAAACACTTGCAGCCAAAGTGAAGTAGTAATTGTCTTACGACTTATGGCTAAGAACCGCAAAAGCATGAATTCTGGAAAAATGTGACCAGTTTTGATATTGCGGAACACTTTTCATTTCTTAGTTCTTATCATTGAATTTTTTTTACCTTATATCTCCACACAGTGTCTAGCGATTTAATTAGTTTTTGTAAAATTTTTGTGGCTGTCAGTGACAAAAGTGAATAGTAACATTCTTTATAAGGTACATTTCAGAGTACACGAGTTGGTGGTATTCATTCAGTTTCCATAGAGTTTTCATGTATAGTAAAAATGTCCATGATCAAAATTTAGTTGATGAAAGGGATGTCACAACTGGAAATTTTATTAGTAAGCGATTTCTGCTACTAGCATTCAGGACGATTCAATAGATTTAATCTGATGCAGCGGCAGATATAGGGCACGAGGGAAATTAAAGTCGAACGGGGGAGGGGGTTATAATCTACATTTTGGGGTTAATGAAACCTATAACAACATGCAGTTCTCTCTGTTTTCATTTGTAATTAGAGCCCTTCATAAGACACAGCAAACAAAACCTTGCGTTGGGCATGAAAACGGAGGCGTCTTCCATCGATAACTACAATGGATGCGAACACAAACACTGTAAAGAAGCTTCCGGTCTTGATCTTCTTCCCGTTGATGGCTTTCTTGATAGCTGTTTTCTCTCTCTGAAAGAATACAGACCTTGGTTTATTGTGCATCTCAACAGATTTCATCCTATAGTTCTGATCCAGGTTGTTACTGGAAATGCAACCCGTGCAAAGGAAAAATTTACTGTCTCCATAGGTAATAATTCGTATTTTCCATTTGTTTGTTCAGTTATGTTTGTCCCGAGATATTTTGTATGAGAGCAAAGGAATTCCCCATCTTAGTCCTAGACGTCCGCTTAAAAAATGAACTCTCTGTGGCAAAGAAGGATAAGAATTATCGTGAATATTTAAGTCTAACTCACAGTTAAGGTTCTCGTCGTCATCATTATCGTCACCATTACCATTTCCCTACCACAACCAGCACCACCATCGTCATCATCGCCATCGTCATCGTCACCGCCATCGTCATCGTCATCGTCATCATCATCATCATCATCATCATCATCATCATCGTCGTCGTCGTCTAGCAATTAAACCTACCGACATTTAAGCAATAAAGGACTTTTTTGTTTTTACATACCCTCATCTAAATACGAGGGAGGTTGGGGGAATTTGAGACAGTTATGCAAACCCGAGTTGTGTTTGGCGTCACGAGTTCACCCTTTCTCGTAAATGGCACGATAAGACACCATGTCACAAGCTATGAATCAGACGATCCTCAGTTCGTAAACGAATTCCTGAACTCTTTCTCGATGTGGATGATTTCAATGGGGAAAAGGATTCCGAGGCCTTCGAACTCTATTCGAAGGCAAGATCTAGAATGAGAGATAGAGGATTCAATTTGAGAAAGTGGATCTCAAATTCACAGAGGCTGATGCAGTGGATTGATAACGAGGAGACCTATCACGGAGGCAGCTACAGTAGCAGAAGAAGATCAAACATATGCGACAACTCATCTTCGAATGAAAGGCAAAACATCTGAAGAGAGAAAGGTTCTTGGTCTGAACTGGGACATAACAAGAGATGCTTTCTTTCTACGTTTTAATTGGCTTGTTAACCTCGCTTACGACTTGCCATGGACCAAACGATCATTTCTTAGAGTCGTCGCTAAACTTTACGATCCTCTCGGTTTCTTATCTCCGCTGTTTATCACAGTCAAGATCCTCTTTCAAGATATGTGTAAATTAAAGACTGACCGGGACGAATCTCTTTGTGGTGAACTGAACTTCAAGTACACAAGTTGGTTGTCAGATCTGATGAAAGTTCAGTTCATTTCGATTGACAACGTTAGAGATCAAATAACCTCTCTGCAAATTCATGGTTTTGGAGACAGTTCAGAAGTCGCCTACGCTGCTACCGTATATTTGAGAATCGAGACGACTAAAGGCATCTCGACCCAGCTTATCATGAGCAAAACTAGAGTCGCACCCCTGACGAAACCAACAATCCCACGACTTGAGATTTTAGATGCGTTGACATTAGCAAGGTTAGTCCAGCGTATCAGAGAGGTGCTAGCGCTTCAACCGATAGTTCAAATTAATTAAGTTTTCTGCTGAACTGACTCCATGACGACACTGCACTGGATAAAGGGAGACGGTAGAGAGTACAAGCGGAGTGTGCAGAACAGAGTCAAAGAAATTCGACAACTGATCCCATCCGAATCGTGGAACCACTGTCCAGGTTTTGAAGATCCAGCTGATTAGCCGTCCCAGGGAATGAGTGCGGAGGCCTTACAAGAGTCTGAAATTTGGTGGCATGGACCCCCTTGGCTGCTCAAAGGAAAGGATAAGTGGCCCAACCCAGCGGTTAACACTGAACTGTTACGTGACTGCTATGATGAGATGCGTCCCAGCGGCAAAATGATTCATTCTACTGGACTAGTTCCCGGGGGGGGGGGGGGGTACTCCCCTACATGGGCTATACGGGGACGTGCCGCTGGATAGGGTATGGTTTTTGGCCCCTCTGTCCTGAACAGGGTATATAATTTCAAACGAGTCTGTCCCGCACCCGTCCTAGACAGGGTATGGTTGCAAGACTATTTGGCAATCCGAAATCAGAGACGTTAGTCTGCATTTATTTTAGTGAACAATGCTTCACGTCAATTATGTTTCCACTTAAGGTTCACCGTTGTTAATGCAAAATTTTGGGATTTTTCGCCATCACTTCTAGGAAGTGTATTATTTTATCTGTTGTGATTGGTATTCGCGTTTCAATGCGTGGAACATCACGTCCGGTAAGTGGCAGTGGGCCTTTAAATGTTATTACTATTACCAATGAACACTTGTGTAACACAAGAGCTAGATGTTGTCCTCTGTCCTAAATAGGGTCTTAAAATTGAGGACATTGTCCTACACAGGGTAGGTACTTAAGGTTATTTTCGTCCTAAACAGGGTCAGGGTTTCAAACCCCCAGCGGCACCCCTATACCCAAACATGGGTCAAGTGCCCCCCCGGGGACTAGTTGTGGAAGTAGAATCCCAAATCTGTTTAGTGTATTGGACCCTAACAAATTTGGCGACTTCAAACACCTAATCAGAGTAACTACCTTTGTACTCCGATTTCTGCGTAACACAAGGTCAAAAGAGACTAAAGAAAAACTAGTCGGACCGCTCAGTATTGAAGAATATGAATCTGTGGAAATCTTGTGGTTGAAGGAAATGCAGAAGGCTGTAGTCAGGTCCCTAAGATTCGAGAGTTTGAAACAACAACTTGGCTTGTACTCAGATAACAATGAATTACTCATACAGGGGAAAATTATAAAACGCAACTACAGTCGAACCTCCCGTAAACGACCACCCATAATGTCAAGGATATGTGGACGCTTACGGGAGGTGGTCGCTTACCAGAGGTCAGACCACAGGTGGTCTAATTTCGGGTTATTTACATATGGTAATTGTGGATACATAACCCTTTTGTCAGTGCTTATCGAAATCCAATCTTTAGACTGCCTGATTTAGGAGCAGAAAGTAAACGGCATTTTGCAATATTACATTTTAAGCGTAAAACATCTCCAACTTTCGCGTTTGTGTGTTTGTGCTTTAAGCATTTTAAATCTAAGCTCAAAATGTATTTGAATATTTGACTCTAAAGATCTCGATTTATGTATCCTTATTTTTGTTTTTCTTTTATTTGAGGGAGTTTTCGCATAGGGCTAACCTCCAAACTTCCTTTTCTAGAAGTACTTTTCTTCTTAGTTTTATCTGTATATATAGTCTGCTTCTGGAATAAATAAAGTATGTATGTATGTATGTATGTATGTATGTATGTATGTATGTATGTATGTATGTATGTATGTATGTATGTATGTATGTATGTATGTATGTATGTATGTATGTATGTATGTATGTATGTACATAATCCAGTTGACGTTCTTTATTGCCACAATTTTTCTGTAATACAAGGTTGAGAGAGTCATCACCGGTCATGCATGTACATACATGTAATTAACAAGATAAGAGAGTTTCTTTCCTACATGGGGTTCAACCTAATTAAAGTTTATTTCAGTGTACACTATAGTGTATGTGTATGTTGTCAATTGTTTCAATGCTAGATTAAGCTACTTCGGGAGACATTTCCGGTAGCTCCGGCTGTGAGATTTTAATACGGCGTCCGCTGTAATGATGTGGCCAGTATGTTACAGCGACACATTTTGCAATTTCCTCCCGTAAGAGATACAGCAGATTGTGTGTCAAGTGGACGCCTACGGGAGGTTAAAAACAATAAAAATTTTTAAACAATCATCTCTAAAAGTGGTCGCTTACGGGAGGTGTTCGCTTACGAGAGGTGGTCGCCTACGAGAGGTTCCATCTATAGTGATTTGACTTGAAAACTTTTGGTATTTTGGAAAAGTGGTCGCTAATGACAGGTGGTCGCTTACGAGAGGTGGTCGCAAAGGGAGGTTCGACTATATACCGTTTGATGCTAAACATCCTATTTTTGGCCAGTTGACCATCATTTGACAGTTCTTATTATCGATGACTGCCATCAGTGAGTGCTACAAAATGGTTTCAAGGAAACCTTAATGGAACCGAGATACACTGTTCGAAAGGTAATGTCGAAATGTGTGAATTGCAAGAAGTCCAAAGGCAAGCATTATGCCGTCCCGCCAACTGCACCATTGCCTCAATTCCGCGTGGAAGAGAACCCTTGCCTTTACAAATACTGGAATTGACTTTGCTGGACCGCTATTTGTGAGGAGTGGCGAAAATAAAGAGCAGAGACCGGTTCCTGAAAGGATAAATAAATTATATCAGGTATAACAGTTATTCCAGGGATAAATCTACTATTTTAGGAATAACTATACCAGGAATAAAAATGGGTTCCCGGAAGCAGTATTTATTATTGGAATAGCTATTCCAGGGATAAGTTTGCTATTCTAGGAATAAATCTTCCAGCAAAGGGGATTCCCACATGACAAACAGGTTTGGCGGGAAATTGAGTGCAACGCGCGCGGACTGCCTGTGGATAAAGTACTGTGAAGGGAGTGAAGGACGACATTTTTCTGTGTCAGTGTAAACATGGATCCGGAAACAGTGCCGAAAAAAAAAAAGGAAACCAAATTTTACTACCAGAGAGTTGACAATAATTTCAGACAACGTGGAGGCAAATAAAGGCATCTTTGTGTGCCGGATCGGTGGAGAAAGATGAAGTCTCTCTCTCTATAACATTGCAGCTTTAATATCAAAACACGAAGGGAAACCTTCTGATGTTTTAATATAGCTTTTCAAATTTTTAAGATTAAGCCCATGTAGAAAGCTAATTCATTTTGTAGAAAACCGTGTCACTAGTAGAACTAGTGAAGATAACTGAACCACACGGATTTATGGGAAGGGACAGACAGATGGAAAGAGGAATGAACATCAGGCTGAAACCACTAATGCCAATGAGAGACTAACCGGATAATCAGACAAATACCCCATTGATACCAGCCAAGATGAACAAACCACACAACCAAAAGCCAACGCAGCCCCATAACCGAAAGATCAGCATAAGAAACCAATTGCACGATTGTAATTAGTTTGAAAATGGGCTATTAGTGTGTACATCTTTATTAAAATTTTTAAGTCCTTTGTCCATATAGATATTGGATATGACCGCATGACCGAAAGAACAGCACCAAATGCCAATTTAACGGTAGTTTTTCTGAATTGAGGGCTTCTTCGTAATGTTTTAATACAGCCATTTAAATTCTATTCTTTATGTCATGTTTATGCCTATGGATAGCAAAAAGAACGGCAAATGAAGGAGCAACTAAACAAACAAGAAACGCAAACGAACGAACAAACGGAGCCCGAGCGAACGAACATCCAAGCGGCCGAACGGATGGCCGAATGACCGAGTTGACGAACTACGGTCCACCGAGCGCTCGCCGGAAAAGGCAAACGAACGAAAAACCAAGGGAACGAACCCGCGAAACGAGATGAACAGTTGAAAGACTGAGTGGACAGCTCTTTTGTTTACAGTCTTGGGTGTTTATATGGATCGATTTTCTGATATTCTAATGCAAACTTAAAAGCGATTATCTTTTCGGAACGAGTGAGAAGCGATGTAGCTTTAGTTCTAATTACTTTTATGTTAAGTAAATATTGAAAATTTCACGCACGTATTTTACACCTTTTGCTGTTCATTTGGAGAAAAAACGCAATCATTTGCGAAAGAATGTAAAGAACACTCATTGATGCTATTGACTGTTTAGCCATGGTTTAAAATTTTATTGAATATATTGTCTACTAAAATGAATGTCCGATCACGCAAAAGAATATTCTTTTGGTGTTATTGAATTTACAATGCGCGCAAATGAAAGTTGCTTTTACGAATTTGAATTTCGCAATACGTTAATGAAAGTCTTGAAACTAAATTGAATGTTTACAATTATGCAGATATCCTTGTGGAAGGTGCATTTCGCGCAATTGAATGCCGATTGATGCAAATGAACGTATTTTCGCATTATTGTCTGACTTTTAGTGCAAATGATTGCGTATTTTCGCTAAATGAAGAGCAAAAGGTGTAGTGAGGCCACCAAAAAGAGAATTAAGAAACAGCATACATTGACAAAAGCAAAACAAAGCTCCGTCTGCTCAGAAGGTCTGTCATTCTGGTCAGGGGCACAGTGAACAGAGCCGGTAGAGAGTTCAACAACATGTCGGCCATCTTGTTTTCGCAAATTTATCCCTGGAATAGCGATTAAATTCCACCTCGCGAGGTGTAATAAATTTATCCCAGATTTATTCCCTAAATAGTGCTATTCCTTCTTCCAGGAACAGAATTTATTCCGGGGATAAAGTTATTCCTGGAATAAGGCACATTTATCTCTGGAATAGAGTTATTACACATTTCAGGAACCGGCTCCAGAGCAATATGCTTGCACTGTTTACCTGTGGAAGCACCAGAGCCGTCCATCTTGAAGTGATACCCAATCTCAGCACTAAAACATTCATTATAAGCTTCAAACGTTTTACTCGTAGGCGCGGTATTCCGAGGTTGGTTGTATCAGACAACGCTAAAACTTTCAAGACCGCCGCAAGAGTATTGTCTTCACTATTTAAGCTTCCAGAGGTACAGCGGTATCTGTTGAATCTTAAGATAAGATGGAGGTTTAATTTGAAAAGAGACCCTTGGTGGGGTGGTTTCTTTGAACGCTTGATTCGTTCTGTGAAACGTTGTCTGAAGAAAATTCTCAAGAATGCCAAGTTGTCGTATGAAGAACTATTGACTGTTGTTACCGAGGTGGAATGCGTGTTGAATTCCCGCCCTCTGACGTACGTGTCTTCAAAAGATATTGAAGAACCACTCACACCATCTCATTTGATGACAGGAAGAAGATTGCTTTCAATTCCGGACGAAATTGCAGTCGAAAAAGAAAAGACAAGTGAGGTTTCACTTCTCACAAGAAGACAGCGTTATTTACTGTTACTGCTGTCCCATTTCTGGAACTGTTGGAAGCGAGAATGCGTGGTAGAGTTGCGAGAACACCACAGGATTAAGAAGGGAACTTTCACCGGTCACTCAATTCAGCTTGGAGACATCGCTACTGTGATGGAAGAAGGAAGGTCTAACCGAGGAACGTGGAAGCTTGGTAAGGTTCAAGACGTTCATCCAGGGAACGATGGTCTTGTACGAGGAGCAACGGTGGAAGTTATCTAGAACAAAGGCAAACGCACCCGTTTTAGGAGACCTTTACAAAAGTTGTATCCTCTTGAAGCTACCTCAACGGAAGTCGCAGATGCAAGTTCACCAACTTGCACCCATCCAGAACAAAGACTCAGAAGGAAGGCAGTTGTTGTTGGTGAAATGAAAAGACGTCAAGTCGATCAGTGTTTTGAACTCGATGATTATGATGAACACTGACCGAGGGGAGAAGATGTTTGAATTCTTTGAGACATTGAGACTATCCCATTGCGGAGAACTTTGCAAAAATTTTGTTTATTCATGTCTTGATTGAAATAGATTTTCCCAATACAAGCTCTGAACAATCATATTTGTTACTAGCCAATGAAAGCATGCATCTGACAATACATGAACCAATCAAAATCATAGTAGTTCGTCAAAGATACTCCGCTACGCGTCGTATTTTCAACTCTCTTTCGGTGTGTGATATGTGATGAAACGCTGTCTCGTGTTTGATATATTACTTGAAATTACTTTGCAAGTCTTGTGAAAGCTTTGAAATGTTTTCAAATTGTGCCGGGACTCTTAAGACGCAGAGAACGTGGCTTCACAATCGTGTTTACATAATCTTATCTAAACACACCTATCGACCAATGAGAGCGCGCATAGTATCTTAAATATTTTACAAAGAATAATGTACAACGATTTTCACCATTAAAATTACTTGATTGTCTGGTCAGATTTCATGACAACTGTACCAGAGGCCTGTCAGAGGTCGGAAATTACGCTATTTAACGATCGCCAGTTTATTCCAATGTCCTTTGTTTATATCGGTTCTATGTCATCGTTTTTTTATAAGCGAATCAAGTTTGGAATGAGGGATGCACTACTGTTCTTACGGATTTACCTAAATGGAGCACCGAGTGTGAAACAAATAAAGGGCCATACGTATGGGGCAATGCCGTGCGGATTCAAACAGATGCTGAAATACTCCATCTCTGTGAAGTTCAAGTTTATGCCGAGACGTATGGTAAGAGACGAAATTGGGTCACGTTTGTTGCGTTCATCCGTTTACTTGCTTTGTTTCTCTCATAAAAAAGATCTTTACAGTGACCCTAAGTGAAAAGTACGGATGAGTCACTACCGTACGAATATTCCGTTCCGTCTGTTTCATATTATCTATCACTAATAAAAACAACCAACAGTGTGCTGTAATCATGATCACATTTCTTTGATGACTTAGAATGTTTGATAATGATGACAGGACGTAAGGAAGTCTTCATTTGGATGGTGACTTACACCTGTAGCACGGTGCAACATGTAACCATAGTTAATAAAAGGCCATGGTTATGAAACAAGACAAACTTCTTTGTTATATGTTTTTGTTAGTTTTTTTGACGTTGACCGTACACAAACTATAGTAGATTTTAAAAGTGTTGGGGCAACTGACCAAGACAAACGTTCCTGTTAAGATATTCAATTGAAGTGTAAACAGTAAAACAAAGGATTGTGCACGGCCGTGACCCTTCCAACATATATTGTGGCACCATATTGTTTTCGTGGCAAGGTTTCATAACCAGTCCCTCAATTGCCTATGATGAAGAACCTTCCTTAACTATACCTATTTTCTATTTTTGTACAGCAAACATTGCCTTGAAACATTTACTGAATGAGACTGAAATTGATAAGAGTCTCCTGACCGATGGAATTGTTACGGGTGGCCAATGTCTTTCAGTAAGGCAGATTAAAAAAACCGTGAAGGTGGAATTTGGTACCAGAGTGCGTGTTGCAGTCGTTTTCTTGATGCTTGAAAAAATGCCCATTAGTCCTGGGACCGGGGTTTTCATCTTAGTTGAGGGTGGTGAGTATGCTATTTATGTCTCAACAGGAAATGATGTGAAACATCGCTATTAAATTACGGGTGATATGCCAGAGCTGATTTTTAATTAAACAATGGAAACATCGTCAATTTCAAAAGCAAGGAGAATTTTTTTGAATTTATAGAGCGTTTGCCCTTTCCACGATCATTAATGCTGCCAGCACGTGAGAAACAACAACAAAACGATAAAGTGTGGGGTAACGGGGAAAGACATCAAGTCAGTATCACCAAGTGTACCTTTATGATAGGTTGGTAAGGGGGTCACAGTACCCTAAGAGAGGTCTTTGCTTCTCATCAGGGCTGGAGGTCACAATCCCCTGGGAGAGGTGCGTAGTCTGGGTTTCAAAATCCACTGGGAGATCTGCGGAGTCTGTCGGTCACAATCCCCTGGGAGAGGTGCGTTGTCTCGGAGTCACAATCCTCTGGGAGAGGTGTGTAGTGTGATGGTCACAATCCTCTGGGAAAGGTGCATAATCTGAGGGTCAAAATCTACTGGGAGATCTGCGAAGTCTGTGGGTCACAATCCTCTGGGAGAGGTGCGTAGTCTGATGGTCACAATCCCCTGGGAGCGGTGCGTAGTCGGGGTCACAATCCTCTGGGAGAGGTGCGTAGTCTGATGGTTACAATCCTCTGGGAAAGGTGCGTAGTCTAGCAGTCACAATCCTCTGGGGGAGGTGCATAATATGGGGGTCAAAATCACTGGGAGATCTGCGAAGTCTGTGGGACGCAATCCTCTGGGAGAGGGGCAAAGTGTGTGGGTCACAATCCCCTGGGAGAGATACATAGTCTAGGTATCACAATCCCCTGGGAGAGCTGCGTAGTCTGATGGTCACCATACCCCGGGAGAGGTGCGTAGTCTTGTGGTCAAAGTCCACTGGGTGTTCTGCGGAGTCTGTGAGTCACAATTCCCTGGGAGAGGTGCGTAGCCTGGAGGTCACAATTCTCTAGGAGAGGTACCTAGTCTGATGGTCACAATACCCTTGGGGAGGTGCATAGTCTGGGGGTTACAATCCCCTGGGAGAGGTGCGTAGTCTGAGAAACACACTCCTCTGGGAGAGCGGCGTAGTCTGATGGTCAAAATACCCTGGGAGAGGTGCGTAGTCTTGGGGGTCAAAGTCCACTGGGAGTTCTGCGGACTCTGTGGGTCATAATTCAATGGGAGAGATGCGTAGCCTGGGGGTCACAATTCTCTAGAAGAGGTGCTTAGTCTGATGGTCACAATCCTCTGGGAGTGGTGAGTAGTGTGGAGGTCACAATTTCCTGGGAGAGGTGCGTAGTCTGGGGGTCACAATCCCCTGGGAGAGATGCGTAGTCTGAGAAACACAACCCCCTGGGCAAGGAGCAAAGTCTGGGTGTCACAATCCTCTGTGAGAGGTTCGTATTTTGGGGGGACACAATCCCCTGGGAGTGGTGAGTAATCTGAGGAACACAATCCCCTGGAAAGGTGCGTAGGCTGGGTGTCATTAACTCCTGGGAAAGGTGCGTAGTTTGGGGTTCATAATCCCCCGGTAGAGGTGCGTGGGCATTTGGTCACAATTCCCTTGGAGAGGTGCGCAGTCCCGGGATCCCAATCGTCTGTGTGAGGTGCGTAATATGGGGGTCAAAATTCCCTGGGAGGGGTGTATAGTCTGGGGGTCACAATCTTCTTGAAGAGGTGCGTTGTTGGGGGATCACAATCCCCTGGGAGAGGTGCGTAGTCTGGGGGTCACTATTCTTTTGGAGAAGTGCGTAGTCTGGGTGTCATAGTCCTCTGTTAGAGGTTCGTAGTCTGGGGGTCAATCCTGTGGGAGAGGTGCGTAGTGTGGGGGTCTGATCCTCTGGGAGAGGTGCGTAATCTTGGGGTCACAACCCCCTGGGAGAGTTTTGAAGAATGGTTGTCACAATCTTCCGGTAGAGATGCGTAATTTGGGGATCACAATCCCCTGGGAGAGGTGCTTAGTCTGAGTGTAACAATCTCCTGGGGAAGGTGCGTAGTCTGGGTGTCACAACTCTCCTGGAGAGGTGCGTAGTCTGGGTGCCACAATTTTCTGGGAGAGGTTCGTAGTGTGGGGGTCACAATCCCCTCGGAAGAGAGCTTAGTCTGGGTGTCACAATCCTCTCTGTTAGGAGCGTTGTCTGGAGATTTCAATCCTCTGGGAGAGGTAGTTATCGCGGTGACTAAATCATTCTGTGGGTCTATAGGGTCAAGAATGATTTTAATGGGATTATTTCATCCCAGCCCAAAGTTTATTTCTGTTTTTCAATTCAAACAGAATTTCATAGGGAACAAATCTAAACCTAAGATTATTTCCTTACAGCTCAACAGCCAAACATCAGACCGTCATGTCAAAGGTCGCTTTACTTTTTGATAACACTCCTTGAAAAAAAAAACATGATATTGTGTGAGAACAGCAAAAGAAGGTTAGAAAACATCGCTAATTCAAAACTAGTTTTCTCACCAGCATATGAGCTAGGTTATTCTAATTTGTTTTACAAGGCAATGATTAAATTTCCAAGGGAAAATATCAATATCAATGCCTCTACTTAATCATTATTAAATTGAGGCACTGATATGTAAATTGAAGTTTTCCACGTCTGATTTAAGTGATCCTTTTCGGCGGATTGTATTGAATTTCAGGTATAAGCGGAGAAGTATGTACGTTGGATAGAAATTTGATAACCGCCGCTAACTATTTGAACTGCAACCAAACGCGTTCGGTTAGTTATGTGGAATTGCGCGTATGGGGGAAGAAACCAACTTTCATATGTGAAGTGGAGATCTTCCAAACAAAGACAAGTAAGTGAACGCCATTTTCATTACCGTATTATACGTTTTAAGGCCTTGAGCATATTTTGTCTCGGTTTCTTTGAGTTTCTCTGAGTGAAGCCTAGCAAAAATTGATCTCATTTATCTTGCCTATCCGTATTGCAACGACACTGATGATGGCTCGTTTGAACACATTCTTTCTTATGTGTTTTCCCCCTGTTAACAAGCTAACAAGATCGAAGACGGCATCACAGCCTGTGCGTTGAACGGTTCAAAATCTACTTAATTTGTTTTCGTTCATCATCCTAGGAAAGATAAATGTACGCAGCGCAGCCATATTCAAATGGCTATTTTTTAAAGAATTTTCAAAAATTCCCGAGTCATTAGTATTTTTATACTTTTATTGAAGACCGTAGATCAACGCAGTTAACTGAAATGAGTTTATAAACAAATACTCACAAACTGTACGTGGGGCCTAGGATTAACCCAGCGCCGTTTAAGAAGCAAGTGAACGAAGATTCCCTGTATACGGGTTTATCTGGTGTTCTTCGACTTTAAAGAATTGCATAATTGTATGTTAGCTATAAACCACACGCCACATGAGTGCAAGCGTTGGTATTAAAATGTTCATGTCAACCTCTTGACTAACATTTCCTTAGTAATTCTCTATACTTGTACAATAAATGCCAGGGGTGCTTTCCATTCAGCTAAACACTTCAACCGGTTGAAATGCGAATGAAATGTGCAAATCAAATATAGAACACCTCCGGGGGTACACAACATCTTGCATTCCAACTGATCGGAACGGAAATTACCTTTCTTTTTCCACAAAAAATCCATTTCCGCTTTCTGGTTTTCTTGCGCCATTTGCACCATTACATACGTTTTTTGCTCAACCAATTAGATTGCAAGTTTAATGAATGATAATAAATGCTTTTCAATGTTACACGAAACGTTTTCCGAATTTTCAACCGAAAACGTTTGCTAAATGGAAAGCACCCCTGGTCTACATAAACGCCCAGTCAAGTATTGTATTGCATCTATGTAGTGCTGTCCTGTTTCCTTGAATGTAGTTTCAACGGCTTCTCCTTCTCTGTTAATGCCTCTTTTCATAATAACATTGCCATGATTTCATCAATCCATCCATTATATTACAATATCTCTTACTTTATTTTTCATCCATCAATAAGTCAATCTAGCTGCAAGGCGACCTACGTCGCACCCCCTTGATAGAGGCTACGAACGCAAAACGAAACCTGACGTGGGCTGTGATCAAAAGATAGGTGAGTGTGGCTTTAATAAATATAGGTTGTCAATAGGGCATTACACGCTACATCACAAAACAGCGCTTCGGACAAGCCGTTGACTAGTTCTATAGAAATCAATTGCTGTTACAACCTTTTTTTCTTGTAATATTATTTCTTTGCAGACAAATCCTTTCATACGAGGGCAGACAATGGACCATGGTGGTCTGTAGACTTGTTAACAACATCGGAAATCCATTTGATACGCATCATAACCGATATCGGCTACAAACAGAAGGACCTCATGGGCTTACAGATTATTTTAGGTAATGAAGTCACCGTTTGAATTCAGTTGCCGTGAAATACAACGTACCATATCTATGGCATGAAATAGAGATGCCTTAATCAGTAAGTTGTAAGGTGTAAGGAGAAAAGGAGTTTCCAAATATCCTTAAGTGTTGTCGATATTCCATTGCTCTGTAGACGAGTATGGACTCAGTTCTAAGAATTTTGTTACGCAGTATAGCTTTAAGTTCCTTGCTTTGGTCGCTAAAACATTGGGGGAGGCTAAGGAACCTGTCAAGAGTTTGTGGTTTAAATTAAGCATTGAATTTTTCAGGCTTTTTAATATATATTTCATTTTTTATTTATTTCCATTTCTCTTAGACTCCTCGAAGTTAATTTGGAATGGTAAACCACCCAAGGGAAAACTTGTGTTTACCCTCACTCATCCTACTAAAGATGGAGTTCAAACCATCACCCTCCCCAAGAAAACTACAGGACGAACTGTCAGCCTTTTGCTTCCAGGAAAAAAGGAAATGAGTTTCCGTGAGGTGGAGGTTTACAATGGACCTCTGCTAGGTAAACATTACAACGGACAAAAAAGAGAAAAGGATAATCCTTGGTAACCAGGGAGTGGGGATCGACTGCACTTTGTTCCGATAGATAAAAGGCCTTTCCCTCGATTTGACATACCGGTGCATATATCGGCTGAAGTTCTAGTAAAACTTTTATACTCAAACCAAGTGGCACAGAAACTTTGCCTGCCATTTTCCATACTTAACAGTGTAGCGCACGTTGAGTACTTTGAAAGTTCACGGTACGTAATCTAGGAAGGAACTAACAAGTGCTTTATTCCGCCTCGGATAACCTTTCGGTTTTTGGATTGGCCAGCTAAAATAGAAAACCATCTGAATGTTTCTTAATGAATGTAACTGAAAAAGGTGGTCAAAACTTATGTAAAACTTCGTCAAGTGTCACAGCGGATTACCTCCATATGGACTAGACAACAAAATAACCGGAGCAACAACAACAACAACAACAACAACAACACTAACTAACTAACTAACTAACTAACTAACTAACTAACTAACTAACTAACTAACTAACTAACTAACTAACTAACTAGCTAAAAAAGGTCAAACATACAGAATTCTCCCATATTTCCCTCAATTAACTGATGATGAAGGGGCTGAACCGCTCAAGGAGTCAGCAAAGGGAACTCAAATGCAAATTAATCCAGGGCAGTAGTAATCGGAACAATGCAGACTCAGAGATAAATGTTTTGGATCACTGTATGAGCCTAGCTTTCGGTCGATAGATTAGTCATGTTAAATGTGATATGTGTTTATTATTGCATAACAAACAAGGATTGACAATTTTAATGGGTTTCGAATCAGCTAACAGACCTTGAGAGGCTAATAGAACCACTTGTTCTTCACATCATGGGACATAGAGGTGAAGTAAATATTTACACGCGAATGGAAAATTTTATTTCAATCTGCAGATGTCGATGAGTGTTTAGTGCAAGGTGTTTGTCCTCCCAATTTTAAGTGCAAGAATACGCCACAACTGTATTCATGTGAATGTCCTACAAACGGGTTCAGTTACAAAGAAGAAGGAAACGGAACAATTAAGAAATGTCTTGGTAAGCTTCGACGTCTATTTTAAGTACAAATAACCTAATTGAAAAATGCCGATGGATATTTCTAGCGCCAATTTAGGCCAAAATCAGTAATTACCAAAAAATATCTTCGTCTTAATGTTGGGGTGGTCATAACTCGTTTTAGGTTTGTGTTGGTCTTATTTTTTAAACAGTTTGTCGAGACACGGCATTCATTGAAAACAGGTCATGACTCAAGTTCTTATATATTTATTGATTTTGATATTGATATTTATCTTGTATTTCTATAGTACATAAAATAAATAAATAAATAAATAAATAAATAAATAAATAATGAATGAATGAATGAATGAATGAATGAATGAATGAATGAATGAATGACCTGCGCCTCAATATGGGTAAATGAAATGAGGCCATAGAGTGAACATAGGCAATGTTTTCAAATGAAAGCTGTTGAGTAGCAATTTCCTTATATCTACTGCTTATTTTACTGCAAAAGGTGGTTCTTGCTGAGAGGGGGAAACGGGGAGGGGGGGGGGGGGGAGAAAAGGGGGAAACGCCGGGTATGGAGCTTGTTATCCTGATTAAAGATTCAACATTTTACCTCTTGGTTTATTTGGTAGTATCTACTGAAATCCATAGATAAAGATGAATGCACAGAAAAAGGTTCCTGTCCGGCTGTGGATCATTCTTACTGTCAAAACACCGTAGGGTCCTATCAGTGTTTATGCAGAGAGGGATACGAAGCCGTTTATGATTCCAACAAGCGGCTGGAGAAATGCAAAGGTAACGGAAAACTCATGGAGAGACCAAATGCATTTCGAACAAATGTGTTTTCTTACTACTGCGGGGAAGGTTTATTTTTAGATTGCTATTTTACGTAGTAATTTAAATGTGTTTGCTGCTGTCACGAATAATGTGATTTACGGTTTTCGACGCCATTTTGACGGGTAGGCAAACACGTCTGAAATAACAGTGTTTGTATGGGAATCCGATGTCAAATAATTTTCATAAAACATCGCTTCTGAAAAATTCATGAATTGGAAACTTTTGGAACTAGGGAAAGGGTGTTAAGAAAAAAATTGGAGGGATCTAGCTGTGCCTTAAAGCGTCCAGTCGTGTTTTGAACTTTCCATACATTTCCCTGTATTTTTTTTCCCGCGAACTATTTTTAGTAGCAGTTCACGGCCGGTTCGCTATACAGACAAATGTATGAAAAGTTCAAAACACGACTGGACGCTTTCTAGCACACTGCTAAATCCCTCAATTTTTTTTTACTTAAAATCGTTTTCCTTGCGCCAAAAGTTTCCAATTCATGAATTTTTCAGGTGCAATGTTTTTTGAAAATTATTTGACATCGGATTTCCATACAAACACTGTTATTTCAGACGTGTTTGCCTACTCGTCAAAATGGCGTCGAAAACCGTGATAAGGCCTATTGTTAAATATACGAACCAAAGAAAAGGAAGATTGAAGCATAATGGTGGGCTTAGGTAATTTCTTTACAAGTTTAAAATACAACCTTTCAGTATCATTTTTCGTTGGCTGAATAGGACATTTTTCTCTATGACATCGTTTGACATACAACTACCAGAATTCTCCAGTTCTTTGTTTTCCGTGCTAATTAGAGATATCGTTCTTGCCTCTTCACTGGGATTACAAAATTTGAAAAGGAAAACGAAAGGAATTATGAAGATCATCATGAAATTGGCCTATGCCAATTGAAGAAAGTTGAACTTAATGTTCTAAGCCGAACGTGCGTTAACGGTGGACGCTGCAAAAATCAGTAGCCTTGACTATTGAGAATCTGTCCTCTGGAACAACATTCTTGTTAATACAAGAGTCCAAAGTAGCCTAAGTACCTATTAATCCTACTTACGAAATAACATAAATATGTGTCAGTAAATTATTATAATTTTAGGGTATATTTTGAAAACATTGTAATTTTAAAGTTTTGATCAATAATGATTTCTTGAAACATAAGCAAGCGAAAATTAAAGTTAATAGCCGACGTTTCGGCGTCATCGTGACACCATTCTCAAGGCAAAGTGGATAAATTAATGCGAAGATTTGATTTCTGTACTCTACAGTCTCTACAAATTAGCATATTAGCAATGGATTACAAGTTCTTCAAGTGAATACCTTTGCACGAATCGAGTCTGTTTGCACGTTTAGGGATGGCTTAAGATTTCTTATGAAAAGCATTAGGCAATCAAATTTGTTCGAACATTTAGCTGGCACGTGAAATTGTTCTGAAAGACTTTTGTTTGTGTCCATCAGCGCGTTCGTGGAGGTGGCCACAGGTGTAACCAACATATCCTGCATCGCACAGGTTACATTTAAATTTATAAACGAGACATTGTTGATTAACAGTGGCAGGCTTGACTTCTCGAACTTTAAGGTCTTCGTTGAGTTTTCTGCTGATGAACACAGGCTAAATTGTGGTCTTGAGGAGACAGATGGCGTTGCAATGGGATCGCCTCTTGGTCCTCTTCTTGCCAACGTGTTTATGTGATCCACTGAAGATAAACTCGATCAAGATGGCAAATTTCCCTCCTATTATCGACGATATGTGGATGACACCTTCACCATCATGCCCGATATAGCATCAGCCGGAACTTTTTCTTGACACCCTTAACCACTGTCACCCATCGGCAAAGTTTACTAAGGAGGTGGAAAGGAAGGCCTCAATTCCTTTTATCGGTGTTGAACTGTTAAACTTAGCTCCCAGAATCAAGACCAAGGTCTACGTAAAACCAACCAATACGGGCCTCTTACTCTACTATCAGAGCGACGTGGATAATCGGTACAAGCGCAGTATAATCACCACCATGTTAGATCGAACTTACCGCATATCGTCCGACTGGTCGTACTTCTCACAAGAATGCGATCGACTAGAGACGGTATTCTTACCCGAGGCACTTACTCAATTCAGCTGTCAAGCAATTCGTAGATTTCAAAGTATTAGACCAACAGCACATTCCATGAACTGAAATATCTACACCCACCATCCGAGTTGTCATACCATTTAAAGATCAGGCCTCCGCTTATGTAGTGAAGAAACGTATCACAGACCTCAGCTCAAAAATCAATACCACAATTCAACCTGTGCTCGTCAGCAGAAAACTCAACGAAGACCTAAAAGTTCGAGAGGTCAAGCCTGCCACTGTTAACCAACAATGTCTCGTTTATAAATTTCAATGTAACCTGTGCGATACAGGATATGTTGGTTACACTCGCGGCCACCTCCCCGAACGCGTTGATGGACACAAACAAAAATCGTCGTCTATTTGTAAACACTACTTGAGCGAACATAACTCGAACGTACCTCCTTGTCTTTCAGAACAATTTCAGGTGCTAGCTAAATGTTTGAACAAATTTGATTGCCTAATGAAGGAGATGCTTTTCATAAGAAAACTTAAACCATCCCTAAACGTGCAAGTGCTAATTTGTAGAAACTGTAGAGTATAAAAATCAAATCTTCGCATTAATTTATCCACTTTGCCTTGAGAATGGTGTCACGATGACGCCGAAACGTCGGCTATTAACTTTAATTTTCGCTTTCTTATTGTAATTTTAAGTTACATTATTGTACATGATTGTGATACCGCGATTAAGTAAAAAGGATGACACAATTGTATCTGTAACCGATAAATTTTCCAACAACTGCTCTATTGTTCCAACAACCTGCTCTATAGGTTGGTAGGGTTTAGGCTACAACATGTCCTTTTTACTTACTTTCAGAGATCGATGAATGCGAAAACCCAAGTCTCTTCAGTTGTCCTGACCTCACTAGATGTGTAAACCTCCCGGGCAGTTACAGCTGCGCATGCGCTCCTGGGTATGAATCAACTATAAAGGGTAACATTACAGGACTGAAGATCAAATGTAAAGGTGAGTAGTACGTTATGAACTGTTAAGGCCTCTTTTTGCTGCGAATGAATTAACACCAATGATATTACAGGCTATTGTCAGCAAAATCTACCCCATTTTAAGACAATAGCTTATGACTTCATCGGTATTAATATATTTCCCCGCAAATATATGAGATTCCCCTGCAGGAAAGGGGACGAAAAGGTACATATTATACTACTAAGGTGACTTCAGCTGTGTAGAATTTTACTAATAATCTCCAATACAAACAATCACCCTAAGTAGCCTGCGTAACAGTAGTTTCCATTTCCTTTGAGCCATGCGGGGCAAGCACGAAAGATGCGCGAGGGCATTGAACGAAAAGGAGCATAAAAATTGGGGTGGGGGGAGGGGCGTGGAAGGAAAGACAACGCCTGACGCTGAGCCCAGACATTTTACCGAACGCCGTTCGTCAACGAACGGGAGGCAATGATGTATTACCATTGGTCAATCGTCTGTCAGTCAAACTCATAGACCAAAACGACATCCGGTTCCCCATATGGCCGAGGCCGAGGAGAACTCTTTCGAGTGTCCTTTCGATTTCTAGTTTGCTTTGCTCTGGAAACATAAACTTTTTTCGCAGGGAGATAGGTTAATTCAGTTGGAGCCGGAGAAAAGGACTGCTTTAGGAGCGAATGCCATTAACATCGATCATTGCGCTTTAGTTTGTTGGTAGGTATTATTGTCTCAACAAACATGGTGTAGTCCGGTTTTCGAAATCCAGCCGGAATTTTTATAAGATTAAGAAAGTTTTTTTGGCTGTCCCCTGTCGGCGGTCTCAAAGGCACGAAAAGCAAAATTTGCTGGTCTGAAAGCTTGTTTCACATAAAAGGCAAAAACCTTTCAGTCTTTTTTGCGTGCGTGCAAACACGCATGGAAAATTTGAAGACATTCCGTGTTCAAAACGATCACTCGCAGTAAATTCGGGCACGTTTGCGATGAAAATTACAGAATTCTGGTTCAAATCACCACTCAAACTATTTGTTAAAAGCAAATCAACATCGGAAAACATCATTTACCGTGTTGTGGCCATTATCCTGGTCTTATAAAGTCCGTTTGAAGCCCGAGATTTTAATTTTTGAGTCCGTTTTGTCGAATCTTTCGATAATTTTTTGATACGGGAGATTTTCAAATTTTTGCTTGATACCATCGATGATCTGGTTGATTTTTTTAAGGCCTTGCTGTAGGCATTCAACATGTTATAACACAAGCGACATATCGCGAGGTTCTCGCTGCCGACGTAAACAGACAAATCGGCTCCAAGTGAGCGATGGATTAACGCACCAATCTCCAGTTCACTCCTGCCAAAGATCTTCACTTTCTCCTTCAGACTGGGAATTTTATCCTTACAAAAAAAAAAACAAAAGCAAAACAAAAACAAAAACAAAAAAAAAAAAACCCAATCTCCTTTGGCCGAGGCGTTTCCACACTCACGGCTACTTATGCTGCTTCTGAAGCAGTTGTCGGTCCTCGCAATTTCGCGCGTGTTATCAACAACATCTTTCTATCACTCAATTTCATTAATCGTGTAAAGAAAAAAATCGGATCTCGAGATTGCAGACGTTATTTTTCGGAGGTACGACCGAAAATACGTTTACTGTTCGCAGGCTACGTTTTGCTCAAAGGATACGGAAACGACTGCTACGCGGGCTATCACTCTGAGCTGTATTTATATCGGGTGTACTCAACGGAAAGCGTTTTAAAATCGGCTTAGACTTTCAGATTTGGTTTTAGAAAAACATAAAGCTTCCTTCGTCAAAGTGACGTTCTTTAGTTTTCGGTCAAGTAGGTCAGCAAACAATGTCGTTAAGACGATTCTGCTTCCCAAAACGTTCTGCAACCTAAATGTTGCATTTTAAGCATCCGAACAAATCAAACTGTATTAAATTTTTTCATGTGCCTTAAAAAGGCCACAGATTGACCTGGGAACACAATGTTATTTACTGGAAACTATGGGTAACAATGTGCTTCAAAGGCGGCATTCAAATCATGCGTCATAAAGCAAAGGACGGAAGGAGGGTGTACGTAGGTACGTACGCCTGCAGCGACTGAGGATACGCTTTTTAAGTTGTTTTGTTCCAGAGCGGACTGAAAAATCTTTACGATTTGGTCTGCATCTCGGAAATGTTCTGCCGATTGGCAATGAATTGTACGTCTTTCTCAAGCTATGTTGTTCAGACACTAACGCAACGGAAATCGAACTCGTCACCTTTCAGTACCACTGGGAAGTCAAATTTTTTTTTCTGAGCAGCTTTGAACTGACACGTCAGCAATTCACGCAAAACTAGACTATGACAGGATTTTCGTAATCAAAGCTTCGTAAATAAAGTCTCTGCTTTATTTTACTCACTATTATTAAATGATAACGAGTTAGATCGTTCTTGCATGTTCATCATTCATACAAATAAAGTAATTTGCAGGATTAAAATCCTTTCCGGTAATTGCCATTCTAGATAATGAAAACGATATAAGTTACACTAGATGTGCCCCTCTCCTCTCCATGTATGGTTAATTTTAGTTTAACCTTACTTGCAACGGAGGAGGAAAAACAAATTCAAGAACGAAATGCAAATTAAAGCTCCTCTTAATTTATGAACCAACCAGACGAAGACGAATGTGAAAAGACTTCCTCTTGTCATGTGAATGCCACGTGCACCAACACCATAGGATCCTACACGTGCAAATGTTTTAATGGACTGAAAGGAAATGGCCGCACCTTTTGTTCAGGTACCTAGAACATTTACTGTGTGCTATTTGTTTAGTAATTATACGAGTTTGACATCTTAGGGTAGATTCCTCCGCTTTGCACTAATATTTCACATTTCTTCCACGAGCGTTGAATATCAGATGAAAGATGGCCAACGAAGTGCGTAGCGCCGTTTTGACTATACATCACCTCATCTCCTTGGACAAGCGCGCGTGGAATCTTTGCTTTTATTTAAAACTAATCAAGAAATGTTGGTAGTTGCAACTGATTTGATTCTGCGAGGACGAGCAGAGGACGATTTAATGGGCGCTCACTCTCGTATATTGTATATTGAGTAAAATAAATGGTCATTATCTCATTATTCCATGGACACAAGGCCAATTAAAACTCTGGAATTGCATTATAGAATGACCCAGTTTTCAATAATAGGTCATATAAGATTTTGATACTTTGGGGTAAAATCTACCGCTTTCGTCTCAAAAGACTTGCTTTCGTTTAATTATACTTGAGGGTGGGATCCAATGCTCTAGTGAGAGAAAGTACTGAATGAACGGACCACAGGTACAACTGTGATATAGTATGTATGACAATGACGTGAAAATTGTGTGATACACATCCTGACCGTTAAATTGTCACCAGATTTAGATTCCTGTAGCAAAGATAAGAAATGTAAACGGGAGCATCAGACTTGCAAGGAAATACAAGGAGAGCTACTTTGTGGTTGCGTGGATGGATATTACCCCGGATATAGGCATTGTAAAGGTAACATTCTTCATAGTCACTCAAAGGTCATTAAACTATCCTACAAATACCTGTTTGTTATTCTCCAGCAAATTAAAGTAGCGTTGGCATAAATTGAAAAAAATAACTGTCTGAAACTTATCTTACATTTCCTGACTTGTGGTGCAACACATAACTTGGGTAAAAATTATAAAGTAATAAAAGCTAAAACAAAACAAAAAAAAAAACGAAAAAAAAAAAAGAAAGAAAGAAACAAGAGACAAACAAACAAAACAGAGAAAGAAAAAAAAG
The DNA here is from genome assembly GCF_977016875.1 of Pavona decussata. Classification (NCBI taxonomy): domain Eukaryota; kingdom Metazoa; phylum Cnidaria; class Anthozoa; order Scleractinia; family Agariciidae; genus Pavona; species Pavona decussata. The sequence continues at coordinate 893,271 of NW_028145615.1, forward strand.
AAAAACAAAAGGAAAACTAACCGTGAAGGAAGACAGGTTCGAACTAACTATAAGTAATACGAACGATAAGAACGTAGCAGGCCAATGACGATTGAATAAATTAATTTTTAAAACCTCTATATTTTTGCTTCGTAGTATTGGGCACGAGCATCTTCTTCTGCCTTTGCAGTTAGAGGCATAGTTTTACTTTCTTCCTCAGATACGACACGATTATTTTCAAATTTCTTTCACATTTAACGTTGTAGTAATGATGAATGGGATTTTCGAAAGATCGCACACGTGTGATAACCTTAAGTAAAAATAATAAAAGAGTAATTGCAGGTTGTAATTATGGCATCTGATTTACCGGTTTAGGTGAGCGGTTATACCTAGCGCATGTCAAGTGTTTCAGTATGTGTTTTGTTCTTTTGCTATATGGCATGTGTCGTGTCTTTCCTTGGAAAAACATTTCAGCAATTTTCTTAAAGACGGTGTGCTCAATTCTGCATCCAGCAATCAGTAAATGCAATGATCGATCATTTAATCCAAGCTTTGATTTATATGTAATGCGTGATTCTATATCTAAACCGTAAAGTAAGCTGCAAACGTTTAACTGTTTTGTTTAAGCCGACATTAACCACTTAACGTTTGTTTCTATTGGTTAAAGATGAGAATGAATGTGAGTTGAACCCGACCATTTGTGGTTCCAACTCTGGTTGCATCAATAACGAGGGATCTTACAGCTGCAGCTGCAATCCTGGCTTCTGGAGCCTACGTTCGGATAAGAAGGAATGTATTGGTAAGATAATGTAGAACTTGCAAAATGGACTGTTCGATTATTTCTCTTGTTGTCTTGGAACAATTAACAATAAGAAGTCATTCCTCGGCGGTTAACATGACCAGATAATTCCTTATCCAGTAGAACTCGCACGCGCGAGAACACTGAATTAAGTCGGTAACACTGCTAAATAGTTTTTTCTACAGTTAGTGTAAGAGTTTTAATCATCGTCATTTATTTATTTGCCTTACTGAAAAAAAAAAACACAGAAGTACTCAGCACCTTTCTTTTCGAAGTGTTTTCAGTTTTCTTGTTTAAAGTAGAGCATAATTTCACATAGGGACTCACCAAAAATGAAAAGGAATTACGATGAGAAAGCCTTAAGAGAAAACATAGGCGCTTAATATTATGCTTCCTACGGACAACACTTTATGGACGGAACAGTCATAGAACGGAACACGACAATAAAGTATTGCCGGACAGCTTCCAACTGAAAGGTAAAAAATTGGGATTAGTTCCAAAAAGTTAAGTGTCAGAACCCGTTAAACGTTTGAAAAGTATAAATCAAGATTCCAATAGTTAAAGGTAAATTGTATGTTCTGTTACATCGTCATCGTTATCATTATTGTAGATATTAATGAATGTGAGGAAAACACCCGGTGTGGTGATGAGGCAGAGTGCAAGAACACGATAGGGAGCTACCAGTGCGCATGTCTGGCGAAAGGCTTTGCATATAGTGAGAAAACGGAGAGGTGCTTTGGTAAGAGCTGTTTAGCTGATTAGATCATAGTTAATTAACGGCAATGGTTATGAAGCCTGACAAACTTCTTTGTTATATGTTTTTGTTTGCCTGTTTGGCCTTAGCCCTGCACAAACAACAATAGCATTTGGAATGTGCTGGAGCAACTGATCAATCGAAACGTTTTTGTTAAGATATTCAACTGTGGTGTGAACGTTAAAATAATTGATTGTGCAGGGTCGCAGCCCTTCCAACATAAATTGTAGCACCATTGTTTTCATGGCAAGGCTTTCTAACCAGTCCCTCAATTAACTATGATTACATAGAATGATGAAACGAAGTAAGAATTTTGTAACGCCTCGATTCTCAAACTAGGCTACTCATGACGGCATAATTTTGTATTGTCTAGGATAGCGCAACCACATTACGTCAAGGTGATATATTAAAGTGTGACAGCTAGTGATTATGTTGTTTCTTAACTTGCATTTTTATTTTATTGTTCATACTATGTATGATTTTACGATGTGATACTTTATTTGGATCAGATAGAATAAATTATGCTCATTATTCTTAGAAACAACTTCAGTTTGTAACGAAGGAACGAATAAGAGAAGAAAAAACTAGCTATAGTGAAAAGGAAAGAAAGGATGAAAGAGAGAAAAATTCAAGAACCGAGACAAGACTTGTGCCTGCCTTGAATTGCCTTTCGACCAAAAAAGAAAAGCCTAAACCAAACACAAACCAAAAGAAAAAGCAAAAACAACAACATCAAAACAAAGATAGGCTAGTAAAATCCAAGATTTAATGAAATCTCGCTTCCGAGCCCGCTTTACCCTTATCCAGTGGACCTGACCATTTTACTGGATAAGGATAACGCGGAATCTGGCATCGAGACTGATTTTCATTGCGTGAAGTATCTAAGCAAAAAGAACACCATTGGAAATAAGCACTGAAGCTATGGACTAATGGAAGGACTGTTGCTGAAATGGTCACACAAAAGGGTTTCACTCGGACACAAAGGCTTTTTTGGTCCGAGTCCAAGCACAGAAACATTGCCTTTATTCTTTTCACCTTTCTTTTTTTTTTGTAGCCACATATCGATCTCGCACGGCTACGATCTCATGCATATCTCTTTGTTTATTTTCGGTCCACACGATGCCAAAGAAAATAGCACGGCTACCATCTTTGCATCGTGATTTGGACGTCGACATTGACAGTAATATTCTTTTCTTTTTCTCAACGTTATTTAGATATCAACGAATGTGAAGTCCCCCACACGTGTGGCGCTAATGAGATATGTTCCAACAAGCCTGGGACATACGCATGCTCTTGTGGCAAAGGATTTGAAACAAACAATAAAAACAATCTAAACTGCACGGGTATGGAATGAAGTAATTAATTTTAGGAAGTCCTTTCACAGTTTAAAGAGCAGAGTTTTGGTGGTCGTGGGTTCGAATCTCGTTCAAGCCTGATTCAGCTTTTCAGGCCTTCTTTTATAATTAATTAACAGCTGCTTAAGTTGCGTATATAACTGCGATAGCCTCTCATTTCTTGATAATACATTTGCACTTTGCAAGTTCAATCGACGACGATAATGATGTCCAAGATTTTCAATTATTGTGATTCACGTTTGACTTGAAGCTTACTCGTTCTCGGCAGTGTATCCTTGGGCTGTAGGCAGCTTACATTTGTCATCTGTGGCTAGCTATAGTCCAAGGTCTAACTAATTCGTGGCTTTTAAGTTGAATCACGTTAATTCGAAAAAAAGTTACAAAAAGGTATTGCACTTCTCAAAGTGGCCAGAGGGGAGGGGAGTGCAGAGAAGAAATCAGTTTTTTGAGTTACGCTCTAGGTCATTTTTCGACGTTGGTGTGATCATGTTTCAGCCAACTTGGCCTCCCCCTTACCTCTCCCTCTCTAATATTATCAAACCTCCCCCGTCATCGTTGACAATGTGGTTATTGAGCTAATTTTTTCGGATTCTTGCAATTTTTTAGGGGGGGGGGGGGGAAGAGTTAGGATTACATTCGAAGCGACGGAAATACAATTTTTGAATTTAACGTAACGTAGAAAAAACTTATTATAATTAAACTTCTTTGTCATGCTAAATTCTCGTGTTTTAGATGTTGACGAATGTTTGAACCACAGTTATGAATGTGACTCCATATCATTCTGTGTGAACACACCTGGATCATACGTTTGCCAGTGTAAACAGGGATACAAAAAAAATGCTAAGAACCAGTGTGAAGGTAACTTGAATAACAATTTGAATTCAAATTTGTGTCCTTAAAATTTGAAGGTAACGACAGTTATTTTTGTCCTAAATGTACCAGTTTTGAGAACCCGTGGCTATATTTCAGGCTATGGTTAGGGTTTAGAGTCTTTTCTTTGGATTTTACAACAACAACAACAATACTTTATTCCACCCCATTATAATTACAATAGAAAATATAAATATATACATAGAATAGATGATAGGGGTGCTGGCTGCCCGAAATAACCTAGAAGTTAAAAATGCCAGGCAGCCAGCTGTAAGAAAAGATATTTAAATTTTAAGGTCAGGGACACAAGAACAAACACACATAAATACACACAAAATTAAAGTTAAACAGAGTTAAGTAAAGTACCAGTATATTAAAATGACCATAATTCTTGCGTTGCAAAACAGTATTATTTCTTATCTTAGAATTGCAAAATCGAAATCGAAGTACAGATGTCTAGTAATCTTTGATTAAGTGTTGTTTCATTTTCTTTTTAAATAAAGACAAAGAAGATGATTTAATATCTTCATCAATGGAATTCCACACTGATGGACCTTGAAATCTAATATTGAATATTCCGTAATTAGTTCTTGCTTTTGGGAGACAATAAGACTGTTTTGCAGCAAGCCTTGTAGTATAGCTATGAATCTGTATTCTATGAATATGAACTTTCGGCGCATCTTTAAAGACTCGGGTTTCATATGGGTGGTCCATACTAACACAGGGATATTTTTGCCCGGATTATTACTATACGGAGAAAGCAAAACTAAGCAAGTGCTCTTGGTACCCCCCCCCCCCCCCCCCCCAAAAAAAAAAAAAAAAAAAAAAAAAAAAATTGGTGGTAACCATGCATTTTCAGAGATAATAAAGCTTCGAAATGAAAAAAACGCCATACATTGCTTTGTATTTTACGGGTTTTGATAATTGTTGTTGCTTTAAAATTATCCCTGAAAAATGCGTGGTTACCCCCAATTTTCTTTTGGGATTCCAATAGCCCTTGACAAAAATCTGCTTTTCCCGCATAGTCATAAACCGCACAAAAATACTGTGTTAGTAGGCTCCGTCCTTAAATGTAGAACGTCAAGGCGCCGCATATTGGACATTAAACGCTATTTGTTAAAACGATAGATCGCTTATCTTAAAGGGGAATTGTCGCGAGGGTTTTGACCTCTTTTATTAAAAATGGTGCAATAAGACCTTCGTTTAGCTACAAAGTAATTCTGGAACAACGAGAGTAAACAAATCAACTCAATTCAGTGAACGGAATTTGGAAACGAAAATGCGAGAACTTGAAAAACGTTAGCCTAATATTTTTTCAATCCATTCCGACCTACTCTGTCTCTGGGCAGAGACACTAATCGAAAGTTTTAATTCAATGGTTTGATAATTTATCAACTAGATAATTCCTTTTTTGTGTCTGTTGACAGACAAACATTTTTGGATTTTGAAATACATCAAATTCGCGTGATACTTCCCCTTAAGACTACTTGAAGCGCGCTAGTCCAGTCCCCTTAGTATATTTCACTTCAGTTCTCTTACATTTATTGCTTGCTGTGAAAATTTGTTGCTCAATTTTTTTTTTGCAGAAGCATGCAACGAAGACTGCCCACTTAACTCAAATTGTGTTAAGGGAAGATGCGTTTGTTTGCCGGGTTACGTTAGAGGACCTTACAAGGAATGCTACAAAAGTAAGCTAGTATAATTTGACTTTATGAAAAAAGACAAAAGACGTGACGGAAGCGACGTGACTAGATTCAATGAATATTTTTTTTTCTGTCGTATGTAAGCAATAGTTGATCGTTGGTTTAATTCACTGTCATACTATAACACAATGATTATCTTTTATTCGTTGTTTTTCAGAATCCTTCTTGGATGCGACTGGATCAGGAAGGAGTCTTCACTTTCCCGTCAAGCTTCTCGCGCTTGGACTGCTAGGGTGCCTGGCCTTATCGTAAAGTTCTCTTTCTCCATTGTGTTGCTCTATACTACATTGCCCTCAAAAACATTGCTGGAATCAGATATGTTTTCAAAAACAATTTCAATACCCTTTAATAATAATCAGTTAAGCCAAGTAAAGATTCAATGTCACTTTCCTGTGAAGTAAGGCGTTATCGAGTCCTATGATTTGAAGCGTGACATTTTTTGTGTCGTGTGATCTCTTATCTGTGTTACGAGGCCGTGAAAAGCTGCTGACTCATCACTACTGAAACGAAGCGTGGTTTCCTGTGATTATTAGCATGGTTATCCTTTGGTGTGCTGTCTTGACCAAACATATTTCATTTACTACACTCACAGTCAAATAAATATCTTACACAACAGAAATGAAACGTGTGTGTTTCTCCATATCATACCAGCCAACGTCTACCTCTCAGGGAAATGGTCATAACAATTATACTCAAACTGGACAAAATAGATGGTGGTCTCTGCCTGCACCCCCCCCCCCCCCCTTCCTGAACCTCAAAAGATGGTGTCTTTTTCGCAAAGCCAGCAATAAAAAATGACAATCAGATGAATTCAAACCTCACTTTTATTGTTTATCTACTAATGATGACGCTTGCAAGCTGAATATTTCTGTATCAACCCAGAATGTTAAGGCCGATTAAATTTTGTTGGTAATGTTCATGAGATTGGTCGTGTCTTCGATAACCCCTACCCCAGAAAAGGTGGATCCTCTTCAAACAAACTTGCTATGACCAGTTCCCTTAAATAATCTTATTAAATACATGTGACTATGCTTACACTGACTGCACCTAGTATGAACGGAGTCGTTCTTTGTGGAGAGCTGTTTAGACTCCATAGGTAAATTGGTCAGGCTAAGAGTAGCCTCTTATTTTGTTTGTTTGTTTAATTTTTTTGTCGCGTTTATGTCTTGCTCGAACTAAAATCCTAAGAAGAGTAAGAGATGACTAGCAAAACCGACAAAAACAGCGGAACGAACCAATCAGAATTCGAAGCACATGCGTATAATCGGCGTTAAGCACGGGAAAAAACGCATGCAAAAAAGTGGTGATTGGTTTTGGTCTTGCCTCTTATTGGCTGTGAGAGTGGCGCGAGGCTTGCTAACCAATTACAGAACGCAGTAAACGCAAAACCAAAGCAAACGCGAATTGCTATCAACACTCAATTGAACCGGTGAAATTTACAATATTTCAGCCCTGTTTAAAGTTCAGGCTTCATAATAACTGTAGAGTAGGTCACTATGGAAACACCAAGACAATGAGAACGGTAAAGAAAATCGTTTATACATTAAAATACGACAAAAAAATTATTATTATAATGAAATTGCTTTTGTCTAACGTATTTGAGTCAACCACGGATCAAGGGTACAATTCACAACTCCAACTCACAAGAGAGAAAGCGAAAGAATAAAATCCATTCCTCAATTCTAATTAATGCGCGCGCTAGAAATCTTTTTACACAAGCATGTTAATTACTGATGACAAAATAATGAATCAACAACAACAACAACAACAAATGCTCTGCGCAGGAACCGCCGACTGGTTAGCTCAGTTGGTAGAGTGCCGGACTACCGTGCGGGAGGTCGTGGGTTCAAACCCCGGACCACCGGCCGGACCACCACTTGGGTCTTTAAATAACTGAGGAGACAGTGCTGCCTTTGCTCTGACATCTGGAAATGGTTAGACGTTCTAGTCTTCTCGGATAAGGACGATAAACCGTAGGCCCCGTCTCACAAACCTTGTTTGTAAATAACTGTGTGGGACGTTAAGAACCCACTCACTGTTCGCGCAGAGTAGCGGACGTAGTTCCCGATGTTGTGGTCTGGTCTTTGTGCGTGTATTCTCATGATTTGGTGGGAAAATGCTCGGAGATATTAACTGCATTAAGCTACTCTAAAATCCGAGGGTAAATAAAGAGATGATGATGATGATGGAGGAACTCATGTACACGTATGTACAAGCTAACTCATGGTCTTATTGATATAGAAAGCCGAGAATATTTAATTCAACACTCCGAGAGTCGCACGAGGGGAAGCCATTAATTTAAATTTCGCGTGCCATATGCAAATAAAGACGTTTTTAAGTTTTCGTTCTTCCCAAAAACTATGGAAGACTGCCTGCCTCCCAGAGGCCATTGTTTCGTCAACCTCTTTAGAAATATTTAAACGTAGGTTATTAGCTTTTCTTAAGAATTAGTATGTAGTTTATATAGTTTTCTTTATTTGACTTTTATATCATTATTTTATATATTGATATATCTGTATTTTATTCATTTGCTAATTTTATTTATTTTTACGGTTGGTGTGATATCTAATGATTTTACCGACCTAATAACATTAGATGTAAATGTAAATGTAAATGTAAATGTAAACTCTGTCCATCAAAGATGAGGCACCGGAATGCGATAACATTTTTTTGTTCCTGAACTCTTTGTTCAACGCCGCGAACGAAGTCAAATCTGACCGTAAGTTTTATCCGCTCAAATGTACTTTGAAATTCTATTGTCCTCTTTTTATATGTTGACTGAAGCCTTGCAAGGTATAGTGGAACAGTTCCATCTATTACATTTAAGTCGCATTCCCTTGAGTTCTTTTAGTCAAATTTTTGCCCCTTTCTCATCCCTGTTAAGGCTGGGGCTACCCCCTCCAGGAAAACTAAATATATTTTTTTCTGAAATGCTGTCTGAGTTTTTCAAAGCTAATAAAAATAAAATAAAACTGGGTTTTGTTATACACACGAAGCTTCGTTTATCGGCACCCTCGTTGTTACGAATACATTTTCCAGTTTCGTTTGAGTATTAAGCGATTAATTGCTGATTTTATTTATTATTTATTGATTTGATTACAGAGAAAGTGGCGAGGAAACCTTAGGAGAAACCATAGGGCTTATAGAATAAGGCTTCCTCGTTGCAGTGCTGTTACGTAAAAGGTTTAGACACTGAGACAGTTGATAGAATGGCAGTTGAAACAATCATAAAACGAATAGACGGAAAACGATCGATAGACATTTGAAAAAATAACACTCGTATAAAATTCGTTATATTGAACTTCCAATGCTACCTAAACTTCTAACCAAGTGAGACAGACTTGCTCGCTACCTTGAATCAATCTTATTATTGCTATGATTATTTATGCTACTATCATGACTATGTCCCACGAAATGTCCTTCAAGAGCTTTTTAGACATATATACCTGCTGCATACGTGATGACATTTTTGATTGCGCAGTCTCCGAACCAGCTTTTCAATTTGGCCGATGAAATCGAAAATGAAATAGATAAGTCTACCATGGAATTGGTAACAAAGGAAAAAAACCATAAAATCAACAATTAGAAGGAATAGTTAGAGCTGACAGGAAATCTTTAGAAATGACGTCACAAGTGAGTGCGCGCTTTAATTTCTTTGTTTGTTAGATAATTACAATAGATGGACTGCAGCGACAACTGATCCGGCGAGGAGAAACAATCATGCAGCCATCTTGATCGAAGAGGGTCAGGTGGAGGGCCAGATGTCAGTACGTCCCATGACGGTCAGTAACATTTGCAAGAACGTTGTTGGTGTGGTTCCGATCCTTGTCCTGGTTTTGCTTGTTCAAACCGTAAACGGTGAGACTGTTTTTATGTACTAAATCACATTAAGTATTAAGACAGAACGTGCAGAGCGTCCATGGCCACAGCTGGTGGCCCGATGCTCTGCAACTCACTTCCTGGTCACTGCATTAACACTCGAAATGTATAAAGTCCGCTCAACTAACACCAATTTCAATTCTGAAAATATGAAAGTTAGGAGAGCAACCCTACATCTCCAACACTTCAGTAGATTGACGTCATCTAAACCAACCAGTATCAAATGTGGCATCTTCCATGAGGATTCTTTATCACCTCTACTCTTCTGCCTTGCACTCGCTCCGCTCAGCTCGCTTCTCAGTAAAGGCTTTCACGGGTATGTGACCACACAGGGCAGGATGGATGACCTTAAAACATTTGCGAAGAATGACGACCAGCAAACAGGTCTCCTCACAATCGTGAAGACTTTCAGTGATGACGTTAGAATGGAGTTTGGGGTTTGGCAAGGCAACCTTCATTACAGGTCGGCTTTCCAACACCAGACATATTGACCTCGACACCATCACAACCACGGTGTTGGAGATTACACCAAAGGATTTGTTTCCATTCCACCACAGTTTCTTTAGAAATTAGCCCCCTTACACAACAAAAGAGAGCTTAAAGAAACAGAGATCTGAACTCCTAAGCTATCTAGATGTTAGGAACTGACGTCTAACACTCGAAAGAAAATGATAAATTACATTAATACTTGTAGAAATTTAACTCACATTGAAACTAAAACACGCATGAATAGTTTATATCACATCATGACAAGCCGAATTCCAATGAATTCTTAATAAAAAGCTCGCAACACTTGAACACTGTAGACGTAAAAGTATTTCAGTTGATATCAAAATCCCAGCTTCTTAAGAGCTCTGCTTTCATGACAAGTATCCGTAACTGGTCACCCATTGAACATTCTTAATTTTATTTCAGGCCAAGTAAGACGTTGTAAAACGGCGACAGATTGTGGAGTAAATGCTTGGTGCCGGAGTAAGACTGGTTACTGTAAGTGTTTGAAAGGTTACGTTGGTGACGCCAGAGTAGGAGTTAAGTGTGAACGTAAGTACAATAACATTTAAATATCTTTTAGTAGATAATTTTTTCCAGCTGTTAAAGATGCTGGAAAATGACAAAATAAAACCCAAACGAAATAAATTTGTTCCACTATAACGATGATCACTTTCATCTTTAGGTCAACAATGCCAAACAAATAAAGAATGCAACTCAAATGCCGTCTGCAAGAGGGACACTGGGTACTGTTATTGTAATGGAGGTTACATTGGTGATGGAAAGAAGTGTGAACGTAAGTGATTTATAACCTGTTATAAGGCCCGGTTAAAACATTCTGTTTGACTCCGTTACTCGAATAGAATAGCAAGTGTTTAACACTGATTCAGGCTTTATCAACCACAATTGGGTCCCACCCTATATACCCCAGGTAAACAAATGTTAGCAGCATATGAAACAGTTTTAAGCCCAGGACACGAAATAGTTAAGGCCAAGTATTACGGGAAAAATTTTCTTGCAACAATCACAACTTGCAACCCAACATTATTGCAGTTGCTCGACAAGTTGCAATAAAATATTTCCCGTATTACTTGGCCTTTAAGAGGGTATAAAAAGGTACTAACAAAAATGAATTCCTTGATAGTCACTGGTCTTCCTCTGTCATAAATGTACTTAACTTTTCACAGAGACAAATACTCGATGGTGTTGTTATTTAACTACAGCGAAGGCTATTTTCTGATTTGATTGGACGGCAATTCAGCTTGGAACAGGCAATTTTAAATTCTGCTGTTTTATTGTTTCCACGCAGAACTACCAACGAGTTTGAGAAACATTGCGCTAGGCAGGCCTGCCGCTCAAATAACAACATACAGTGAAAATGTTGCCGGTCTCGCTGTGGACGGAAACAAATATAACCAGTGTGCAATGACCACAAAAGGAACCGTGAATCCATGGTGGCGAGTGGATTTAGGGAAGCATGTTTGGGTGGAGAAAGTTCTTTTATACAGCAAAAAGTATATGCCAGGCGTCGAGATAAGAATAGGTAACTTTTATACTCATTTGACCTCTTTTAGACAGCGTTACCCTTACAATTTTTCCTGCATGTCTGGTCTCTTGATCAAAGGTCGTTCTAGAAGGTTTAGAGGATTTTATTTACAAATTTGGAAGACAGCCAAATCTCTTGTTCAGTAGCGCAGGAAAGCACCCTACTATTTATAATTCATGAAGAGAAGATAAATGGAATCTGACTATGGTGAACGAGGTTTGAAAATAGTTGAAACAGTGTTTGAATACTTGAAAGAATGTTTTATCCGATTTCCAAAAAACACCTTGAAGTTGGTTGAAAAAATGAGGCCCACCCACTTGAAAATGTTTGAAAATCGGATAAAACACTCTTCCTTGTGCTTGATATATAAAGTATATAGGACAAAAAGTTCGAGGGAAAGAAGCACTGTTTACCACGACATAAACATCTAAAAGAAACCCACATTATATCCAACATCTTATTCATCTGAATGGTTACACTTCAAAATTTTGACCACAGATCCAAACGCTAAAACCATCTCGTACAGCAAAAAGGCATCACAGGAAAGCATTATGAAGTCTTTCATTCGAGGGGAATTGTTTCGTCTACAGATGCCCGAGTTACAGAGTTACACACAATTTACTGAATAAAACAATGAATTTGAGCCTTGCTTCTTCTCGCACAGGAGATAGCAAAGACACCAATCGCGAAACGAATAGAATATGTCGACAAGGACTAGCGGTCCCTAATGAACCATGGCTTTACAGTTGCGCACAACCAATGCTTGGCCGATATGTCTACATCCACTACATACCCAAAACGGAAGGACAGGGGAAACGCCATTGGACGCTATGTGAAGTAGAAGTTTTTGTCAACAGTAAGTTTACATTTTAGGCCTTATCATAACTGGTTTGAGCCCACAATTCTCATGATCAACAACCCTAAGGACTACAGTCAGTGTTGTCATGACAGACAAAAGAAGAAGTTTAGAAAGACAGAAGATGGACTCTAGATTTTACTGCACAGTGGCTGGCCCCACAACCACAAAAGCGAACAACTTCAACTAATCAACCATTATTTCTCTTAACTACAGTGGCAATCTCGTTCCCAGGGTCTCTCCTCTTCACGTCCCAGGGAGCGCGAGTGGGAAGACCCTGGTTGGGACTGGTCACGTGTCTCGCAAAGAAAAATTAGACGCACTTGCTATTTTTTGTCAAGATTTATTGTCCACTTCGTAACTTTCCGGGTTGCTGCGCTAAGCGCACGCGAAACTCATTCAAGTGGCTATGTTTTTCACTAGTCTTCATTTTGCAAGTCATTGTAACATTAATCTAAAAGCTTAACAAAGTCCTTTGTCTTGAAGGGCTTTACTTTGGAAAATCACTGCGTATATACGACAAAATTAACAGTGGACGAACAGCGCCCTCCCCTTCAATTCATGAAGTTGCAATCGTGGTTTATACTAGCTTTGAATGCGCTGATGAAAGATCAGATCTGAATAACTAAGGAAGGAATCAGGCCGATGTCTAATACAACTGTTCTGAAAGGGCCATTCTGCAGCAACTACACTGCTAACAGAGCGTTTCTTTCTAGAAAATCTTTTAGCATAAGCGTAGTCGTTCGCGTCTCAAGCATTTAGCGTCGTTTGTTTGTTTACGCCTCCTTTTCTCTCGGAACGTAAACAAACCAACGTTGCGAAATACTAGACTGAGACGCGAACGACCACGCACATACTACGAGCTTTGCCAGAAAGAAACGCTCTGTTAGCAGGGTTGCAGCAACAAACAATACACTCTGAAAGCGTTCTGGTTATGTGCTATTTCCTTGGAGGATGTACGCTAAATTTCCTCGGATCTTTCAATGAACAAAGAAAACCCTTTCGAAATACCGTAATCGTTGCAAAACAATAACGAAATAACCCTTTGTTCCAGTTGATGGCGTTAAAGTGAAATTTAGTCTGCGGCTACAATGGCTCCGAGGTACATTTCTCGACACGTTTGATTCTTTCCTGGTCCTAAAATGCGCTGCGGCGCGGAGAACGACTCCTCGATGCACCGCTTGACCTTAACGATGCCTGACTTTCAGAGATCGCGGACTTGACGGCTCTGAAAGTAGATGTGGCACAAATTCACTTTGTGGAAGTGCGTTGCCGCAAAGCTCCTCGGCTACTACCGGAAATTGTCGATTCCGTTTGCTGTAAAGATTTCGCCAATGACTTGTATCTCTAACTGATTTAGAAAGTCGATAGCAGCTCACATTCACAGATTCACTCGCTTGATATACCTTTTTAGGGGTTTCTGAATGACCGCTTGACATGACCTTTGAAACACACGCAAATCGCAAGTTGACTTGGCTGGGGCAAGTTTTCCATCTCCGGTACGCTTAGCATTAACAAACTGATACTCAACCGCCCCTCTCTCCAGTCATTTATTTGTAATCTCCCAGATTTGGGGAGACACGTGACCAGCCCCAACCAGGGTCTCCCCTGATCTCCGATCTCCCAGGGAAGTGAAGAGGAGAGACCCTGGGAATGAGGTTACTACAATGGAAGTTCTTGAAAGCGGACACCCTCGGGACGCGAAAAAGGTGTCCGTAACTGGAGCTGGCCGCTTACGAGAACCATTCTCGTAAGCGGCCACTTGAGGATAAGGATAGATGGGCGCTTACTGGAGCTTGCCCAGCTAAAAATTAACATTGGGAATGCTAAAAAATACCACCTTATTAAATTTTGTTGTTGTTGTTGTTGTTTGCCTTGCAATGCAATGCAATGCAATGCTGCGATAATGGCGATCATCGTGACAAACAGCGATATCCTATAGGGTGTCCGCTTACGGGAACTTAAAAACAAACGAAAAGTCTAAATCTTAAACCCTGAAAGTGTCCGCGGCCGCTTACGGGATTGTGTAAATACAGAGTTTGTGTGAGAGCTCCAATGTGGTTTTGTGAAGGTGGTCGTAAGTAGAGCTGTCCGCTTACGAGAGCATCCGTTAAGAGACCTTCTACTGTATTCATTTTTAGCTCTGGCAAATGATGGATTCTAGTTTACAGTTTTTCCAAGTTCAGTATGCAACTGATACAAATGCAATGAAAAAATGTGATTGTATACAAAATCAATTTGTTTATGGGCATTTCACTTTTCTGCTAATGGTGGAAATTAATGATCTCATTTCCCGCAGCTCAACCTACAGAACTTCATTGGAAATACTTATCTCCAACAGGCAATGGTGGTGTAATGCAAAAAGGCCAGTTTGTACGGTCTGACCAAGACTATGTCTATTTGAAGACCTCAAAAACAAGCAACACATATAAAGTTCAGATGAAGGATCTTATAATCGACCGACCGCCAAAGAAAGAAAGTCTGCATCCCAATGCTGAAGTTTTAATTCCCGTGGAGTACAAAGTATTAAACCAGCAAAACGTAAGAGCTACATGTGGCACTTGGGAGTCAAAGACGAAACAAACGTTTGCGTATGTTAGTGGTACATTTATCAAGAGTTACAATGGAAAGTTTTTGGTGAAAGCTGCTTACATACGTAAGTAATCGTTTCCTGACGTTTGTTTGTTTGCCTACCCTGTATTTTTTAGCTCATACTCCAATATTTACAAACAATTCAAGTACCCCGGCGGGGTTTAATTCTCTATAAAGGGAAAGCTTACCGTAGGTGTTTCTCTTAACAGCTCATGAAGGAATGGATAAAAAGGAAAGGGTCGAGAAATTTAGTTGCAGCCTCAATGACCTTCGACGTAGAGGTAAACCAAGATGAGATAAGATATCTGTTTATAAGAAAAACTAGAACACCTGAAATATAGTTACCATCGGTTTAAACTGCATCTATCTTCGCATGTTCACAAAGCTGCCTAGAGACACTGTTATTTAATCCAACAAACTCCTGTTTTCCAACCGCCGCAAAAACGTGAGAAGCCGGTCACACTTCCACTTGACAAAAGTCTACAAATAAGTGCCAATTATCCTTCAAAATGTTATTGCGGCCGTGTGAAGGGAATCATTTTAACTTTAACCACGAAGTATGAGAATTCTGCGCACTTTTTAAGAAATCACTATTTTTCTTCGTCATAAATTACTCCGTTTTCTTTTTTTCAGTACACGATGTCTGCAAACTGGATACACCTTGCCCTAAATTCTCACGCTGTAATACAAGCTTTATCAGTCCTTCGTTTCCACCAGCTTCTTATAACTGCATGTGTGACCCTGGTTACGAACCCTCGGTAAAACGCCCTGGAAGCTTTATTCTTCCGAACGAACAATGTGTAAAACAAAAGAAACTTGGTAAGTTAGTGTCACTGCAGAACACTGTAATAACTGAACGGATACAGCACTGATATAAAGCGAACAATTCTCTTTCATGGTCATGGATAAGGTTTAAGCCATACACTAGTTCAGATTATTTTAATTTTTTTCGATTCACTGAAGCCTGCCGTTCTCATAGCCACATAAGTCCCCGTTGACTTCCAGCCTTGTCCCCAGTTCTCCTTGGCGCGTAATCGAGCGCAACACCACCCATTTAACTGCTCGGAAAGAAGCCCTAACGCGTTCGGCTACAAGTCATAGAACGTTTGGTTAACTCAATAAACTCGTCAACACCGAACACAAACACTTCAGCCAAAGTGAAATCGTAGTTGTCTTACGACGTATGGCTAAGAACTGCAAAAGAATGAATTCTGGAAAAATGTGACCACTTTTGATATTGCCGAACACCTTTTCATTTCTTATTTCGTATCAGTGAATGATTTTTGACCTTATATATCCACACAGTGTCTAGCGATTTATTAATTGGTTTTTGTGCAATTTTTTGGCGGTGGTCAGTAACAAAAGTGAGTAGTCATTCTTAATAAGGTACATTTCAGAGTACACGAGTTGGTGGTATTCATTCAGTTTCCATCGAGTTTTCCATTTTGTAGTAGAAATGTCCATGATCAAAATTTAGTTGATGAAAGGGCTGTCACAACTGACAATTTCATTAATTAGTGATTTATGTTACTAACAGTCAGGGCGATTCAATAGATTCTATCTGATGCAGCGGCAGATAATGGGCACAAGGGAAATTCAAAGTCGAACGGGGGAGGGGGTATACATACATTTTGGGGTTAATGAAACCTACAACAACATGCAGTCCTCTCTGTTTTCATTTGTAATTAGAGCCCTTCATAAGACACAGCAAACAAAACCTTGCGTTGGGCATGAAAACGGAGGCGTCTTCCACCGATAACTACAATGGATGCAAAGACAAACACTGTAAAGAAGCTTCTGGTCTTGGACTTCTTGCCGTGGATGGCTTTCTTGATAGCTGTTTTCTCTCTCTGAAAGAATACAGACCTTGGTTTATTGTGCATCTTAACAGATTTCATCCTATAGTTCTGATCCAGGTTGTTACTGGAAAAGCAGACCGTACAAAGGAAAAATTTAATGTCTCCATAGGTAAGAACTCGTATGTTCTATTTGTTTGTTCACTTATGTTTTTCCCGAGATATTTTGTATCAAAGAAAAGGAATTCCCAATCTTAAGGCCCATTCATACCAATAAAAACATGTTTAATTAAACCCGGTTTAACAAAATGAAAATTGGGAACAGAAAGCTGAACCATTCATTTGTACTAAATCTGTAGTCAACAAAATTCCAAAAGTAGCTTTTATGAAAGAAACGGTTTTAAACTGTGTTTATCTAAACAGCTTTTAAACATGTTTAAGCCTTGGTGTGAACGGGGCGTTAGTCCTAGATGTCCGCTTAAAAAAATGATCTCTCCGTGGCAAAGAAGGCTAAGAATGCTCGTGAATTAATTCCACGTCTAACTTACAGTTAAAGTTCTCGTCGTCATCACTATCATCACCATTACCATTTCCCTTCTGCAACCAGCACCACCATCGTCATCATCATCATCATCATCATCATCATCATCACCACCACCACCACCACCACCACCACCGTAATCATCATCATCATCATCATCATCGATATTGTCATTGTCATCATCATCTTTGCCGTCGAGCAATGAGACCGACGACATTTAAGCAATAGAGGACTTTTTCCGTGTTTACTTACCCTCATCTAAACACCAGGGGGGTCGGGGGAATTCGAAACAGTTATGCAAACCCGAGACGCGGTCGAGGTTTGCAAAACTTTCGAGAATTCTCGCAACTCCCCGAGTGTTTAGATGAGGCAATGTAAACACGGAAAAAAGTCCTCATCTTGCTGTTAAAAAATATTTCTCAAAAAAAAAATCAGACAAATAAAGGGAAATTTTGTTTATTATTTTGATTAAAATAGATTTTCTCAATACAAGCTCTGAACAATCATATTTGTTACTAGCCAATGAAAACGCGCATCTGACAATACACGAACCAATCAAAATTCTCGAAGTTCGTCAGATACTCCGCTAAGCGTCATATTTTCAACTCTCTTTCGGTGTTTGATATGTGATGAAACACTGTCTCCTGTTTGATATATTACTTGAACTTACTTTGCGAGGCTTGTGAAAGCTTTGAAATGTTTTCAAATTGCGTAGCTTCATAACTGTGTTTACATAATCTCATCTAAATACACCTATCGACCAATGAGAGCACGCATACAGTCTTAAATATTTTATAAAGAATAATATAATGATCTTCCCCATTAAAATTTCCTGATTGTCTGGTCGGGTTTCATGATAACTGTACCTGAGACCTGTCAGTGGTCTGATGTTACGCCATTCAACGATCGCCAGTTTATTCAAATGTCTTTGTTTATATCAGTTCTATTTCATCACTTTTTTTTTTATAAGCGAATCAAGGTTGGAATGAGAGCTGCTCTACCGTTCTTACGGATTTACCTACATGGAGCACCGAGTGTGAAACAGATAAAGGGCCATACGTATGGGGCAATGCTATACGGATTCAAACAGATGCTGAAATACTCCATCTCTGTGAAGTTCAAGTTTATGCCGAGACGTATGGTAAGAAACGAGGCGCACGTCACGTTTCTTGCGTTCATCCGTTTACTTTTTTTTTTTTTAACAATTTTTATTTGCCTTACATGACACGTTATTTACGATACTGAACACTGCTAACATTACTTACAATACTCACAATACTAACCACAATAGCTATATCTACATTGTTAACAATACTTACTGTACTTACAAAACTAAAAGTGCTTACAATGTCCACACGACTTACAGAAATAACGCTATTTCTTCTAGTGAACTTATACTACTTACACTTCAATGCAACACTTGCGCTACTAACAATATAACACTTATTGTAACTACTTGCAATACAATACCTACACTATAGTACAATACGATACTTATACTATTTATAATGGAATATTTGTGCTACTTACAGTCCATTTTTAAGGGTACATATACAGTACTACGACTACTTACGACTTATTTACGATTTGTACGCGTATCAATTAAAAGTAAGGACGACAAGATAAAAAAAAAAAAAAAAAAAAAAAAAGAAGAACACGAAAAAGAAAGGGAAAAGAAGAGAGAGGCCGTTTGTTCCGTTCATCCGTTTACTTGCTTTGTTTCTCTCATAAAACAGATCTTTACAGTGACCCTAACTGAAAAGTATGACTGTGTCACTATAGTACGAATACTCCCTTCTGTCTGACGGTGTTCTGTAATCATGATCACATTTCCTTGATGACTTAGTGTGTTTGATAATGATGACAGAACGTAAGGAAGTCTCCATTTGGATAGTGACTTACACCTGTAGCACAGTGCAACATGTTACCTTAGTTAATAAAAGGCAATGGTTATGAAACCAGACAAACTTCTTTGTTATATGTTTTTGTTAGCTATTTTGGCCTTGACCGTGCACAAACTGCAATTTTAGAAGTGTTGGGCAACTGACCAATAGAAATGTTCCTGTTAAGCTATTCAACTGAAATGTAAACAGTAAAACAAAGTATTGTGCACGGTCGCGACGCTTACAACATATTTTGCAGCACCATATTGTTTTCGTGGCAAGGTTTCATAGCCAGTCCCTTAATTGCCTATGATGAAGCACTTTCCTTAACTATACCTATTTTCTATTTTTGTACAGCAAACATTGCTTTGAAACACTATTCACTGAATGAGGCTGAAATTGATGAGAGTCCCCTGACCGATGGAATTGTTAAGGGTGGCAGATGTCTTTCAGTAAGGCACATCAGTCCACACAGTATCTGGAGGATGGAATTTGGTACCAAAGTGCGTGTGGCAGTCGTTTTCTTGATGTTTGTAGAGGATTCCATTGGTTCCTCAACCTTCGTTAGGATCAAAGTTGGTGGTGGTGAGTATGCTATTTATGTTTCAACATTAAATGATGTGAAACATCGCTATCAAATCACGGGTGATATGTCAGAGTTAATTTTAAAGCCAGAAGTTTGTGAATTTTAAGAGCATGTGCCCTTTTCGCGATCATTAATGCTGCCAGCCCGTGAGAAACAACAACAGGGCCGGGTTGTTCGAAAGGCGATTAACGCTAATCCACGATTAGAAGTTCATCGGCGCTTTCATCGCGCTCGTTTAAAATGGTTTTAAAGGTTAATTTCGAGCTAAAGGTAAAGGAAAGTCTAAGTAACAACTGAGGGCCAAAAATCTTCTCGAAGAATCTTTGTTGGTTTGCAATTAAATTTGAGTCAAAGTTTGCGTTAATCCAGGATTAGCTTAATCGGGCTTTGAACAACTGGGCCCAGAACGATAAAGTGTGGGGTAACGGGGAATGAAGTACTCTGACATCAGCTCAGAGTGTGACTAAGCGAATCCTTATGCTAGGTTGTTAAGGGGGTCACTGTCCCCTGAGAGAGGTCGTTACTCCTCCTCAGGGATGGAGGTCACAATCCCCTGGGGGAGGGGGGGGGGGGTGCGCAGTCTGGGGGTCACAATCCTCTGGGAGAGGTGCGTAGTCTTTAGGGATTTTAGACTCATGGTTACCACGGTGACCAAATCATTCTGTGGATCTATGCGGTCAAGAGTGACCTTTATGGGAGCAATTCATCCCAACCCAAAGTTTATTTCTGTGTTTCAATTCAAACAGAATTTCAGAGAGAACAAATCTAAACCTAAGATTATTTCCTTACAGCTCAACAGCCGAACACCAGACCATCATGTCAAAAGTCGTTTTACTTTTTGATGATACTCCTAGAAAAAAATGATATTGTGGGAGAACAGCAAAAGAAGGTTAGAAAACATCCCTAATTCAATACCAGTTTTCTCACCAGCATATGAGCCAGGTTATTCTAATTTGTTTTACAAGGCAATGTTTAAATTTCCAAGAGAAAACGTCAGTGTCTCAATTTAATCATAATTAAATTAAGGAACTAATATGTAAATTGAAGTTTTCCAGGTCTGATTTTAGTGATCCTTTCTGGCGAAATGTTTTGAATTTCAGATGGAAGCAGAACCGTTTGTACGAGCGTTTCGGAGTTGAAAACCGCCGCTAACTATTTGAACTGCAAGCAAACGCGTGTGGGTAGTTATGTGTCTGTGGAAATGACTGATAAGAAGAAACCTATTTTCCTATGTGAAGTGGAGATCTTCCAAACAAAGACAAGTAAGTGAACGCCATTTTTATAAAGTCATTATGCAAGTTGCGTTACCTTTGAATTATGTAATGTTTAAAACACGAGCAGCAGTGTTTTATCGGGATTTAAAACCACGAGGCGCAGCCGAGTGGTTTAAGACCCGATAAAACACGTGCTGCGAGTTTTTTGAACAGCTTCAAAAACATTCCTGGAAAAGCGTGTGTCAAGAGAGTTCACAACAATGATGCTTTTGTGAACGTTGTAAATAAGCATTCGAGAAAAACATAAAACACTGCATACTAATAAGGAGGAGGTTTTATCGGATATAAAACCACTGCACGTGATGTTTTATCAACCATTTCATAGGTCAATGGGCTTATGAATTATTAATGAGTTTGGAAGGTATAAGGCCTTGGGCATATTTTGTTGCGGTTTTTTTTTGGCCGAGTGAAGCCTAGCAAAAACCGATCTCAGTCATCTTGCCTAGCCGTAATGATGTAGGCGCATTTGAAACGCATTCTTTCGTATGTGTTTTCACCCTGTTAACAAGCTAACAAGATCGAATACGGCATCAAAGCCTGTGCGTTGAACGGTTCAAAATCCAATAGATGTGTTTTCACTCAAAAAAGATAAATTTACGAAGCACCGCATCATTCAAATGGCTACTTTTGAAACAATTTTGAAAAATTCCCGTATTCGTTAGTGTTTTTATACTTTTATTGAAGACCCTAGCCCAAGGCAGTAAACTGAAATGTGTTTATAAACAAATATTCATAAACTGTTTGTGGGGCCTAGTATTATCCCAGCGCCGTTTAGAAGCAAGTGAACGAAGATTGTTTGTTTACGGGCTTATCCGGTATTTTTCGACTCTAAAGAATTGCATAATTTTGTGTTAGCTGTAAACCACACGCCACATAAGTGCAAGCGTTGTTATTTAATTGTTCATGTAAACTTATTGACAAACATTTCCTTAGTAGTTCTCTATACTTGTACAATTTATGCTAGGGGCGCTTTCCATTCAGCTAAACACTTGAACCCGTTGAAATGCAAATGAAACGTGAGGATCAAATATGGAATACCTCCGAGGTACACCACTTGTTGCATTCCAACTGTTTGAAACGGAAATTACCTTTCTATTTCCACAAAATCCCATTTCCACTTTCTCGTTTTCTTGAGCCATTTACACTATCACATACGTTTTTTGCCCAACTAATAAGATTGCAAGTTTAATGAATGATAATAATAGCCTTTCAATTTGACACGAAACGTTTCCGGAATTTCCAACCGAAAGCGTTTGCTAAATGGAAAGCACCCCTAGTCTACATAGACGGCCAGCCAAGTATTGTATTGCCTCTATGTAGTGCTGTCCTGTTTCCTTGAATGTAGTTTCAACTGCTGTTCCTTCTCGATAAATGCCTCTCTCCATAATAACGTTGCCATTCGTGCATTCCTTCATCCACCCATCCATTATATTACAATATCTCTTACTTTATTTTTCGTCCATCAATAAGTCAATCTAGCTGCAAGGCGACCTACGTCGCACCCGCTTGATAGAGGCTACGAACGCAAGGAGAAGCCTGACATGGGCTGCGATCAAAAGATTGGTGAGTGTGGCTTTGATATACTCACTGTAAAGGTTGTCAATAGGGCATAACACGCTACATCACAAAACAGCGCTGCGGACAAGCCGTTGACTAGCTCTATAGAAATCAATTGCTGTTACTATTATTATTTCTTATAATATTATTTCTTTGCAGACAAATCCTTCTACACGAGGGCAGACAATGGACCATGGTGGTCTGTAGACTTGTTAACAACATCGGAAATCCATTTGATACGCATCATAACCGATATCGGCTACAAACCGAAGGACCTCATGGGCTTACAGGTCATTTTAGGTAATGAAGTCACTGTTTGAATTCATTTGTCATGAAATACAACGCACCATATCTATGGCATGAAATAGAGATGCCTTAATCAGTAAGTTGTAAGGTGTAAGGAGAGGAGGAGTTTCCAAATATCCTTAAGTGTTATCGATATTCCATTGCTCTGTAGACGAGTATGGACTCAGTTCTAAGAATTTCGTTACGCAGTATAGCTTCACGTTCCTTGCTTTGGTCGCTAAAACATTGGGGGGAGGCTAAGGCTAGGCACCTGTCAAGAGTTTGTGGTTTAAATTAAGCATTGGATTTTTCAGGCTTTTTAATATATATTTAATATTTTATTTATTTCCATTTCTCTTAGACTCCTCGAAGTTAATTTGGAATGGAAAACTACCCAAGGGAAAACTTGTGTTTACCCTCACTCATCCTACTAAAGATGGAGTTCAAACCATCACTCTCCCCGAGAAAACTACAGGACGAACTGTCAGCCTTTTGCTTCCAGGAAAAAAGGAAATGAGTTTCCGTGAGGTGGAGGTTTACAATGGACCTCTGCTAGGTAAATATTACAACGGTAAAAAAGAGAAACGGATAATCCTTGGTAACCAGGGAGGGGATCGCCTGCACTTTGTTCCGAGAGATGAAAGACCTTACCCTCGATTTGACATACCGGTGCATATATGGGCTGAAGTTCTAGCAAAACATTTACAACTCAAACCAAGTGGCACAGAAACTTTACCTGCCATTTTCTATACTTAACAGTGTAGCGCAAGTTGAGTACTTTACAAATTCATGGTACATAATCTAGGAAGGAACCAACGAGTGCTTTATTCTGCCTCGGACAAGCTTTTGGTACTTGGATTGCCCAGTTAAAATTGAAAACCAACTGAATTTTTTTAAATGGATGTAACTGAAAAAGGTGGTCAAAACAAATGTAAAACTTCGTCGAGTGGCACTGTAGATTACCTCCCATTGCGACTAGAGAAGAAATAAACAAAGGAGCAACAACAACAACAACTAACTAACTAACTAGAAAAGTCAAGCATGCAGAATTCCCTCATATAAATTCCCTTAATTAACTGATGATGAAGGGGCTGAACCGCTCAAGAAGTCTGCATACGTAACTCAAATGCAAATTAATCCAGGGCAGTAGTAATCGGCACAATGCAGACTCAGAGATAAATGTTTTGGATCGCTGTATGAACCTAGCTTTCGGTCGATAGATTACAATTAGCCATGTTAAATGTGAAATGTGTTTATTATTGCATAACATAACAACGATTGACAATTTTAATGGGTTTCGAATCAGCTAGCAGAAAAAATATCAAATCTGACTAATTACATTTGTAACTTGAGTGGCTAAATAAACCACTTGTTCTTCATATAATGGAACATATAGGTGAAGTAAATATTTACACGCGAATGGAAAATTATATTTCAATCTGCAGACGTTGATGAGTGTTTAGTGCAAGATGTTTGTCCTCCCAATTTTAAGTGCAAGAATACGCCACAACTGTATTCATGTGAATGTCCTACAAACGGGTTCAGTTACGAAGAAAAAGGAAACGGAACAATTAAGAAATGTGTTGGTAAGCTTCCATGTCTATTTTAGTACAAATTGCCTTATTGAAAAATGCCGATGGATATTTCTCGAGCCATTTTAGGCCAAAATCAGTAATCACCCCCCCAAAAATCTGCTTCTTAATGTTGGGGTGGTCATAACTCGTTTTAGGTCTGGGTTGGTCTAATTTTTAAGCAGCTACTTGATCTCCATTTTAGGTTAGTCGAGACACGGCATTCATTGAAAACAGGTCATGACTCAAGTCTTAATATATTTTTCGATCTTAATATGGATATGTATCTTGTAGTTCTATATTGTATCGACCAGTGTAAAGGAAGATTGAGTGAATGAATGAATGAATGAATGAAAGAATGAATGAATGAAAGAATTAAAGAATGAATGAATGAATGAATGAATGAATGAATGAATGAATGAATGAATGAATGAATGAATGAATGAATGAATGAATGAATGAATGAATGAGTCGCACCTCAATATGGGTAAATGAAATGAGGCCATGGAGTAAACGTAGGCAATGTTTTCATATGAAAGCTGTTGAGTAGCAATTTCCTTTCTATTACTGCTTATTACACTGCAAAAGGTGTCCTAACCGGGAGGGGGAAGGAAAGAAGAGGGGGAAACGGGTATGGAGATTGTTCTCCTAATTTAAGATTCAACATTTTACCTCTTGGTTTATTTTGTAATATCTACTGAAATTCATAGATAAAGATGAATGCACCGAAAAAGGTTCCTGTCCTGTGGCTCATTCTTACTGTCAAAACACCGTGGGGTCATATCAGTGTTTATGCAGAGAGGGATACAAAGCCGTTTATGATTTCGACAAGCGGCTGGAGAAATGCAAAGGTAACGGAACACTCCTGGAGAAAACAAATGCATTTGGATCAACTGTGTTTTTCTTACTACTGTGGGGAAGGTTTTTTTTTAGATTGCATCATTGTGATACCGTGATTGAGTAAAAATGATAATGACACAATTTTATCTGTAACTGATAAATTTTTCAACAACTGCTCTATTGTTCCAACAACCTGCTCTATAGGATGGTAGGGTTTAGGATACAACATGACCTTTTTCACTTACTTTCAGAGATCGATGAATGCAAAAATCCAAGTCTCTTCAGGTGTCCTGACCTCACTAGATGTGTAAACCTTCCGGGCAGTTACAGCTGCGCATGCATTCCTGGGTATGAATCAACTATAAAGGGTAACATTACAGGACTGAAGATCAAATGTAAAGGTAAGTAGTGCGTTATGCACTGGTAAGGCCTCTTTTTGCGGGTAATGAATTCACACAAAATGTACCCCATTTTATTTATCACATCAAGACAATAGCCTATGACGTCATCGGTATTAATTTATTTCCCCGCAAATAAATGAGATTCCCCTGTAGAAAAGGGGCCGAAAAAGTACATATTATACTACTAAGGTGCCTTCATCTGTGTAGGATTTTACCAAAAGTCTCCAATACAAACAATCACCCTAGGCTGTACTCAACGGAAGGCGTTTTAAAATCGGCTTGGGCATTCAGATTTGATTTTAGAAAAACATAAAGCTTTCTTCGTCAAAGTGAATTTCTTTCGTTTTCGGTAAAGCAAGTCAGCAAACAGTCTCTTAAAGACGATTCTGCTTCCCAAAACGTTCTGCAACCTAAATGTTGCAGCTAAAGCATCCGAACAGATCAAACTGTATTAAATTTTATACATATGCCTAAAAAGGCCACAGATTGACCTGGGAACACAATCGTCTAGTTGGGTGCAACCGTTCTTGCAACTGAGGAGGAGAAATAAAAAAGTACAAATTAAAGTACAAAATGCAAATCAAAGCTCCTCTTTATTTATTAAACCAACCAGACGAAGACGAATGTGAAAAGAAGACTTCCTCTTGTCATGTGAATGCCACGTGCACCAACACCATAGGATCCTACACGTGCAAATGTTTTAATGGACTGAAAGGAGATGGCAACTTTTGTTCAGGTACCTAGAACATTTACTGTGCGTTTGCTGTTTAGGAATTATACGTTTTTAACATCTAGGGATAGATTCCTCCGCTTTCCACTAATATTCCACATTTATTCCACGAGCGCAAGTTGGATATCAGATGAAAGATGGCCAATGAGGTGCGCAGCGCCGATTTGGCTATACATCACCTCATCTCCCTGGACAAGCGCGCGTGGAATAATTCTTTTTTATTTAAAACTAATCAAGAAATGTTGGTAGTTGCAACTGATTTGATTCTGCAAGGACGAGCAGAGGACGATTTAATGGGGGCTCACTCTCGTATATTGTATATTGGGTAAAATAAATGGTCATTATCATATTATTCCATGCTCACAAGGCCAATACAAACTCTGGAATTGCATTATAGAAATATCCAGTTTATAATAAAAGGTCACACAAGATTTTTATACTTTGGGGATAGAATCTACCGCTTTCGTCTCAAAAGACCTTTTTTGTTTCATTAAAATTGAGGGTGGAGTCCAATGCTTTACTGGGATAAAGTAATGAATGAACGGACCACACGCAAAACTATGATTTAGTATATATGGCAATGATGTGAAAATGATGTGATACGCATCTCGGCCGTTAAATTGTCACCAGATTTAGATTCCTGCAGCAAAGATAAGAAATGTAAACGGGAGCATCAGACTTGCAAGGAGATACAAGGAGAGCTACTTTGTGGTTGCGTGGATGGATATTACCCCGGATTTAGACAGTGTAAAGGTAACATTCTTCATAGTCACTCAAAGGTCATTAAACTATCCTACAAATACCTGTTTGTTATTCTCCAGCAAATTAAAGTAACGTTCACATAAATTGAAAAAAATTACTGTCTGAAACTTATCTTACATTTCCTGACTTACTCAAAGCATGCTTCCAAACGGTTCAAATGTCATTTGTTGTGGTGCAACACATAACTTGGGTAAAAAGTAAAAAGTAATAAAAACTATAACAAAACAAAAACGGAAAAAAAAGAAAAAAAAAGAGAGTGACAAACAGAACAAAGAAAAACAAAGCAAAACAAAACAAAACAAACTAACGGTGAAGGAAGACAGGTCAGCTGACAGGTTGGAACTAACTATAATTAACACTAACGAGGCATAGTTTTACTTTCTTCCTCAGATACCACACGATTATTTTTGCATTTCTTTAACATTTAACGTTTCGGTAATTTACATTTACGTGTTATTTGGTCGGTAAAATCATCAGATATCACACCAACCGTAATGATGAACTGTGATCTTCAAAAGATGGCTCAAGATTGATTTCCTTAAGTGAAAATAATTGAAGATTAATTGCAGGTTGTAATTATGGCGTCTGATGTACGTTTACGTCAAGTGTTCTAATATGTGTTTTGTTCATTCGCTATCTTGGATGTGTCGTTTCTTTCCTTGGAAAAACATTTCAGTAATTTTCTTAAAGATCGGGTGCTCAATTCTGCATCCAGCAATTAACGATTGATCATTTAATACAAGCTATGATTTATGTAAAATGCGTACTTCTGCGTACCGTAAAGTAGGCTGCAAACGTTTAACTGTTTTGTTTAAGCCGACATTAACCACTTAACGTTTGTTCTCATTGGTTGAAGATGAGAATGAATGTGAGTTGAACCCGACCATTTGTGGAACCAACTCTGGTTGCATCAATAACGAGGGATCTTACAGTTGCAGCTGCAATCCTGGCTTCTGGAGTGCAAGTTCGGATGAGAAGGATTGCACTGGTAAGACACTGTAGAACTTGCAAAATGGACTGTTCGATTATTCAACTTGTTATCTTGGAACATTTAACAAAAAGGAGTCATTCCTCGGTGGTTAACGTAACCCGATAATTCCATATTCAATAGAACTCGCACCAGCGAGAACACTGAATTAAGTCGGTAACACTGCTAAACAGTTTTGTCTACAGTTAGTGTAAGAGTTTTTATAGTACTCAGCACCTTCCTTTTCGAAGTGTTTTCAGTTTCCTATTTGAGAGTAGAGCATAATTTATATAGGGACCCACCAAAAATGAAAAGAAATTACTATGCGAAAGCCTAAAGAGAAAACATAGGCTCTTGATATTATGCTTCCTGCGGACGACACTATATAGACGGAACAGTCATAGAACGGAACAGGACATTAAAGTATTACCGGACAGCTTCCAACCGGAAGATAAAAATTTTGGATTAGTTCCAAGAACGTAAGTGTCAGAACCCGTTAAACGCTTGAAAAGTATAAATTAAAATTCCAATAGTTAAAGGTAAATTGTCTGTTCTGTATCATCGTCATCGTTATCATTATTGTAGATATTAATGAATGTGAGCAAAACGCCCCGTGTGGTGACGAGGCAGAGTGCAAGAACACGATAGGGAGCTACCAGTGCGCATGTCTGGAGAAAGGCTTTGCATATAGTGAGAAAACGGAGAGGTGCTTTGGTAAGAACTATTTAATTGATTAGAAAGAATGATGAAGTAAAAATAACGCCTCCATTCTCAAACTAGGCTACTCATGACGGCAGATTTTTGTAATGTCTAGGATATCGCAACCACATTACGTCAAGGTGATATATTAAAGTGTGACAGCTAGTGATTATTTTGTTTCTTAACTTGCATTTTATTTTATATTTCATACTATGTATAATTTTACGTAATATTACTTTATTTGGATCAGATAGAATATATTATGGTCATTATTCTTAGCAACAACTTCAGGTTGTTACTAAGAAATGAATAAAAAGATAAAAAAAGTAAAAAGTAAAAAGGAAGAAAAAGAGAAAGGAAAATTCAGAACCGAGACAAGATTTGTGCCTGCCTTGCCTCTCGACTAAAAAAGAAAAACCAAAACCAAAACACAAACCAAAAACAGCAAAAACAACAACAACAAAGACAAGCTAGTAAAATCCAAGATTTCATTTAATCTCCCTTCAAGAGCCCGCTTTACCCTTATCCAGTGGACCTGACCATTTCACTGGATAAGGATAACGCGGAATCTGACAGCGAGACTAATTTTCATTGCGTGAAGCATCTGAAAACAAAGAACACCATTGAAAATTACCACTGAAGCTACGGACTTAAGGAAGGGCTCTTGCTGAAATGGCCACGCTTAAAGGTTTCACCCGGACACAAAAGCTTGTTTGGTCTGGGTCCAAGCACAGAAATATTGCCTTTGTCCTTTCCATCTTTCTTTCTATTGCAGCCACATGTCGATCTCGCACGGCTACCATCTCATGCATACCTCTTCGTTTATCTTCGGTCGACACGATACCAAAGAAAATAGCACGGCTACCATCATTGCATCGTAATGTGGACGTCGCCATTGACAGTGATATTTTTTTCTTTTTCTCAACGTTATTTAGATATCAACGAATGTAAAGACCCCCGCACGTGTGGCGCTAATGAGATATGTTCCAACAAGCCTGGGACATACGTATGCTCTTGTCGCGAAGGATTTGAAACAAACAATAAAGACAAACTAAACTGCACGGGTATGGAATGAAGTAATTAATTTTAGGAATTCTTTTCACAGTTTAAAGAGCAGAGTTTTGGCGGTCGTGGGCTTGAATCTCGTTCAAGCTTGATTCAGCTTTTCAGGTCTTCTTTTATAATTAAGAAACAGCTGCTGAAGTTGCGTATATAACAGTTACTGCGAGAGTCTCTCGTTTTTTAATAATACATTTGCACTTTGCAAGTTCAATCGATGACGATAATGATGTCCAAGATGTTTAATTATTGTGGTTCACGTTTGACTTGAAGCTTACACGTTCTCGTCAGTGTGTCCTTGGGCTATAGGCAGTTCACATTTGTCATCTGTGGCTAGCTATCGTCCAAGGTCTAACTAATTCGTGGCTTTTGAGTTGAATCACGTTAATTCGAAATAAAGTTACAAAGTAACTTCTCAAAGTAAAGTGAATCACTTGTTCCTTCCATGGGGAGGGGGGCAGTAGGGTGGGTGGTCAGAGGGGATGGGAGGAGTGCAGAGAAGAAATCAGTGTTTTGAGGTTACGCTCTAGGTCATTGTTGGACGTTGGTGTGATCATGTTTCCGCCAACTTGGCCTCCCCCTTACCTCCCCATCTCTAATACATCATATTACCACCCCTCCCCCCTGGTCGTTGACAATGTGGTTATTGAGCTATTTTTTTTAGGATTCTTGCCATTTTTAAAGGGAGGGGAGAGAAGTTAGGATTACATTCGAAGCGACGGAAATACGATTTTCGAATTTAACCTAACGTAGAAAAACCTTATTTTAATTAAACGTCTTTTTCATGCTACATTTCCGTGTTTCAGATGTTGACGAATGTTTGAACCACAGTTATGAATGTGTCTCCACATCATTCTGTGTGAACACACCTGGATCATACGTTTGCCAGTGTAAACAGGGATACAAAAAAAATGCTAAGAACCAGTGTGAAGGTAACTTGAATAACAATTTGAATTCAAATTTATTTCCTTTAATTTTGAAGGTAACGGCAATTAATTTTTGTCCTAAATGTTCCAGTTTTGAGAACCCGTCGCTATATTTCAGACCATGGTTAGGGTTTAGAGTCTTTTGTTTAGAGTTCAAATTAGGATTCGCAAATCTCTGTAGACCCTAAGAAGGAGAAAGCAAAATGGTGTTCGTGCAAATCTACTGTCGACAAACTATTCACAAGAAGAAGGCTGAGAAGTGTCCGACTTATTTGCTTGAAGTTAAGGACGGTGCCTACTTTTGTTACTGCGCATAGGTTCTGCGCATCTTTAGATACTCGGGTTTCCTATGGGTTGTGCATACTAATTCAGGGATATTTTTGCGCAGTTTAAAACTATGCAGAGAAAGCACAGGGAGCAGAGGAGTTATGCTCGAAATGTCAATAAGAAAACGTCTTACCTCTTAAGATTGCACTTTTCAAAATAATGACGGTTCGAAACGATCGATCGCTTCGATCGCAAATGAATGCATATATTTGGTTCGCAAATGAGGTTTTAACTACGCAAAGAAATACAAGAATGCAATTTTAAGAGGTAAGACGTTTTTTTATTGACATTTCTAGCATAACTCCTCTGCTCCCTGTGGAGAAAGCAGAACTTAGCAAGTGCTCTTGGTAGCTAAAAAGTAAATTGTCGGTAACCATGCATTTTTCAGAGATAATGAAGTTTCGAAATGAAAGAAACGCCATACATTGCTTGGTTTTTACTGGTTTTGAGAATTGCTGTTGCTTTTAAAATTATCCCCGAAAAATGCGTGGTTACCCCCAATTTTCTTTTTGGATTCCAATAGCCCTTGATAAAAATCTGCTTTTCCTGCATAGTCATAAACTGCGCAAAAATACTGTATTAGTAGGCACCGTCCTTAAATGTTGAACGTCATTGAAAAGGCGCATAGATCACTTATCTTAAAGGGGAATTGTCGTGAGGTTTTTGATCTCTTTTATCAAAAATGGTGTAATAAGACCTTCGTTTAGCTACAAAATAATTCTAGAACAAGGAGAGTAAAGAAATCAACTCAATGCAATTAGCAGATTTTGGAAACAAAATTGCGGGAACTTGAAAAACATTACCCTAACATTTTCAAGTTTCAATCCATTCCGACCTACTCTGTCTCTGGTCAGAGACACTAATCGAAAGTTTTATTTCAATGGGTTGATAATTTATCAACTAGACAATTACTTTTTTGTTTCTGTTGACAGACAAACATTTTTGGGTTTTGAAATACATCACTGTGAATTCGCGTGTTACTTACCCTTAAGACTACTTGAAGCGCGCTAGTCCAGTCCCCTTAGTATATTTCACTTCAGTGTTCTTACATTTATTGCTTGCTGTGAAACTTTATAGCGTTATTTAAAACTGTTGCTCAAATTTTTTTTTGCAGAACTATGCAGCGAAGACTGCCCACTTAACTCAAATTGTGTTAAGGGAAGATGCGTTTGTTTGCCGGGTTACGTTATAGGACCTTACAAGGAATGCTACAAAAGTAAGCTAGTATAATTTGGCGACGTGACCGGATTTTATGAATATTTTTTTCTGTCGTCTGTAAGCAATAGCCTACAGTATAGCCTATCACTCTCATAGTATAACACAATTATTATCTTTTGTTTTTCAGAATCCTTCTTGGATGCAACTGGATCAGGAAGGAGTCTTCACTTTCCCGTCAAGCTTCTCGCCTTAGGACTGCTAGGGTGCCTGGCCTTATCGTAAAGTTCTCTTTCTCCATCGTGTTGCTGTATACTACATTGCCTTTAAAAACATTACTGGAATCATATATGTTTCCAAAAACGATTTTAATACCTTTGAATAATAATTGGTTAAGCCAAGTAAGGATTCAATGTCACTTTCCTGTGAAAGGAGGCCCCATCAAGTCCTATGATTTGAAGCGTGACATTTTTTGTGACGTGTAATCACCTCTCTATGGCACGAGGCCGTGAAAAGCGGCTGACTCATCACTACTGAAACGAGGCGTGGTTTCCTGTGATTATTAGCACAGTTTTCCTTTGGTGTGCTGTCTTGACCAAACATATTTCATTTATTACACTCACAGTTAAATAAATATCTTACACAACAGAAATGAAACGTGTGTGTTTCTCCACATCTTGCGAATCACGTTTGAGTCATACCAGCCAACGTCTACCTCTTAGGGAAATGGTCGTAACAATTATACCCGAACAGGACAAAATAGACGGTGGTCTCTGCCTGCACCCCCTCCTCAACCTCAAAAGATGGTGTCTTTTTCGCATAGCCAGCAATAAAAAATGACAATCAGACGAATTAAAATCTCACTTTTATTGTATATCTACTAATGATGACTCTTGCAAGCTGAATATTTCTTCATCAACCCAAAATGTTAAGGCCAATAAAATTTTGTTGGCAATGTTCAGGAGATTGGTCGTGTCTTCGATAACCCCCCTACCCCAGACAAGGTGGGTCCTCTTCAAACAAACTTGTTATGACCAGTTCCCTTTGTATGAACAGAGTCGTTCTTTTTACAGAGCTGCTTAGACTCCATAGGTAAATTGGTCAGGCTCTTATTTTGCTTTTTTTTTGTCGCGTTTATGTTTTGCTCGAACTAAAATCCTAAGAAAAATAAGAGACGACTAGCAAAACCGACACAAACAGCGCAATGAACCAATCAGAATTTGAAGTACATGCGTATAACCGGCGCTAAGCGCGGAAAAAACGCATGGAAAAAAGTGGTGATTGGTTTTGGTCTTGCCTCTTATTAGCTGTGAGAGTGGCGCGAGGCTTGCTAATCAATCACAAAACGCAGTAAACGCAAAACTAAAGTAAATGCGAATTACTATTAACACTCATGCAATTGAAAACCGTTTTACGACTCAGAAAAACCGGCCAAATTTACAATATTTTAGGCCTGTTTAAAGTTTACGCTTCATAATAACCGTAGAGTAGGTCACTATGGAAACAGCAAGACAACGAGAATGGTAAAGGAAATCGTTTGGACATTAAAATACAACAAAGAATTATTCTTATAATGAAATTGCTACATTCCAAGGTATTTGAGTCAACCACGGATCAAGAGTATAATTTAAAACTCCAACTCACAAGAGAGAAAGCGAAAGAATAAATTCCATTCCTTTATTCTAATTTATGCGCGCGCTAGAAACATGTGAATTACTGATGACAAGATAATG
Source organism: Pavona decussata (assembly GCF_977016875.1). Lineage (NCBI taxonomy): Eukaryota > Metazoa > Cnidaria > Anthozoa > Scleractinia > Agariciidae > Pavona > Pavona decussata. The sequence goes on from NW_028145615.1 coordinate 927,185, forward strand.
AATCAATCACAAATTCTCTGCTCAGGAACTCTGTCCATCAAAGATGAAGTTTCGGAATGTGATAATAACTTTTTTGTTCCTGATCTCTTTGTTCATCGCTGCGAACGAAGCCAAATCTGACGGTAAGTTTTATCCACTCAAATATACTTTGAAACTCTATTTTCCCCTTTTTATATGTTGACTGAAGTCTTGCAAGATATAGTGGGACAAAAAATACTAAAATTACAGTCAGGGATAGACATCAGAACTAAAAAATTTTTTGTTTGGCACTGACTATTGTGAACGTTAAAAACAACGTTAATGAAGCATCAAAGACGTTTCGGCCAAACAACTTCGGCCTTCACCGGTTATTTTGAAAAGCCAACTGAATCACGGCTTTGTAACGGTTCACAGTTCTGCGCGTGCTAAGCCAGCAAAACGCAACGAATGGCAGTCGCGCGTGTTTACATGAGGGCCAGTTAAAAATACTCCTAAATAACAATAGAAAAGAACCAACGCCAGTTGTGGAACGAAGGCGTTTGTCACGTGATAACTTGGCAAATTTTGTGGTACACACAGTAATATAAATAAACTTTTCAAATGCAGACATGTACGAATCGTTTTTAACCATCCTGACAAAGATATGTGTAACAAGAAATAACCAGTCCGGTCACTCGAAACTCTCTAGAACTGTCAAAAAATGGTTCATTGCGAGAAAAAAAAATATAGACTTGTATATAACCAATGAATCCCTTTTGCGAACTGATCGGTCTGGATTCTTACAAATGAAACGTACCGTATATTTGTTTTCAACTTTAATTATTTATAGACTGTGGCGATGCTCTTGTAGCGAACATTGCGGACGAAAGCATATCCGCATCCAGCGAGACCGGGTACTACGAACCCTCATTTGTCAAGTTTGGAAAAGCAGGATGGTCTCCCAGCAAAATAGATCAGCACCCGTGGGTACAAATAGACTTAGGAGACTTGTATCTTGTTTGTGGGTTCAAAGTGCAGGGCTGCAGAGACAGGACAGTGGAGACCTGGGTCACAAGGTTCAGGGTACAGGTCTCACCTGAAGAGAGCTTTTGGGACACGTGGAATTACATCAAGGTAATTTATCTCTGGACTGAGCAGGTATGTTACGCTGGTGAGAGCACGCATTGCCTGTACGCTGGAAGGATTGCTCGCACCAGCATTGTACTTGACGCATAGAATGGGCTAAAAAGTCGAACAGGGTGCAAATATACTCAGTTAACTGTCGTTCTTCTTGTGCTCGCGTAAATTGTTTTACTCAATGGCCATTTTTGCGCTACCAACACGTAGGTTAAAGGCTAAATGTAAATAGAATTGGTATTGGAATTTCTTTCTAAACATCAATCTTTTTACCAATACGTGGTCTGTGTTTTGTAGCATTTGGACCACTTATTTATGTTGAACGAAAATCTTTAAGTTGGTGATTGTCATGTCAACTTTTCCCATGCAGGACATAAACCAACCAGTTAACCTCATGGAAATCTTTAATACCTGATTCCAGCAACTGAAAAGATAAACGAAATACATTGGGAACTATTTTGAAGGGAAGGATAATGTTTTCACACTAACTGGCAGGTTATTGTTATGTACTTTATGTTCGGATGATCACGACATTTTATTTGCAGCCAGAGTTCTATGGAGGCAAATCTCCCGACGAAATTGCTTACAGCAAGACTAAAGAACGAAAAGTTGGTCGTTATGTCAAGATATACCCATTGACGTTTGTGACCAAGAAGTCTAAGCACCACAGTGCATGTTTGAAAGCGGAAGTTTATGGAAGTCGTTACTTAAGTAAGTAATTCTTGATCCTCGGAGGCTGGCATGCAAACACAATCGAGCAGCGTGGTAGGAGAGGGGAAGGGGAGTTTTGCCTGTGCTGCAATATGGAGTCCATAACTAGATGAGGATAGTATGGGTTATGACATGGCGGAGTCTATGACGTAATCTCTGCATAAAATTCAAAACTGAGATCATAGATAAAGTACGGAAGATGTAAATATCATGACAAACCTGTACAATACGATATAAAAATACTTGCTTTTTCATTGATGTTTTATATTTTTTTTACAGAAAATTTGAAAATCACATTTAATTATTTTTAGCCCACGCTATCTATCGCTCCATACCTCGGGCCCCTATCAACCAAAGCAGCTAGTTTTGCTAAAAAAAGTACGTCTTTTTCTTTTGTTCAAAATGGACAGAATTCCTTTCTACCCTCGATATTCAGCCTAAAGAGAGTTGTCTATGTGTTTCAACAGATGAAGGTCAGCCAGTGTTCATGAGGGTCAACTTCCTGGCAATGACTTATGAGAAGATGAAAGTTAAGACAATAAATCATCATACCTATGAGGTGGATCTAGTTAAAGGAAACAGACGGCCGTCGAGACGCAGTTTCTATCCAAAATTCACAGAGGTATGTTTTGTATCAGTTTTTGATGTTGGACTAAATGCGCTCCTTATGTGAGTTGAGTAAGCTTTTCACTGTCGAAAGCTCGGTGCAAAAGCTTTGTAAAGATCCGTTTTGGTCAAAAAGCCAACCTCACGGGATTACCTAACAAAGTTTTATACGGGAGGTTCCGCCCCGGGATCCAGACCCTCACCCTTTTACATACTATTCTACCCTTTTGAAAGGCCCTTTAAAATACCCCTATGACAAATTTTCATACCCTTTGCTTTACTTCAGCTGTTGAAATCCCTTAAGTTTTATATATCTCCTTCCTGAAAAAGTTACCCCTTTCGAGCGGAGCCTCCCCATAAAGTCCATCATATCTTATGAGGAATAAAGACCATTATTTTTGGTCCATTATTATTAAAGGGGGGAGGGGGGGGGGTACTGTCCCCACCCTCTCTGGGAAGCCAACATAAGGTGACTAGCCATACCCGACTGGTAGTTTTGTATATAACCAGTCAACGGGGCAGAGATCAGTGGATCCTATGTTGAGACGTAAGCTTGGCATTAGAGTATGTCCCGGAAAACTTGAGCAAGGCGTAAACGCAGCTTTATCGTCACAGGGTCGAGGGAAACTTGAGCACTTCTCTTGACAGACAAAGACAAAGGCAGAAACACGTGTCTTTCAGCCCCGAAAAGTTCAGAATGGGACAAAAGAGAGAAGAAAGGAGAACGAAGAGAGGAGTGAGAAAAAAAAAGTGCACGATCTTATGTTTTAATATTGGGTGCCATTATTCACACCGTGCTCTAAAGAAATAAATTAACTTGAGGGGACCCGTTTTAAATCTCTCCCCAAGGAAAACCGTTTATCCATAAAATGATAAGTTTGTTATGTATTTCAGGTTATTCCGCAGTATGAGCCACTTGAAGAAGAACTCAGGGTAAACTCGTGTGTTCTTGCACCTCTTCAAGGTCAATATATCTCTGGTCGTTTGCACGATGTCAAGGAAGATCTGTACCTTGTTGAGATATTATGGTGGTCAAACCAAGTTAAGTTAAGGAGACCCATCAAGCTATACAAATTTGGACGAGAACAGTTACAAGTTGTCTTCAGCGCTTGGTGTGGTAAGTAATTATTTAACAGTAGTATAGTATGCAACGTTAAGATCTCTTTTTTGCGGTGGAACTTCATCTATTTGTGGTGTAATACATTAACGTAGATGAGGTCGTGGGCTATTGTCTTCATCTCGTAAATAAAATGTGGTTTGTCAACGAAGTAATGTTGTATTTATATCTTATGGCAGTCATGGACGGTATAACCAGTTAAATAGGTTACGCGTGTTCCCTTGCACGCACCGTTAGCCAGGTTTTTATGTTAATTTATTTGAGCTTTGTTGGTGATTAAATAGTTCTGTAAACAACAAATCAATCTTCTGTCGTCTTTGTTATTACAGTGCTCAGAGTAAGAGTAATCCGGCTCATTGATTCCTTCCTGCTAAACTTTGCATGTTATTAATGGCACGTACAAACTAAACAGGCACATAGATTGGGCGATTTGAATAAATAAAGAACATACACAACACAGACGACAAAGGGCTATTTTGTTGTTTTACAGAACTGTGTTAAAACCAACAAAGCTCAATTAAATTAAAATAATAACATGGGTAACAGTGCAGGAACACGACTAACCTGTCAAATCGGTTATACCGACCATGACTGCCGTAAGATAAATCTACAACATGGCGCCGTTGACAAACCTGTGAAACCGGTTTATAACCTATCGGTTAGCCTTAAATAGTACATGACATCATCCTATCATAATAATGTATCCACAGCACGTCAATGAGAATCACCATTTTATTTACGAGATGAAGACAACAGTCCATGGCGTCATCGAGGTTCATGTATTCCACCGCAAAAAAGAGGCCTGAACGGTGCATACTAGACTACTTACAATACAATGTATTGTTACTAAAAAGATTTATCTTTTCATATGGTAACTGGTTCTTTTTTGTAGAGAAGATTGACTTCGTTGCAAGAGTTTCTCGCCAGGATGCTTACCTGTCCGCTGGACAAATCGTTCGTGTAGATTCACAGCTTCATTTTCTGAAAAACATTGGAGGTACCCTGTATCAGTTCTCCTACCAAAAGGAAAACAGAAGGAAAGAGGATTTTGTCAGCAGGAAGAAAGTAGAACCTAATGGAGTTACACCAGGAAAGACCAAACTCTGGTTAGAGAATAGTCAGGGGTACCTTGTGACTTCAGCTGCTCCAGCCGTAAATACTGCCAGCTGGATTAAAAGACACAATGTTTGGTACAAAGAAAATGGAGGTAGGGTTTCTAAAGAGATTGTGGTGCGCCAAATGAGTAGAAACGAATATTTGGTTTTATCAAAAGAGTCGACAAGATAATTTGGCCACCGTTAAGAGATTCGAGCAATCGGATCTAGCTCCTTATGGTGGACAAATTACATTATGAGCTCTGTTGATAGAAGCAAACATTCGTACCTACACATGTTGCCAACTACCTACCTGCATGCCTGCGTGTTGGATTACCTACCTACCTAATTGCCTGCTTTTTCTGTCAGTCGGTCTGCCTGTTTGACTTTCCTTATTTCTTTCCTTTTCATTTCTGTTCTGAAGCTTGTTAAATATAAAGGAAGAAATACCTTTTAAAGCAGTACAGTTATTTTAAAGGAGAAAATCATAGGAACAATTTCGATAATACTCGAATGAAGGTAAACCTTTTGCTCTAATCATTCATTCTATCGCATACAGATAAACCAGACAGCTGCCAAAGAGGTGAAATAGAAAAGGGTCAGTGCCACGACAGCCGGATTCCTTTCACGGTTGTGCGGCAAAACTGTCCTATTGCATCTGCATGGAATGGAATGGAATGTAGAGGTATGCCATTATAACTATTATTTATAATCAGGGGAGTATTATCTACTTAACTCGCATGTGCGCCTAGGTTGACGAGTGCATCGAGAGCACGATTTCGGTGACGTCAGAGGACAGTCAGAGGAAGGAGAACGGCTTCGGGGAAAGCCCAATAAAGTGACTTCGTAATCATAAAATCATTTATTTCTTTCTGTTTGTTACCACACTACACACATTACAAAATACACTGCAAAAAACAGGTTCTCAAATCGAAGGAAAAAATGGCGAGCAAACCTAAACGAAACCATGAGGCTTATATAAAAAAAAACCAGGGTGAATGATCAGGTATTTTAACTATGTGAGTAAGAAGCAGAAGGTTACAGAACAAATTGTATGGTGAAAAAATGGCAGTGGTGCTCATACACAAGTCGTGGAGTTTATCATTTATATTTCCACAGAATCTGTCTTCCTCCCTGTAGGCTGAGTTAGCTTGGTGTTTTGTCACCATGCCTCTACATGCATTAATAATCACTTCTTTGTTTGAATTATTTTTTATGAAAAGATGAAGACGAATGCACCACGGGGATGGCATCTTGTGGTTTACACGCGGCATGTAAAAATATCCCAGGGTACTACAAGTGCTTTTGTCCCAAGGGCTTTACAGGTGATAATCCGCGCAAGAAACCCTGCATAGACGTGGACGAGTGTAAGACGAAAGTTTGCCACAAAGACGCCATTTGTAAAAACACCATTGGAAGCTTCACCTGTCCTTGTAAGAAAGGATTTCAAGGTGATGGCCACAAGAGCTGTCTCGACATAGATGAATGCAAAGTACTTGCTAACAAGGTATTTTGTGACGAATAACGCAAGTCCCATAATTATAAGGGCATGAGCGCTTGTCATGGGTTGATGAGAAGAAGCGATTTGAATTTCAGAATGTTTGTTTACCCGATACCCATTTGAAATACGTATCGGGTAAAACAAACATTCTAAATCTCGTTATTATAACAAAATGAATTGGTGAATCAACCCGAAGCCAAAGTTAACACGTGTAATTGATGTCAAACAGGAGAAAATGCAGTCACATAGTCTCCAACGGATTCTATTTAGGGGAGTCGCATTACCTTCTTCCTCATCCCACCAAGCTCTTGGGAAGATAGTATATGCCAAAGAAATCAAAACCATTGGATAACTTGTTTAAAAAAAAAGGGAGTGTACAAAGCTACAATAAACAGGGGGCCTCTCACTGGTTCATTTGCGATAATTTGATAACCCGAAAGATTTACCAGCGGTTAAACAAAATGGAGTTGAGTATAGGTTAAATTCTCTGACCGCCTTCTTTTGCGTCTTGCCACGGGAGCAGTAAAAGATACTGTTATGGAGGTTTCTCCTCCACTAAATACTATCCCCTCACTGATAATTTGAGGCCCTCAGTGCACCATAACACGTTCTGGTTTTCTAATGTTTTCCTTTGCTTCAACATCGACAGCAACACTGCGAAAAACACAAGAACGCATTCTGCAACAATCTTTCGGGAGGTTTCCAATGCAAGTGTAAGCCTGGTTACCATGGTGACTTCAAGCAATGCAATGATTTAGATGAATGCAATTCAAAGCATCATAAATGCAGTCCTCACGCAGATTGCATTAATACACTTGGCTCTTACCATTGTAAATGTAAGAACGGTTTTTCTGGAGCTGGTCTACGCTGCGAGGACATAAAGGAATGCAACGATCCGTCGGTATGGTATTTTAGTACCTGTTAAGAATTTTAGTAAATTTTTAAAGTTTTTGGTTTGCTGACTCTCAATGTTATTGTATGCAAACAAAATCCTAACCTATCTTTTTATCGTTATCAATACTAATTAGAACCTCTGAAAAGCTAACGAGAACAACAATAGAAAACAGATGTTTAGCATGTTAAATAATCATTTTTCCATTCTGTTGGTCTATCTATACACCTGTCTTTTTCCTCGCCATCTGTCTGCCTGTCTGTCAGTGCGGCTGCCTTCCTACCTGCTTGTCTTAGTGTCTATCTGTCTGCCTCTCTTCTGGACCCAGTGAAATGGAAGTGGTGGTTACATAAAAACTACCGTTCAGTTTTCACATTTGAAGCTCATAATCCTAAACGAAACAGGTGTTCCAGCATTCCTACAGAGTTTTTAAGATGCAAATTATATTATGCAGATAAAAGGTAAATGCCACTCACCACACGGACAATGCATGGATACTCCTGGTGGCTACAAATGCGAGTGTAAAGAAGGTTATGTGGGAGATGGAATGAGAAGCTGTGTAATTGCCAACGAATGCACTCTTGGCATTCACAAGTGCGACAAGTGGGCTACCTGTGTGGACACTCGGAAGAGCTACGATTGCCTTTGTAACAAAGGCTTTGAAGGAGATGGTCGCTCTTGCAAGGATATTGACGAATGCGCCAGGAAAGAGCATAATTGTGGTTTAATAAGAGATGGCATCGAGTGTGTTAACATGAATGGCTCATACAAGTGTGTTTGTCACAAAGGTTTCACTGGGGATGGCAAGAAGTGTGTGAATATTGACGAATGCAAGACCGACACTCACAACTGTGTCAAGGATGCGATCTGCACTGATACCAAAGGAAGCTTCTCTTGTAGGTGTAGGCAGGGTTTCTATGGAGATCCAAGAAAAAAGTGCAAACGTAAGTATGTATAAAATCAATGGAATAAGAAATGCCAAAGTGACACGTGTCAACAGAAAACCCTTGAACACCACGTGTTAAATATTATATGAAATGATTTACATTCTGCGATTCTTGAGGATGAAGTGGTGCTACTGATGAAAGCACAATATCTTTGTATCCTTTACCATGTCACCGGTTTTAATTGTGGACTATATACTGTTTTTATTTTTGCCTGACATTCTTTGCTTACAGCTGAAACTGAATGTATGAATGCACTACCGTATTGTGACGTTCCAAGAGCTATTTGTGAAAAGAGTAGAAAGGGTGATAAAATACGTTTCTCTTGCTTTTGCAAATCTGGCTTCACTGGTGAGAACAGAAACTGCACTGGTAAGGTTAATTTATTGCTCTTAATGGTTAATTTAGGACGTTTACTAAAGGCCTGAACTTCTGAGTAGTACATTTGAACTCCAAGTAAACTTGATTAATACAATCACTTGAATAAAACTCAGCGGCGCTTTCCATATAGCACAATTTTCGGTTGAATGATTGAAATGCAAACAAAACGTGAAGACCAAACGGAAATTTCCTGTAACAAATGGACGACCTTCGGATGTACTCCACTTTTCCGTTTCAACCATGTTGTCTTCTTGCACCATCATTGCGCCATCAGGTACGTTTTTTGATCTATCAATGAGATTCCAAGTTTGAAACGAATGGGAATTTACACAAAACGTTTTCCGGAATTCCCATCCAAACCTTTTGGCTAAATTGAAAGCACCCAGTATGCCCTTTTGGAAGTCTGCAGTATATTTATTCTGTAGTGTGGTATCTTTAACAAATGATTGCATTCGTTTTGTTTTCAAGATATCAATGAATGTGTCGATAAAGATGCTAATCAGTGCTCCAAGGACGCCGTCTGTGTGAACACTGTCGGTGGATATCAATGTCGTTGCAAAGTTGGTTTTGTTGGAGATGGATTCAACTGCTCTGGTACGTTCGCACGACATCACGTAGTTTAACTATTTGGTAAGAAGAGATCAAACAATTAGGAGTTAGGCTTCAATCAACGGTCGAGAGTTCGTCTTCTTGGCAGAATTACATAAATCTTTATTAACAAGGGCGAAATTATTCATTTTCACATCTGATGTAAGCGTTGTAACTCTACCGGTCTGTGGTCTCAGCTGTTCAGTTGATCTTCTTGGACAAAACGTTTGTCTCTCTGTATCGACGCAAAGTGATTGTCTTATTTTTTTTTTACTGCACTTCCAGGGTTTAAAATTGGTTGCTTAGTAGTACGAACATAATACATTGAAGCCGGAAAATGTCCATAACATGAAAGTCTGGTACCTTAAAGTTTATAACTTTGATGCGATTTTCATCTACTGATTGCCATTCTTTTTTTTAGGCCTGTATAGACTCTGCTTAATTTAGAAGTTTTCATGTTCGTTTGTATCTATTATATCTGTTATATTTAAAGACGTGAATGAGTGTACCGACAAAACGAGATGCCCTGAAAACGCCATTTGCGTAAACACCCAAGGTGCGTTCGAGTGCCGATGCAAGACCGGGTTTCATGGAAAGCCGTACAAGCAATGTTTAGGTATGTTAACGAGACGAACGCACGTGTGTTCCCTGCTGTATGCTAATTATTCAGGTTGACTGGACTAGTTGTTATCAAATGTTTTTAGTGTACTTGGTAGCTAGTGGTTCAGAAAGCACAACATTAGGTCCACGCGTTCGTTTCTCGTAATTCCCGAGAACAGTTCAAGCCCAAACAACTAATTTTCCCACACTATTCTTTTTCAGCAATTTGACTGTTTAATAATTGTTTCAGTAACTGCAAGATTTAAAAACCAAATTAGCTTAGTTTGCACGAAAAACTAAATACATCGATAGAACACGGAGCTTAAAAATACTGTACTTTTCGGGAAAATACTCTTCGGGAGTTTGAAAAACTTAAATTTTCAGCTGCTCCACCAACCAACACATGACTCGTCCCAAAGTTTGACACTTTCTTGCAGTTATCATGTTCTTCCTTTAGTTACTTCAGATATTTGGCATTTATCTTGTGCTGAGTTTTATAACAAAGCAATCATTCCACTCAAACTATAAAGACGCCTTTGTATGCTGATGCCCATCATTCTTGGATAAGGACAATAGATCGTAGGTCTCGTCTCGCAACACTTTTTCCTGATATAGATGTGTGTCGGGACGCCGACCAATCCACACACTGTTTCAAAAGAGTCCTCGGTGTGGTGGTCTATCTCTATCTCTGATTTCATCTTCTTTCACATTCATGCGTAGGTTGAGTGGGTGGGAAGCGGCTGCCAGTGGCGCCTTTACATGCTGACATCCGATCTCACCCCACAGAACTTTAAACCGCCACGAGACTATGTGATATGTGCGGTTTATAAATACATTACCAAATTCCCGACAGTGCAAGTTGCTTACACACTTCACATTCTTCTGTATTATTGTTGGCATAAGTTAAAAAGGATTCATAAAATACACCAACTACTAATATACTTATCTTGTTCAGTTATGTATACGCACATGTTTCTTTATATCTGTGGAATAGACGGGCGATGATATTGATCTTTGATTGAAAATGCCTTTCCCATTTTTGCCCATTGTTCGTCGTTTGAAGACGTCAATGAATGCGGCCAGTTTAGGAAGTGGGGAAGTATTGGTCAGACATGCGTTAACACCATTGGATCGTTTTACTGTAAATGTAAAGATGGCTTCAAAAGTACCTCAGGTCTCGCAAATCTCACATGCCAAGGTAAAACAACATAAGGTAATTGCTCGTGACAAATGTTTGTATAAAAGAGCCACACAAGGTGCTTAGTTCCTAAATTCTCTGCACTTCGATGCTGTTACCTACCTCCTCATTGGCTAACAGCCACAAACACTCTGCTCGTCATTAATTAACAGGTTTGAGTAAAAAGTACTTAATATTGTTTGTTAGTATATACCACACAAGTGAATAGTACTTTTCGCGTGCGCTGATTGGCTAGCTTGGAGGTGATTAGCCAAGTACTATTCACCTCCGAGCAGGCGAAGAGAAACAACATGGCTTCCCGTTTCGCCACGGTTACTTAAGAATAAATTAATTCGATAAACGAGGCGGCTGTTAAAAATAAAAATACATAAAAGGCAACAAAGATTGGTTTGAGGGCATTAAATGGTAAGTTATTTAATCTTTTCAACCTCATATTCTAAGGCGTAAAATAAAAATACAATCCCTTGTTTACAAAAACTGCCGAGCACTAAAATTACAATGAAAATATTTTTATCATGATTTCAACAACAAGACGAGTTTCACAGAAAAATTGAAGAAATGAAACTGTAGGAACTAAACAAGTGTCTCCAAAAGTTTTATTTGTCTGCAAGAAAGCGAGACGGAGCTTTCTACAATACGAAATCGCTTACCGCGTGGCGCACGAGATTTTAAAATTTCGTACCATTTGTCGGTATGTTGTCAGAAATAAAATAACTTTTTTGGTCCGCTAGTTATTCAGCTTGTGTGGTATATACTAAAACAATTATTCACCTCAGTGTCAGTGAAAGTGATGGGTATTTACCTCGCCGCATCCATCACTATTCACTTCCACTTCGGTGAATAATTGTTAATTATCTCAGAGTGGTAGAGGCCTATTGGGGAATTTCGTCCCAATTTTTTCTCCTTTAACTTAGAGAGAAATATTATAATTGGGAATCGCCTCAACTAAGCTATGAAAAGTAAGCAAAAAGTGTTTGGAGCTTCTTGTTTGTGAAGCTGTCATCCCAAATGAAGGGGCCTATTGGCTAAGATAAGATTACCAGGAACCATACTCTTTAGTCTCTTAACTATCAACAAAAGATACGGGGGTACGTTGGGAAAGAAACTGTGGTGCTACGTCGATGTGGGAGTAGAAACGAATGTTTGGTTTTATTAGACAGAGTTGAAAAGGTATAGGCACGTTACAAAAAAAGTCGAGACCTGACGTTTCGAGCGTTAGCCCTTTGTCAGTTCCAATCGAGTGCGAACACTCAAAACGTCAACTCTATAATCTCTTTATGGTGGCCAGATTACCTTTACAATGCAATACAGTTTATTAAAACCAAATATTCATAACTATAAAAGAAACTGTTCCTATAATTCCACGTTAGCAAGCATGATAGTCTAGACGTAGCGGGCGTCCGTAGGTGTCCGGGGACCAGGGAATAGTGACTCTGAACTGGGTATAAATATGAGAGAAACGTCTGCTTTGCCTGAAAATCAATATAAAATATATAAAATGTATTTCAGCTATTCTACCCGTTTTTATTTCAAGTTCGCCACCTCGGCGGCTAGGATCAGTTTGCCGTCTATATTTTGCATTGGCCTGAAGAGCCTGCTACGAGAGTGGTAACCTCTTTCACAGTTTCAAATTAAATAGTCCTCACTTATTTTTTTGACGCACGCGTAGTTTGTAATCTACACTTTTAGATAAAATTCAACTTTCTTCCAAACAGTTTCCAGTAATCTTCCATGGTTTATCATGTACGATAAACAGCTAATAGTTTAGCAGACTTCTAAATGTGGCAAATTCCTTTCAGATGTTAATGAATGCAAGGTCCATGAAAAACCCTGTGGAAGATACCACTCCCTCACCTGCGAGAACACACTTGGAGATTACTTTTGCCGATGTGAACAGGGATTTCAATTCCACAGAAAAAAGAAAAAGTGTGAAGGTCTGTAGAATTTATTGCTTAAGGATGTCTCTTTTAAGGACTAAGAAGGATGTGGCAGTACGACGAAACATAGGCCAAAAACCAAAGTGTATGGTGTTTAAAATAAAAATTAGACGGAAAAAGATATTAAATAGAATCGGCATAAATATTAGGCCAAAACTACAGTGTATAGTATTAGAATGAAAATCTGGCCAAAATGTACAGTATATAGTATTAAGACGAAGCTTAGGCTAAAATCTATAGTGTACAGTATTAGAATGAAAATTAGGCCAAAATCCATAGTGCATAGTATTAGGATGTAATTTGGGCCAATATCCGTAGTGTATAGTATTAGGATAAAATTTTGGCCAAAATCCATAGTGTATAGTACTAGGAAGAATTTTAGGCCAAAGTCCATATTTTATAGTTTTAGGATGTAATTTGGGCTTCAATTCATAGTGTAGTATTAGCATGAAATTTACTCCAAAATTCATAGTATATAGAATTAGGATGTAAACTGGGCCAAAATACATAGTGTATAGTAATAGGATGAAATTTACACCAATATCCATATTGTATAGTATAAGGACGAAATTTCTAACAATATCAATAGTGTGTAGCATTAGGATGCAATTTACTTCAAAATCCACAGTGTATCGAGTTAGGATGTAAATTAGTCTAACATCTGTAGTATATAGTATAAAAAAGAAATAAAGGCCCAAATCCGTAGTGTATAGCATTAAGATATAATTGAGGCCCAAATTCATATCGTGAAAAAATCCATAGTGTATAGTATAAGATTGAAAAGAGAACAAAATCAACAGTGTGTAGTATTTGAATGAAATTTAGGCCAAAATTCATAGTGTATATTATTAGAATGCAATTTCTGTCAAAATCAAAAGTGAATAGCATTATGATGAACATTAAGCAAAAATAAACAGTTTAAAGTACTGGGATGTAATACATAACCATTTTCCAAGAGGTAGGTCCAGGTTTTTAGGTGAAAAATTTCAAAGTCGACATTTTTCACTCGTTTATGTCCCTAGGGATCTCGGGGTGTCAAAAAACTCCCTTGCAAATCATTATTAAGTGAAAATAACGCCCTAACAAAGAATTTTCCGTTTAACTCTCACCCTGAATTCATCTTATGTCGGCTATATCTTTGTCCCTGGTCCCTTGGGAGGCCTAAAAAGTGCCTCAGGGGACAACTACGGTCAAACTGAGTCGATTGGTGGTTTAAAGTTAGGAGTAACTCTCAACCTGACTTCATCTATTGTGGGCTATTTCTTTGTCCATGGTCCCTTGGGAGTCCTAAAAATTGTCTCAAGGGACGTTTTCGGACACACACTGTTTTAGTCTATGGTTTTTGGACAAAAATGACCAAATTTTGAAGTCGATATTTTCCACTTATTTATGTCCCTAGGTATCTCGCCGTGTCCAAAGACTCACTTAGGAACAATTTTTAGGTCAAAAGACGCCCTGACAATGAATTTTCTGTTTCACTCTCACTCTGACTTCATCTTTTCTGGGCTGTTTCTTTGTCCCTTGACCCTAGGGAGGCCTAAAAACAGTCTCAGGGGACGTTTTCGGACACAATGTTTCGATTGCAAGCTTTTTAAAGAATATTTGTATTTGGTCCAGAAATCGACTTTTTTCCAAGAGGTTAATCCATGGTTTTTGGCCAAAAATGACCAAGTTTTAAAGTTCGCATTTTTCACTTGTTTATGTTCCTAGGGATCTCGGCGTGTCTTGAAACTCCCTAGGTAATTATTTTTAGGTCCAAAGAAACCCCTGACGAAGAATTTTCTTTTTAACTCTCACACTTCTTAAACTTTTGTGGGCTAAATCTTTGACCATGGTCCCTGGGGAAGGCCTAAAAATAGTCTCAGGGAACGTTTTCGGACACACTGTTTCGATTGGAAGGTTTTAAAAGAATACTTGTATTTGATCCAAAAATCGACTTTTTTCCAAAGGGTTAGTCCATGGTTTTTGGCCAAAAATGACAAAATTTTAGAGTCGGCATTTTATAATTGTTTATGTCCCTAGGGATCTCGGCGTGTCCTAAAACTCCCTTGGGAATCATTTTTAGGTGCAAAGAGAGCCCTGACAAAGAATTTTCTTTTTCACTCTCACCCTGACTTCATCTTTTGTGGGCTATTTCTTTGTCCCTGGACCCTAGGGAGTCCTAAAAATAGTCTCAGTGGACGTTTTCGGACACACTATTCCGATTGATAGCTTTTTAAAGAATATTCGCATTTGGTTGAAAAATCGACTTTTTTTAAGGGATTAGTCCATGGTTTTTTGGCAAAAAATGACCAAATTTTAAAATCAGCATTTTACTTGTTTATGTCGCTAGGGATCTCGGCGTGTCTTAAAACTCCCTTGGGAATCATTTTTAGCTGAAAAGAAAGCCCTGACAAAGAATTTTCGTTTTCACTCTCAACCTGACTTTATCTTTTGTGGGCTATTTCTTTGTCCTTTGACCCTAGGGAGGCCTAAAAATAGTCTCAGTGGACGTTTTCGGACACACTGTTTCGATTGCAAGCTTTTTAAAGAATATTTGTATTTGATCCAAAAATCGACTTTTTCCCAAGGGGTTAGTCCATGGTTTTCGGTCAAAATTGGCCAAATTTAAAAGTTCGCATTTTTCACTTGTTTATGTCCCTGGGGATCTTAATGTGTCCTTAAAGTCCCTAAGAGTGTTTTTTTTAGGTCCAAAGAAACCACTGACAAAGAATTTTCTTTTTAACACTTACACTGACCTAAAATTTTGTGGGCTATTTCTTTGTCCATAGTTTCTAGAAAGTCCTAAAAATAGTCTCTGTTGGCGTTTTCGGGTACACTGTTTCGATTGGCAGGTTTTAAAGGAATATTCGTATTTAATTCAAAAATCGAGATTTTTCCAAGGGGTTAGTCCATGGTTTTTGGCCAAAAATGACAAAATGTTAAAGTTCGCATTTTGTACTTGTTTATGTCCATAGGGATCTCGGCGTGTCCTAAAACTCCCTTGGGAATCTTTTTTAGGTGCAAAGAAAGCCCTGACAAAGAATTTTCGTTTTCACTCTCACACTGACTTTATCTTTTGTGGGCTATTTGTTTGTCCCCGCACCCTAGGGAGTCCTAAAAATAGTCTCTGTTGGCGTTTTTGGGCACACTGTTTCGATTAGAAGGTTTTAAAAGAATATTTGTATTTGGTCCAAAAATCGACTTTTTTCCAAGGGGTTAGTCCATGGTTTTTGGCCAAAAATGACAAAATTCTAAAGTTCACATTTTTCTCTTGTTTATGTCCCTAGGGATCTTAATGTGTCCTTAAAGTCCCTGGGAGTTTTAATTTTAGGTCCAAAGAAACCCCTGACAAAGAATTTTCTTTTTAACACTTACACTGACCTAAAATTTTGTGGGCTATTTCTTTGTCCATAGTTTCTAGAAAGTCCTAAAAATAGTCTCTGTTGGCGTTTTTGGGCACACTGTTTCGATTAGAAGGTTTTAAAAGAATATTTGTATTTGGTCCAAAAATCGACTTTTTTCCAAGGGGTTAGTCCATGGTTTTTGGCCAAAAAATGACAAAATTCTAAAGTTCGCATTTTTTACTTGTTTATGTCCCTAGAGATCTCAATGTGTCCTTAAACTCTCTGGGAAATTTTTTTTAGGTCCAAAGAGACCCCTGACAAAGACTTTTTTTTTTAACTCTCACACTGATCTAAACTTTTGTGGGCTATTTCTTTGTCCATGGTTAGTAGGGAGGCCTAAAAATAGTCTCAGGGGACGTTTTCGGACACACTGTTTCGATTGGAAGCTTTTTGAAGAATATGTGTATTTGGTCCAAAAATCGACTTTTTTCCAAGGTGTTAGTCCATGGTTTTTAGCCAAAAATGACAAAATTTTAAAGCTCGCGTTTTTCACTAGTTTATGTGCCTAGAGATTTCGGCGTGTCTTAAAACTCCCTTGGGAATCATTTTTAGGTGCAAAGGGAGCCCTGACAAAGTATTTTCGTTTTCAGTTCCAGCCTGACTTCATCTTTTGCGGGCTATTTCTTTGTCCCTTGACCGAAGGGAGGCCAAAAAATAGTCTTAGGGGAGGTTTTCGGACACACTGTTTTGATTGGAAGTTTTTAAAAGAATATGTGTATTTAGTCCAAAAATCGACTTTTTTTTCAAGGAATTAGTCCATGGTTTTTGGTCAAAAATGACCAAATTTTAAAGGTCACATTTTCACTTGTTTATGTCCCTAGGGATCTCAATGTGTTCTTAAACTCCCTGTGAAATTTTTTTAGGTCCAAAGAAACCCCTAACAAAGAATTGTCTTTTTAACTCTCACTTTGACCTAAACTTATGTGGGCTATTTCTTTGTCCATGGTCCCTTGGGAGGCCTAAAAATAGTCTCAGCGGACGTTTTCGGACACAATGTTTCGATTGGCAGGTTTTAAAAGAAGATTTGTATTTAAGTGTCTGTCCATGATACAACCAGGCAGGACCAGGCAGGAGGTGATAATACTCAAATCACCGATTTGGCTCAAACTTGGCAGAAACATTGAGTGTCATGAACATATTCATGTGCTAAAACATCAACTCAAAATATTCCATTTTACCAGAGTTATGGGTAAAACCTGAAAAATGGCCATTTTGGCACAAATTTATGCATATTAATTAGTCAAACTCAATTGAGTGGTTAGACAAATATAATTGTGATCTGGAAATAAAACCCACTGAATTGTCTTGCCCACTGACCAGGCTTGTAGCACAGTGCTTAATTTCAATCGGTACCTTCGATTTTGTCATTTGCCTGAACCTGAAGTAAGAGGCTGTTTTAGACATTTTCATGAGAACCTCAAATTCGGCTTTTTTGTACCCAAATATCTCTAATGGCCAACAACCTAACTATGTAATTTAACTATAAGATTGAAGAGGCACATCATAACCTTCAAAATACGGAATAAAATTTTTGGGCAAATGAATAATTTGTTTGTATGAAGCAAATATGTATTACCACCTGAACGACTTTTCTCGATTTCATCAAAATTCATGTTGCAAAAAAATATATATATATTTTCTGACTGAACATGAAGAGAGACACGTAATGTTTAGTTAAGTATTTTCTGACAATAACAATGACAAAATTTGGCGATATAAGTGGGCAAGGATTCAAGTTTGACCAAGCTATTAACAGCTAGGTTTCCCCTCTTTTCATACAAATATTTGCCTCCAAGAAAGCCTATCTAAAGAGGTAATCTCTTTCAAACAATTGCCACTAACGCATAGTAAGAACTAAAAATGCTAGTGGCTGATACATACATGTCTTCTCAGTGCACCAGACTCCATCCTAGCTACCATTTTGTATCAAGCCATCGTCAAATTCAATGAGCCGGCTCGATCGTATCGTCTATATGCCTCGATTTTTTCAACACGGATCCACCATTACCATCAACTGATTAAAATTATCAGAATATACCATTTTTGTTTCAAAAATAAACAGAAATCAAGGTAAATAATTACATAACTGACATCTAAGCTTGACAGGAGAGGATTCGCTGTTTATATCCGCCATCTTGGTTGCCAAGTTATGAGCCTGCTTCGCGGTCAGCGGCTATGGCACAAGTTTGTCGCTGTTGAGAGCGCCACGAGCTAAAGCATTGTCTTTTTTAATACAATTTATAAAACTTTATCACATTTCCTCCGCTTAACGAAAACAGGATAAGCCTAGAAGGGTTAGAGGACGTAACAAGAAAACTGAAAGCTATTTCAGCTTGTTGATATTCAACATAAAAGGTGGCCCAACACAGTTTTGTACCTAC
Organism: Pavona decussata; assembly: GCF_977016875.1. NCBI lineage: Eukaryota > Metazoa > Cnidaria > Anthozoa > Scleractinia > Agariciidae > Pavona > Pavona decussata. The sequence goes on from NW_028145615.1 coordinate 945,616, forward strand.
GCCCCAATATACCATCAGTCTCAAATCATTCAAAACCGAATGCTCAAGACTAACAAGAAAAAGGATGATAAAAAATAAAACCACGGAGATCGTGACTTTGGCAGTTAGTTGCCTTGTTTGTGCTCGCAACGTTGCTGGTTTTGAACCAGAGGCAAAGACAGAAGACAATGAATAGTCCGGCCCTTAAGCAGCAGAAACATTGACGCCCCGGACGTCACAATGGCAATGTTTCCCTTTTCACGCTACGATATCACCAGTTCAACCATTCCATTCGTCCAGCCTATCGTCTGTCCGTTTGGTCGTTTTGTCGTTCGTTCAATAAGTCCGTCAGACAGAGTGGCAGACTGACCGACCGACCGACTGACTAACCGATCATTCATTCGTTCGTTTGTTCATTAGTCATTCATTCAATAGATCTCCTTGACAGACTTACTAATTTTGCAGTGCTACAATAATCTTTTTCTTCCCTGGGCGTTTCCGCTTTGAATATATCCATCTGATGCTGACGGCAACGTCTACAAAGTCCTAACGAATTATGCGAAGAATAAAACAAACAACCAATTTACTTATAATAAACAAAACAATACAAGGTTTAGCTTCCTTCTCTTCAAATCGCACGGTACGGCGGAAGGCATGAATCGCATCGAGCGTAGATTCGTGAGTACAAGCGTCGCACATCGAACGCTTATCACTTGCATATGATTTTCGGTGAGAATGGTTTACTCTGTCTCATTACATATTGTAATCATTAGAACGTACACAAGTAAGGTCTCATGAAGAAACAAGTGATGAATCTCAACACGTGCAACACGTCGATGACTAACATACATCTTGCAATTTGAAATTAATCCAGCACATCTTCTGACAAAAAATAGTTTGAAACTAAACAAATTCCCAATAGACACGCTAACGCAACAACGAGGAAAGCTGCCCGCAACAGCGCAGTCAGAAGTTGATCGTTCATTTTGCCGCCAAAAAATATTTCCCGCCAAAAAATGTCTTCAGCTGAAAGGAGCGCTTTTATTGACTGAAAAGTTCACTGCTTATCATAACTTTTTGCATACATGAAAACTTTCATCTTTCATTATATTTTTGCTTCTCATACACAAGAATTACATCAAGTAGAATAGTCTGCTAAAAAATTGTTTGGCTGTCACTTTTCACGCGAAAGCGGAAAGTGCCATGTCACGCATCAGCGCAGTCGTAAACAAAATTATGCAAATTTTTGGCGACATAAACATTTTTACACCTTGTCAGCTTTGATAAGGTTTCAAAGGAAAAAAGTTTCATTTTAGCAATTTTCATCTGATAATTTATGGGAAAGCAAAAGGACCTTATCGATAAATCTCCATCAACTGTTTATAACATACCGTGTAGAATTTATTGAAATGCACGTGACAATGCAAGAACCACAAACGCAACTGAATAACTTTCTTACCGGACGATCAAAACCTTTTTGGTACGTCCATTGAATAATGAAGCATAACACAGACAACTAACTTTCTTTGAAATAATTCTTATTAAGCAAGAGTAATTCATATTTCAAATTATTTTTACTTGAAGATTGCGTGGACTAGACTACAAAGGAAACATTTCGGGCCTGAAATGTAATTCGATACTTTTTTTCAAAAGATTTCCCTTTGTGAGATCAGCTTGAAAAACGGCTTTCGGTTCACTCAAATCTACCTGAAAGTTAAAAAAATCGGACACGACTTTCTCTGCACACTGAATTTCACTACTACTACGAAAATTCGAATGATAATTCTCCACTAACATGGAAATGTTGATGATATTTTCGAGCGACTGTTTTTAGCTAATGTGTCTAAGAATTTCCAAGCCATCGCACAATTGCGTCGAACGAGTGCCGCAAAGTCTGCTATTGTTACTTTGCACAGTGCTGAACCTATATAATCATGGTAAGGAGATTAACTTTATGATTTACCTGCTTCTACTGGAACAAGTTTCTTCCACCTCTTCATTATTTGCTCAGAAATCTTCTTTGATACGCCCCTGTCGCATTTTCCTTTTCTTGATCCATGCAATGGGTGCAAACAAAAGCGAGAAGGGCGCCAGTTCAGTCCAATGAGGTCTCGATACTTTAGGCAAACTGTCATACCTTCCCCTTGTTCATTAAAGTGCCTTGTCCTCAGGAGTATCAGTTCACTTTCTGACGAAACGGATTTTACAGATTTTTAAGATGGAGTTTGATATCTCTCTTACATGAAGCTATGGCCGGGGATGTATTCTTTGAGAAGGGAATATTTTTGTGAAGATCCACAGTATGTGGATTCTCCTCTGCCTATAGAGCATTTGAGAGTCCTCGGTGTTCGAGGTGGCATGTTCAAATTTTAACACGCTTGTTAATTAGAATCCAATCTAAACTCGTGCGAAAGACGCGCGAACACGCGAACGACACGCGAACACAAAACATAACAGGTGTTAGCAACCGCATACAGCACGCAGGCTCACAAACGCTTTTCCAAAATGGCGAAGTCAAAAGAAAACATACTCTTGCCAGATTTTGATGTCAATTATATTCTAAATGGATTTATGACAGCTTATTTATCTTACTTCCTGGCACGTTTTTGGAAACAAAATCGTTATATTCACATTTTTCATCAGTTGATGACAATAACGGGTGGCTTGTTGAAATAATCGAGGCAGGCAGACGATACGAACAAGCCGGCTAATTGGATTCTATGGTGACTGTGAGATAAAACGCTAGCTAGGATGGAGCCTGAAGCACTGAGAAGACATGTATGTATCAGCCACTACCAATTTTAGCACTTGCTATGCTTAGTGTGCAATTACTTCAAAGAGATTACCTGTTTCGATAAGCTTTTTTGGAGGTAAATATTTGTATGAAAAGAGGGGACACCTAGCCGTTAATAGCTTGGTCAAACTAATCGTAACCCTCGGATATCGCCAATTTTGTCATTGTTATTGTTAGAAAACATTTATTGAACATTCCGTGTCTTTTCATGTTCAGTCAGAAGATTTAAGATTTTTTTTTTGCAACATGAATTTTGATGAAATGGACAAAAATCGTTCAGGTGGTAATACATATTTGCATCATACAAACAAACTATTCATTTGCCCAAAAATTTTATTCCGTATTTTGAAGGTTATGATATGCCTCTTCAATCTTATGGTTAAGTTACATCATTAGGTTGTTGGTCATTAGAGATATTTGGGTACAAAAAAGCCGAATTTGAGGTTCTCGTGAAAATGACTTAAACAGCCTCTTACTTCAGGTTCAGGCAAATAACGAAATCGAAGGTACCGATTGAGATTACGCACTGTGCTACAAGAGTGGTCAATAAGAAAGACAATTCAGTGGGTTTTATTTCCAGATCACAATTATATTTGTCTAACCACTCAATTGAGTTTGACTAATTAATATGCATAAATTTGTGCCAAAATGGCCATTTTTCAGGTTTTACCCATAACTCTGGTAAAATGGAATATTTTGACTTAATGTTTTAACACATGAATATGTTCACGGCACTCAATGTTTCTGCCAAGTTTGAGCCAAATCGGTGATTTGAGTATTATCACCTCCTGCCTGGTCCTATCGTGGACACGCACTTAATTCAAAAATCGAGATTTTTTCAAGGGGTTAGTCCATGGTTTTTGGCCAAAATGACAAAATGTTAAAGTTCCCATTTTTCACTTGTTTATGTCCATAGGGATCTCGGCGTGTCCTAAAACTCCCTCGGGAATCTTTTTTAGGTGCAAAGAAAGCCCTGACAAAGAATTTTCGTTTTCACTCTCACACTGACTTCATATTTTGTGGGCTATTTGTTTGTCCCCGCACCCTAGGGAGTCCTAAAAATAGTCTCTGTTGGCGTTTTTGGGCACACTGTTTCGATTAGAAGGTTTTAAAAGAATATTTGTATTTGGTCCAAAAATCGACTTTTTTCCAAGGGGTTAGCCCATGGTTTTTGGCCAAAAATGACAAAATTCTAAAGTTCGCATTTTTCACTTGTTTATGTCCCTAGAGATCTCAATGTGTCCTTAAACTCTCTGGGAAATTTTTTTCAGGTCCAAAGAGACCCCTGACAAAGAATTTTATTTTTAACTCTCACATTGATCTAAACTTCTGTGGGCTATTTCTTTGTCCATGGTTAGTAGGGAGGCCTAAAAATAGTCTTAGGGGAGGTTTTCGGACACACTGTTTCAATTGGAAGGTTTTTAAAGAATATTTGTATTTGGTCCAAAAATCGACTTTTTCGCAAGGGGCTAGTCCATGGTTTTTGGTCAAAAATGGACAAATTTTAAAGTTCGCATTTTTCACTTGTTTATGTCCCTAGGGATCTTAATGTGTCCTTAAAGTCCCTGGGAGTTTTTTTTTTAGGTCCAAAGAAACCCCTGACAATGAATTTTCTTTTTAACACTTACACTGACCTAAAATTTTGTGGGCTATTTCTTTGTCCATAGTTCCTAGGTAGGCCTAAAAATAGACTCAGGGGACGTTTTCGGACACAATGTTTCGATTGGAAAGTTTTAAAAGAATATTTGTATTTGGTCAAAAAATCGAGATTTTTCCAATGGGTTAGTCCATGGTTTTTAGCCAAAAATAACAAAATTTTAAAGTTCGCGTTTTTTACTTGTTCATGTCCCTAGGGATCTCGGCGTGTCTTAAAACTCCCTTGGGAATCATTTTTAGGTGCAAAGGGAGCCTTGACAAAGAATTTTCGTTTTCACTCTCAACCTGACTTCATCTTTTGTGGGCTATTTCTTTGTCCCTGCACCCTAGGGAGTCCTAAGAATAGTCTCAGGAGACGTTTTCGGACACACTGTTTCGATTGGAAAGTTTTTGAAGAATATGTGTATTTGGTCCAAAAATCGACTTTTTTCCAAGGGGTTAAACCATGGTTTTTGGCCAAAAATGAGCAAATTTTAAAGTTCGCATTTTTCACTTGTTTATGTCCTTAGGGATCTCAATGTCTTCTTAAACTCCCTGGAAAATTTTTTTTTAGGTTCAAAGAAACCCCTGACAAAGAATTTTCTTTTTAACTCTCACACTGACTTTATCTTTTGTGGGCTTTTCCTTTGTCCCTGCACCCTAGGGAGTCCTAAAAATAGTCTCAGGGGGCGTTTTCGGACACACTGGTTCGATTAGAAGGTTTTAAAAAAATATTTGTATTTGGTCCAAAAATCGCCTTTTTTCCAAGGGTTTTTGGCCAAAAATGACCAAATTTTGAAGTCGGCATTTTTCACTTGTTTATGTCCCTAGGGATCTTGGCGAGTCCTAAAATTCACTTAGGAATCTTTTTTAGGTGCAAAGAAAGCCCTGACAAAGAATTTTCATTTTAACTCTCACCTTGATTTCATCTTTTGTGGGCTATTTCTTTGTCCCTAAACCTTAGGGAGTCCTAAAAATAGTCTCTGGGGACGTTTTTGGACACACTGTTTCGATTAGAAGGTTTTAAAGGAATATTTGTATTTGGTGTAAAAATCGACTTTTTTCCAAGGTTTTTGCCCAAAAATGAGAAAATTTTAAAGTTCGCATTTTTCAGTTGTTGATTTCCCTAGGGAAATCGGCGTGTTTTAAAACTCCCTTGGGAATAATTTTTAGGTGAAAAGAAAGCCTTGAAAAACAATTTTCGTTTTCACTCTCAACCTGACTTTATCTTTTGTGGGCTATTTCTTTGTCTCTTGACCCTAGGGAATTCTAAAAATAGTCTCAGGGGACGTTTTCGGACTTACTGTTTCGATTGGAAACTTTTTGAAGAATATTTGTATTTGGTCCAAAAATCGACTTTTTTCCAAGGGATTAGTCTATGGTTTTTGGCCAAAAATGACCAGATTTTAAAGTTCGCATTTTTTACTTGTTTATGTTCTTAGGGATCTAGTTGTGTCCTAAAACTCCCTGGGCAATTATTTTTAGGTCCAAAGAAAGCCCTGACAAAGAATTTTCTTTTTAACTCTTACACTGACTTAAACTTTTGTGGGTATTTCTTTGTCCATGGTCCCTAGGGAGTCCTAAAACTAGTCTCTAGGGGCGTTTTCGGATACACTGTTTCGATTGGAAGGTTTTAAAAGAATATTTGTATTATGTCTAAAAATCGACTTTTTTTCCATCTTTTGTCCATGGTTTTTTGCCAAAAATGACAAAATTTTGAAGTCCGCATTTTTCACTTGTATATGTTTCTAGTGATCTCGGCGTGTCCTAAAACTCCCTTGGGAATCTTTTTTAGGTGCAAAGAAAGCCCTGACAAAGAATTTTCTTTTTCACTCTCACCCTGACTTCATCTTTTTTGGGCTTTTTCTTTGTCTTTAAACCCCAGGGAGTCCTAAAAATAGTCTCAGGGGACGTTTTTGGACACACTGTTTCGATTAGAAGGTTTTAAAAGAATATTTGTATTTGGTCCAAAAATCGACTTTTTTCCAAGGGCTTAGTCCATGGTCTTTGGCCAAAAATGACCAAATTTTAAAGTTCGCATTTTTCTCTTGTTTATGTCCATTTGGTCCAAAAAATCGATTCTTTTCCAAGGGGTTAGTCCATGGTTTTTGCCAAAAATGACGAAATTTTGAAGTCAGCATTTTTCACTTGTTTATGTCGCAATGGATGTCGGCGTGTCTTAAAACTCCCTTCAGAATCATTTTTAGGTATAAAATAATGCCCTGACATGGCATTTTCTGTTTAACTGTAACCCAGACTTCATCCTTTGTGGGCCCTTTTTTTCTGGGTCCTTTGGGTGGCGTAAAAAGTGTTTGATGGGACGTTTTCGGACACATTGATTCTATTGCTATTTTTTCCAAGAATATTTCTATTTTGTTCAAAGTTCGACATTTTTCCAAGGGTTTAGTCCAGAGTTTTTGTAAGAAATGTCGAAATTTTGATGTCGGTATTTTTCACTTGTTTATGTCCCTAGGGTTACTATACACTATTGATTTCGGCCTAATTTTCATCCTAATACTATATATTATGGATGTTGAGCTAATTTCATCCTATTACTTTACGCTGTGGATGTTGGCCCAAATGACATCTTAAACTATACACTATGTATTTTGCCTAATTTTCATCCTAATACTATACACTATGGGTTTTTGCCTAAACTTTATCCTAATACTATACAATGTGGATTTTAACCCTAATTTTAATACTAGTACTGGTACTATACATGTGGATTTTGGACCAAATTTTTTCGTCTCTCTTCAACATGGTTTATAAGTAAGTTGTACCTTGTGTTGATCCTTTCGGGCGACACTGCTTTAGGCAACATTGAAATTATAACCAGGTTAATCTCTTACCCTGTGGGCGACTTAGGCTCAAGTGCGACTTAAGTTATCTAACACAGCTAAACGACGGCGCTTTATCTTTTTTATACGCTGTTTACGCTAAAGAAAATATTTCGTTATAGATATTAACGAGTGTGATATGGATGATTATCCTTGCGTTGATGAAGCAACCTGCATTAACAATGAAGGTGACTTTGAGTGTGCTTGTCCCGAAGGATATCATGGAAATGGAAAATACTATTGTGGCAGTAAGTACACAAAAATGTTATTTACAAAATGCCAAAATAAAACCAGAGAAAGGAAGCAAAACCATGTCGAGGAACTGAGAAACTGATATTTGGTACAAATGAACAAACGTTAGGTTTCATAATTCGCACAGTGTAACAATAACACAGCACTAAAAAAATGTTTTACTCAGTGGCATTCATACGCCACACTTTGTTGAGCCATCAACGTACTCAAAAGGTATTTGTTGCTTATAGGAAGCAATTCAATATTTTCTTACTGTGTAGCTTTCATTTGGACACAATTCTACTGGCGCCGATTATTTTAACGATTTAAACAGACTGTTTGCAAAATAATATTAAACAACAGCTTTAGTATAACCTCTTGTCATATATCCGCACACGGGTGTCGTACCAATCGAGCAAGCTGTTACCAGGTCGAATTGAAATCGGAAATGTGGTTTTTGTGGAGTGAGGAACCCGGCAAAATGCTCTTCGGAGCAGACGTGCGTTTCTCAAAGCTCCCGAAAAGCATTCAGGCCTAAAAAGTATTGTTCTTTTCTCTTTTCTGCAGGTTGTCGGTTGTTTTCATACAAACAAGAATTTGATAATTGATTTTGTGCATGTAAAATAGCCCCTTGGGAGGTTGAAAAACGAACGCTAAGGACTAGAACCAATAACAACCTAAACCCACAAATGGCGTCAACTCCATGAATAGAAACCAAGCACATTGGTGAGGAGGGTGGGGAATGCTTTCACCACCTCGCCATCCCTGCTCCCCAACAACAGCTTAAAGAAACGCTGACCAGGTGGATATTTATGAGCTTGACCATTAAACTCTTCGACTAGAGGGTGCAAAAGAACTGAAACTTTCAAATTTTGCCTGCTCTCTCTGCTCAGCGCACGGATACAGTAATCATGACTTGTTATATTACCTAAGAACATCGCAGTTTTGTACGGAACAGCTAAGCAGCTTCGGAATAATTGCGATGCTCTTTCCTTTATCAATTCTTCTTCTGCAGTTCAAATATATGTGTACAGAGTTGAATACATTTTTATCTGTTAATCGGAGATGTGATTAAGATTGACAGTATTCTGTAATATTATTTCTTTTGATAGCTGATAACTCTGCCTCAAGCAAGGCCACAGAAGTCTGGTCTTTTTTGGTTGCTGTGATCACAGCCTTGCTGATCTCATCTGCACAACAAGGATGAATAAGATTATGGCTCACGCAGAAGATTTCTCAAATATTTAATTTTTTGCATCTCTCTGAAATTTCACAATGAAGTAACGACAAGGAGTAAATTGGCCTACAATGCACTGCTCTAAACGTTTCCCAGTGGACAGTAGTTGAGTAATGGTTTTCAGAAAATTATTATTTGACATTACCAAGCACGATAAGCTAAAGACATTAATGGGATCTAAAATTCGTTAACGCATGTAAAACAAACTATTTCATTGGAATAAACTAATGACGTTTATTGCAATACATAAGAAAAGGAAAAAAAGGATTCACAGTTATTATTTATGGAATAATTATTCCCAAACATTTGCTTCTGTTTATCAATCGACATATCTCACAGTTGGTTTTTTTTTTTTTGGTGCAAGTAGCAGCTGAGCCATGACATGTGCCTCATTTTACAGTATTCCTCTTGACTCCACTAGTTGATAAAGACAACGATGAGATGGGGTGTGCTGGTGTCGAAGTTAGCTAGTTTGCGATCTTAAATCCGGTTCGGCTCAGATTTAAATCTGTTCAACCTCGACGAAAAAGTTCCCGGGACTAGCTCGCTGGACGAACATTTCACACGAAGGGACAAGCTGATGGGAAAAGACCTGAGGTCTAAACCCTTCAATTCAAAGCCGATTGTGTTCGTGGAACGAGTTGCACGGACCAAAATTTAGTCCTCTGTGAGTCAACTATTTGAAGAAATTGGGTGGTTCATACGATGGCAATAGTCCCCGAAATTGGGGTGAAGCCGACCATAATATCTCCACTGTAATGCAAAGACTGAGAAGAGAAGTGCTGGCAAACCCTTACCCCCCAAATTGTATCCGTTTTTCTTTTTTGGAATAAAAATTCCATTTTGCTACTGCGACAAGCCAAGTTGTATGCACATAACAAAGAAGTTAAAATTTACTCTTTTTTCACCGGCCTCTCGTGTCCGTTATTGTAGTTAACTTAGTTCTTGTGCTTATGTGAATATAGTGGCTTGGTCAATTGTCATCTTTACGACAAACAAAAGTTTTAAAATAAATAATTAAGAGATTAAACAGTTATATGTTACTTCCCTAAAATCCCACAAACTTGAGTTTTAACCTGTTCTTTGGCCAGCAAGTTTTCAAGGTAAGTTACATTTGATCATGACATAAGTCGGACAGCGGAGAGATGTTTTAAGTTACCCACACTAGGCTTGATTCTCAGCCGCTGAGAACGAGCCCGCGCGCACCTTCAAGACGCGGTAGGGCGACGGAAAGGGGAAGTATCATGAGGTTTTTGACCTCTTTTGTTAAAAAAGGTGAAATAAGTCCTTGACTTTGATACAAAGTAAATCTAGAACAACGAGAGTAGAGAAATCAACCCAATTCTTGACAGAAACAACTCGTACTCTGTTTTAGCGCAGTTTTGAAACAAAAATGCGAAAACTTGAAAAACATTAGTCTAATATTTTTCAAGTTTTAATCCATTCCGACCAACTCTTTCTCTGCCCAGGGGGACTAATCGACAATTTTATTACAATGGGGGTGATAATTTATAACAAAACTAGACAATTATTTTTTGTTTCTGTTGTCAGACAAACTATTTTGGGCTTTGAAATGACATAAAATTTTCATGATACTTCCCCTTTAAACTCTAATATATTTGTAAAACTTAAATAGTGAAACATTGCCTGACCCTAAAAAGTTAATGGAATGAAAACGAGAAAGTTAATTCCCCAACTTAAGGTCCTTAGTAAACACAGCAGAAATTTCCTGTGATGAGGTCTATCAATAAAGTTTTGTTTCAAAAATTTGACGAAAACAAAACTGGATACCAGTGTTTAGCTAAATGTGTTTTTCATTTTGATGCTTAGTTGTCGTAACATTACAATTCGATGTTCTCAAGTACTTATCTCTAGCCTTGTATACTGGAGTTTACGTTCTTCTGGCTTATGAAGTCTTACTTGCCAACTCTGCATGAACTGTTTCTGGGCAATAAAATCTGCATTGATTCTGTTAAAAGTGGTTGTTTGAAAACTTATTTAAGTTCCTTTGAAAAACAGTAATCAAACGAAACGTAAGTTAATCTTCGGTTCTGCGCTTTCAATTATTTTCAGCTTGCGCATGACTGCCATCATGATAAAATTTACCATATTATTGATAAAAGAAGCAGAGACCGATACAACCGAGAATTACGATTTAAAGGTTACTATATTTCGGCTGGCTAAACCAGCCTTCTTCAGGTATAATGAAAATTTACATTGGGACATACGCTTATATAGCTGACAAATATTTGCGCAATAGCGGAACTACGTTAAACTAAATTGATTAACAGTGTAAAATATGAAGCAAATGAAATAATAATAACAAAAAATAAAAAAATAATAAAAGGAAAAAAGCTAGTACATTTTTCGCGAATATTAAGGCCATGTAGAGAAAGTGTTCTGCCTTTTGAGATTGAAAAGGCTTCCCTGGCCTTACGTATTGAGTCTCGGTTAGAGTGTCCCAATGTAAATTTTCATTATACCTGAAGAAGGCTGGTTTGGCTAGCCGAAATAGAGTAACCTTTAAACCGTAATTCTACGTTGTATCGGTCTCTGCTTCTTTTATCATTTGTATTTGTTAAGCCGATCAGATGAACAATTGATCCAACGTATACCAGCAGGATTATCGTCCGCGGTTGTTGCTTGGACTTCACCATATTATTATATGCGCTCATCTTTTGTTTTTGTAACGCATGCATTTCAGCTTTCAACTCTATTTATCTTTGTAGTTAAATATTACAATAACACTGGACCCGCAATTAACATTTGCTAATCTAGGCGGGTAGTGTAGAATTATTTACCTTAGAGTAATTACACAGCGAATTAATATAAATATGACTAATATATTATTACAATAGTTTTAGGCTGACTGCCTCATAAGAGAAAATACAATCATACATAATATTATCATGTAGATAATTAATATTAATTAACATAAATGACAAACAATAATTAAACCAAACAATAATTTCAATGACAACAACAATATGATTATAAATTTTTAAGTGCGCCAAGGAGTAAGAAAATGGTATAAAAAGTTCTGGGATTCCAATGATTAGGAGAATAGGTTTTATTAAGATCCTTACGTAAGGAAGGTTACTCTCAGGCGGAAATAAATCACTTGTTTTCAAGTATTGTGCTTCCTAGCATCACTTATGGGTTGCCGGAATATGGTCCTTCTGAGGCGGAGCTGACAGCTATGCAGTGTTTTCTAGAAAGATGTTACAAACGTAAATATACATCTAAATCGTTTTCTATCAAGAACCTTCTAGAAAAGCAGGATAGAAAAGTATTTAGTAAGGTATCTGGCATAGACCGACACCCTCTAAGGGGACTATTACCCAAGAAGAAAGTATCGACTTACAATTTAAGGAATCAAACAAGTCAGTATCCGAAAGTTAATACAGATAGATTCAAGAACTCTTACGTTAATTGCCTAATTTTTAAACACAATTTAGCTATGTGAGCGTATTTTAATTGTAAATAACTTAGATGTAGGTACTTTTTACTCAAATGTTGTGACATGAGATATGTATTTTTTATCTTGTGAGGAAATAAAGACTTTATTATTATTATTATTATTATTATTATTATTATTATTATTATTATTATTATTATTATTATTATTATCAGCGTAAGCTCCCTCATATTCCAAAAACTGCAGTAGCAGATTTTGGAGGTAATCTTTAAAAGATATTTTTTGCTTAATTACTTGAATATGCCTTGGGATTCCAGATCTTAGATCCAGTCCTTGAAAATGATTGAATCTGTTTTTTAAGCCTTGAGTAATGTATATGGAATTTGACAGAGGTGGCTGTTCTAGTTTACCAATAGGACTACGCTTTAATGTAGGTATTTATTTGAATAAACTCTGCGCAAACTTATCTCAGTTTAACTTTTATAGCCGTTGGTCCTGTAGAATGTCACTTGCACAGTAATACTATAGAATTCTAATTGGTGCGCGCGCACCACAAACACGATACCTATGACGGAACAATAGTTCGCGTATCAATACACTTCCCGCTTGGGAACACTGTAAAATCAGGATGAGGACTCCTAAAAGCATAATCACAGTTCTATTCCTGATGATTCTCCATGATATTGCTGCGAACGAAGCCAAATGTAAGTGTGAGTTCGAGCCTTGATTATAGAACACCCTGTCAATTAAGTTTACTCGTGCAAACATGAATACAACCAAGGATGAGGATTGAAAATTTATGATTGAAATACCTCACCACGGAGGTACAGCCTGGTATATTAAATTTAAGATCGCCTCTACGGGCTGCGGGAACGCGATTCAAATTACATTTTTAATGTGCAAGGTGATGATAGACCACGATAACTCTAGTTTTATGTTCGAAAGGTTAGGCCACAAAAATTAGAGAAAGCAGTGTTTCATTTTCAAAAATGTGTTTGTCATCGGACGTTGAATGATAGTACTACTGATTCAAGTATGGAAATAGCGAAAGGTTATCTATAATTTATTCCATGAATTTTTGTGATTTTATTACAGGGCGCGTTTCAAACAAGTTGCTTTAAAGGGAAACACTGTAAGGACAAAAACTGTCTTAGTGTTCACGCAAAATGGCGAATTTAATAGCAGGCGTAATTTACAAAATGCATTAGGCGTGGCTTAAATGTAAAAGAACTAAAAATAGGAACTTTTTTAAAAGAACAGAAGAAAGAAATGCCCTTAACAAGTTAGTTACAAGAATGATGCATAATTTCGCCTTCAATTTCTAGACCGTAGAAGGTTATATTGCAAACTATTATAAATCAATCAGGAGGGGACGTTATACACCTATCGGCTGAAGTCAAAGGAGTAACACACATTACAGCTTATATTACAAAATGCACCAATATGCTATAATAAGTGAACATTGTATTGGAGTAGAGTTTACGCACGCACATTATTAACTATGAAATTAAAGAACAATGACACAAAGCATGAATAAATACCGAGATAAGGGTGTTAGTTTCTAAAGAAACTGCAGTGCTGCATCGGTGGGGAGTAAAAACGAATGTTTGGTTTATCAACAGAGTTGATAACTTAAGGTAAATTGGCCACCGTAAAAAGATTTGAGTGCTGGCATTTCGAGCGTTAGCCCGTCGTCAGAGCGAATCATTTTTCTGAGAAGAAAAGACAAACCTGAGACAATCTTCAATAAAGGAATGAACTAAGTGCTAAATCGTTCCCTACATTATCTATTTATAGACTGTGGCGAGCCTCTTGTAGGTTCAAATGACTCGCCAATCATTGGAGACAGCAGTATTACTGCCTCGAGTACGGACATTGTGATGGCTAACATCAATGAGGCACGGCTTGGCGAGAACAACGGATGGATTCCGGAAAAAAAGGATAAACACCCATACCTCGAATTCGACTTGGAAAATTTTTATCTTATTTGCGGATTTGAAGTTCAGGGCTGCAGGAGATCTTGGGTGACAAGATATAGGGTGCAGATCTCGCCCGAAAAAGACTTCTGGGATGCTTGGAATTACATCAAGGTAATTACCACAACCACTACGACAACAACAACAACAACTACTAAATGTAATGACTAGTTCTCGCTGAATGCTGTCAATCCAAGAGGTCGGGTTTATTACTTTTTTGGACCATGCTATATAATTTCTCGATTTATCTGGGGACAGTCTGGTCAGTATAGTAAGTTAGCGTTCACTGAATTTGATATTACCACGACAACCAATTTTAGATAAACAGGTTTTTAAGCACCCAAAAGATTTCTATTTTTAAAGTGCAACAGTTGACTTTTTTACAGTAAATTTGATGTTTTTGTATCATTTTCGTGTTTTTCCTTTTAATTTTTAATTACGTTTTTGAGGTTCTCGAGTAAATCAAGAACACAAAGATGGCGGATCCAAGATGGCCGACGTTTTGAAATCGTTACGTAATTCTACTTTCCGTTAATGACCTCAAAGAAATCACCCTTGGGCGTAGTATCTATCCTCCAAGTCTCATTTTCATTGCCTTTACACTTAAAAAATAACTTTGCAAAAATAAAAGCGAAAATCCCCTTTTCCCGGCCTCAGATATTTTAAAAACGAAGGCCCGGTCTTGTTAGGGCTAACGTAAGTTTTTTTATTGTATCTTGACTTTGTGAAGCGTTTACAGAAATTTTGTTTAAAATAATAAGTTATTCTAACTTTTTCTCCACTGAATAAGTTGGCCAATGAGATCAATGGCCCCCGTAAAGCAGATAAAGACAAACAGCGTCCTGGATTTTTTGTCAAGGAAATGCGAAAAATTAAAGATACAAAGGACAGTTATGTAGGAAAAAGATATATTCTACACAACTGTCACTTTAGGAACAGAGTAATATATAACCCTTTGGCGAGCCTTTAAGTGCAAAAAATCTATCAAGAGTTTGTGTGCAAATTTATGACGTTTCAATTGCAGCCCGAGTTCTATGGAGGAGGATCTTATAAAGAGAAGGTTTACAGCGTTGCTAAACAACGAAGAGTAGGTCGCTATGTGAGGATATTTCCCTATGATGCCAAGCGGGATCGAGGGGATTTCCTGTGTATGCAAATAGAAATCTATGGAGTTCCTTACTTGAGTAAGTACCTTAGATTATAATTCAGTGTAAAATTTGTTGCGACAGTTTCGCTATCGTGCCCACTGATTAAGGGGTAATAACTTAACGGCAGATCAAGAGTTGTTGCTGAGGGATTTTTACGAATGTTATTTTATGATACTCTGCCTTGTAGTGTTTTGTGCCCCTTTACTGGTGAAATGTGTAAGGGTGAACAGATGGATTTTAAATTTTGCCATCGTGCCGGCACGTAACTAGTGCCAGTGCCAAACGCTTATCACAAAAATCCCGAAGAAAATTCCGATTCCGTCTTTATAACCTGACGCAAGCATTTAATTACCGTCTTTGTAAATAACAGAACTGTTACCGAAGAAAATAGTAAATATATGTACTTATGAGGTCATAACTTTTTTAAAAACTCAGTACTTTATCTCTTGCACCTTGGAGCGGGTCTTTAACTTTCAGCACTATTTTCAATCTTCAAAACATGAGCAGACATGTGATTGATGAATTAATTATTTTTATTTATTTACCGATCTATTCAGCTGTGATTGCTTTTGTCACCACTTTTATAGCTGTTGAGTTTTATTGCTCTCATTAAATGTAGTAGAAATCTGGTCTCTGCCAGGGTTCGCTACGTCTTATCTATCCAACAGATTCATGATCTGAAAATGAGACAATCCACCTAGTGTTGCGTGAAACACTTGAAATTAAAGTTATTTTCAAAGCATCATAAAGATGAGCTAATTGACCGGATGCGGTCGCCAATTCTGGTCTACAACAGGTAGAGGCCAGGAAGTGTTCGTGTTACAAGACCCACGTGTTATGTCGTATAAAAAGTGGAAATTGCAACGTGTCGAAGCCATTGATGTGGTTGTAATAGATGACTCTAAGGTTGCCAAGAAAGAGCGTTTTGGTGCGGTAAATTACACACAGGTACACTGATTTATTATAAGAGATAAAAAATGCTCAATATTTCCCACTTGCTTGCCAAAATACTAAAAAATGCAAAGTTTGTGCAGTTGCTGACCACAGCGGCCATTTAGCACTTAGATTTTGGATTTAGTAACTCAAAGGGCATGTCCATAGCCCACTTGCTGGTTTATATACGGGCTAAGATAAGTTAAGCAAAGACGGTTTTGATATCATACAAAGCAACTGTCAATGGTCTTGGTCTCCTCTGCTTTTTCAGGCATAAAGATGTTTAACAACGTTTATTACTTGAAGGAGAGGTTTAGAGAACAGTGATTGACATGCACAAAATATCGATAAACTTCTTTTCACTTTACACTAGCAAGAAGTGCTAAGCCTTATTAGAAAGTGAGGAATAACGCAATTTACTTGAAACAAAACTGAATTAATTACAAGATGCGTCCCCTCAAGAACAAGAAATTGGCGTGACCGTTTTTCGTGCCATCAATCATGAATGCTATGCCTCTAGTAGCCGTTTTGAGCGGGCCTTATTGTCAAAATTGGACGCAATTACGTTGGGAAAATGTTTGGCGAACTGATTTGGCAACATTTCAAAATTCTTGTAAGAAATTGGCGATATTCGGCATTACTTTTGCATAACTCTGTATATCTTATTCAACATTTCAGGTTATTCCATACTATAAGCCATTGAAAACAGAGCTGACTGTGGACACCTGTGTTATCGCCCCAAGTCTCAGACCAGACGGTAATGGGGAGTACCTATCTGGACGCGTGGATAAAGTGAACTGGAACACAGATGATTATGTGATCGAGTATTTAACTGACGCAAGGAATGTTAAGAAAAAAAACCTCTTCAAGAGCAAGGAACTACAAGTTGTTTTTAGTGCTTGGTGTAGTAAGTCTTGGACTTAATTTTTATTATTCTGCTAAAAAGGAGTCCAAGTGTACACGTTTGGAGTATCTTTCACTTAAAAGCTCTCTAATGGTGTTCCTTGTCTCCTATCTTCCATGCAGTTACTGACGGTCAAGAGTATGCTTTTGAGTGAGCTCCACTTTATGATGAAATAGAAAATAGCGATACGACCATATCGGATGACGTTTGGTCACTCGTGTGGCCGTTAATGTGAAACACTCATATAAAGCTTGAGATTTCCAAACGTATAAGTTATTATCGCAGCAAAGGGGAAGAAACACCCGCCATACAAAGGCAAAATGCATTAATTTCATATCGAGGAATTTTTTGTCTTTCTTTCAGAGAAAATTGACCACTTTGACAGGATCATCGACATAAAATACCGCCAATCCAGGTTGTGCCGTGGACAAATTGTCCAGGTGGACACTATGCTTGTCTTCCAAGCCAAAGCTCATGCAGGTCTAGCTCGACTTACCTTCCATGACAGAAAGGAATTGGATTATGTCAGCAATAAGAGAGTAGATCCTGCTAACCTCAAGAAAGGGAAGACCGAACTGATGTATGAAGATCAATTTCAATGCCTTGAGTCTGGAAAATTTATCAATTATATTTCTGGCAATGGTTTGTTTATACTGGGAAGGAACGCCCGAAAGAGGGCTCACGAAGTTCGCTACAAAAATGTTCCTGGTAAGGTTTAGCGATACTTATAATAGCTTCTTTAAATTTCTTGAAGCTTCTACAGTGATTTCATTTGATCACACAGACGTTCAGTGTGAGCCACTTCTGCGAGACAAGCAAAAATTATTGTTGGCGTAGATACATTGGTGAAGAAACAAAAAGAGATGTTTTGCAATCAACCCGCGCGCACTCTTAAATTAATCGCACATTTATAAACAAATACCCTCAGTCATAGAAACACCTGCTTAGTTTATTCGTGCTGCTCTAGCTACTCTTCAAAAGTCATTAATAATTCATAAGCCTATTTACCTATCAAATGGTCGATAAAACATCACGTGCAGTGGTTTTAAAACCCGATAAATCCTCCTCCTTATTAGTATGCGGTGTTTAATGTTTTTCTCGTATGCTAATTTCCAATGTTCACAAGAGCATCATTGTTTTGATATCTCTTGAACCACGCTTTTCTAGTCATGAATGTTTTTGAAGCCGTTCAAAAAATTCGCAGCACGTGTTTTATAGGGTCTAAAACCACTCGGCTGCGCCTCGTGATTTTAAATCACGATAAAACACCGCTGCTCGTGTTTTAAACATTTCCTAATTAATTACTCAAAAATCAATAGTGTGATACTACTAGTAACATTCACTTAGATAGATATTCACCGTCACTTTTCTGTAATTTTGCTTCCTGATTCACAATTTAAAATATGTGATATCTCTTTCGTTTCAATTGAAAAGTCCCTGATCGTTGCAAAAGTGGCGATGAGAAGTGTTGGCATAGCCGAATTCCATTCACTGTTACTCGGCTTAAGTGTTTGCCTTCGAAAATATGGAACGGGAAACAATGCAAAGGTATGTATACTGGATATAACCTAGTTTTACAGCTGAACTGAGCAGATGTTTTCAAAAACAAAACGAGTTTATGACCCATTTTTAACACGGTTAACGTTGTCGGTAAAACGTCGCGTAATACTCCAAATAAATGTGCTGTTTTATTGTCAGGTTCACCATGTTATTGTTCGAGCTACAGTAAGTCAATATTGGTGTGCCTTTTTAAGACACAACGCCGGATTCAATTTAGATTTCAAGTCCGATGAGATTCTCTTGTACTACTAAAAATTATCAAGCTATCATTATTATTATTATTATTATTATTATTATTATTATTAGTATTATTATTATTATTATTATTATTATCATCTTATCATTATTTTAAAGAAAACGACAAAACTTTTAAGTTTGCAAAACATGTTTCGACGGAGACTTCTGTCATCTTCAGTTACTTAATGTACAAAGCGTTTGACTAGCTTGATATTTAAATCATTACAATAGCGCTTAACAAAGAGACCATAAGATTAACAACACCTGGCAAGGGCTACACGAGGACATCACTAAACTCATGGAAATCTGAAATAAAAAGGGAACCTTTTCCCTGCCCATGTAATTGAAAGGGTTGTAAACCGTTCCATCACTAGGACCCAAAATAATCATTGTTCTCGGGTCCCCCCCCTCCCCTAACACTTCGCCTGCATTTTACTTTAAGCTACCTCACATAGGCCATTTCTCTGTCGTCACTCAGGAAAGGATTCGTCTCTTTGTTAATCGCTATTGTAATGATACTATCCAGACCCTATTATTATTATTATTATTATTATTATTATTATTATTATTATTATTATTATTATTATGATTGTCACCTTTAATGATGTTTGGAAATAGGTTTTTGTTACCTACTGGTCTTTTGTTAACTGTTTTGAAACATTTTTTTTGTGGTGTAGACGAAGACGAATGCATGACAGGAATGGCTGCTTGTGGGTTACACGCGGCATGCAAAAATACCCCAGGATATTACACGTGCTTTTGTCCCAAGGGTTTCACGGGTAATAATCCCCGCACGAAATCCTGCCTAGACGTGGACGAGTGTAAGCAGAAAGTTTGCCACAAAGACGCCATTTGTAAAAACACCATCGGAAGCTTTACCTGTCCTTGTAAGAAAGGATTTCAAGGTGATGGCCGCAAGAGCTGTGTCGACACAGATGAATGCAAAGTACTTTCTAACAAGGTATTTTGCTCCTTATGTGATAATGATTGCTTTGTTGTTAGCTTCATCTAGGCAGATTTCGCCCGCCTCTTTATACAACGTTGAACTGTGCCCAGAAGGCTATTTGCAAGTCAACATTGTGGGGAGAATGGGTGGGAAACTTTACAAAACACTATCAGCCTAATTTTATTTCATGAAAAGTTCAATACCCGTGTTTATGTGATAAAATTAAGCGTTGTCCCATTGAAGACTTTCCTCTAGGATTGTAGGTATGGCGGAATTCTATTTCCTTCCTGTGGCACAAGTAAACAGGAGGCGTTTGCGCGTAATCTTTTTTTGAGAGAGAACACGGGTATCATTCATCAGTAGTCTTTATGGAAGCAAACAATGCATCAAATGCTAATTCAAACCTTTTTTAAGGATGAAGGTTGCCATCTTGGTCGAATCTCAGCATCCTTACCCAATGCTACTATTCCTTTTACGCTCTGTAAATGGATTATAAACACATTACTACAACTTTTCTTAAAACGTCAGATCATTTAATTGTAGATGACATCAATTTTTCATAGAAATTAATTAATAATTGTAGTAGAAATTGTAGTTTAAAGACAGCAATAATCACAGCTCTATGATGAATGGTCTTTATCTCCTTAGAAAAACTGCGAGAGACAAAAGAATGCTTTCTGCAAGAATTATCCTGGAGGTTTTCAATGTGCCTGCAAGCCTGGTTACCACGGTTACTTTAAACAATGCAAGGATTTGGATGAATGCACTTCAAAGCAGCACAAATGTAGTCCATATGCACATTGCATTAATGCAATCGGCTCTTACGACTGTAAATGCAAGACTGGTTATTCTGGCAATGGTCGAACCTGCGAAGATATAAAGGAGTGCAACGACCTATCGGTAGGGTTTTTTTTTTTGTAATTTTCGTGTGAGTAGCAGGCGCAATTTGTGTGCTGGTTGTTGCACTGATTCTTCTAAGTTACATGTTCTGTAAAAAGTGATATGCGCTACTTTAAGGGTATTGGAGGTATTCGAAGAACTAGTATGTAAGCATTTCGCCCATTGCAAACTGACGGTCTTGCCTAGCCTGAAAAACTGCAAGCATGTTTTATGTTGTTTTTCTCAAACACTTTGAGAAAATTTCCAACTGCCGTAAGTAACGCTTGAAAATTATAGTGCAACTCAGAACTCCTTAATGTATAATTAATTTTAATTTTTATTAATTTTCAAGTTTGCAACTTGTTAACACGACTTACATTGTGCTTTGCAGATTAGTCGTAAATGTCATGCGTCGCTCGGCCAATGTATTGACACTCCTGGTGGGTACAAATGCGAGTGTAAGGAAGGTTATGTTGGTGATGGAATTAAAAGCTGTGTACTTGCCGACGAATGTGAGCTTGGCATTCACAAGTGCCACAAATGGGCCAGCTGTGTTAACACTCAGAGGAGCTACGATTGTCATTGTAACAAAGGCTTTGAAGGAGATGGGCTCTCTTGCAAGGACATTGACGAATGCGCCTTAAAGGAGGATAACTGTGGTTTATTAAGAGATGGAATCGAGTGCGTTAACAGGAATGGCTCGTACAATTGTGTTTGTGCTAAAGGCTTTACTGGGGATGGAAAGAAGTGTGTGAATATTGATGAATGTAAGATCGGCACTCACAACTGTGTTAAAGATGCGATCTGTACTGACACCAAAGGAAGCTTCTCTTGTAGATGCAGAACTGATTTCTATGGAGATCCAACAAAAGAATGCAAACGTAAGTGTTTATATGTTATCAATAGTTATACCCTTTAGCTTTATAGTTTTGATGGAATGCAAAAGTCTTCTGTCGCCATTCCGGTATCGTTTGAATTTTTTACGGAAGCTGTTGAACATTTTTCTGATTTTTCCCTTGTTGTACTTTTTTATCATTCTTTATAGCTCTAATTACCATTGAAAATATGAATGAAGTAGTACTTTAATTTATTAATCATTACCTTCAAATTGATCCAATCGAAGTCATGAACAGGACTTTACATTGATGCTGTTCATCACGTTGCACAAGGTGCCTGCAACAATTGCATCACTGGTATAGTTGAATTCTTTCATCCGCAGTTCAAAATATATGTTTCATATATTTACATTCAGTTGAATTAATCACTGCTCAAGTAATAGGCCATTTCTGAGTTGCTTTAAACTTCATTGGAAAAGCGAGCCTAAGTGCAAAGTTTTTATTATGAAAATAAGTTTTCATTCATACGCAAAAAACAACAACTAATTTTCATCAAGAGAGGATGAAGGTATGCGTTTTCATACGAAAAGTTTTGCACTTAGCCTCGCTTTCACAACGAGGTTCAGAGCAACTCGGAAGTGGCCTATTCTTGTTTACTTCTTGCTTTGGCTTACTTGCGTTTCTTGAAATGATGTTCGTAGCTTCGTGTTTCACGTTCATTGATTGTTGTCAGTCATTGGACAACATTGTCATGCAATGAGCATGTTCAACTTGTTCACGTCACTGAGTGAACTGTAGATCAAGAATTGGACCATATGGCCTTCAGATAAGATGCAAAAAGAATTAATCACCTTTTCATGAACTTACCTTATGAACTGTTTTTCCAGTATGTGTTTTTATACATAGTGTCAAGACTGACGAGGGCCAATGAATTCTTATTTTTCATTCTCCCTCAGCAATTCCAAAGAAACACCAGTATGTGTTTGTGTTTCTTCAATTCTATTGGAAGGAAGGTTACTGGCCAAAATACTTCTAGAATTACTTCAATTCATGATAGTGCGAGGCTGAAAGTCTCCACTTTGCTTTCATATTACCATTTCTCGCCTTCTAGAATGAAAACAAAGCGAATGTTCGCCAACCTTTTTTTCAATATCGACTGATTTGTTTCAGCTGAAACTGAATGCATGAAGGCATTACCCGATTGCGATGTTCCAAGAGCAGTTTGTGAAAATAAAACGAACATACACAGTGGAAAAGTGTCTTACTCCTGCTCTTGTAAATCTGGTTTTACCGGCAAAAGCAGTCACTGTATTGGTAAGTACATTCCCTTGCTCTTAGTACCTGTTTTCCCGAACTTCATAAGACAAGCGCAAATCCATGGATATAGGTACAACAATAGGAATATTGTGCAAACGTCTTAAAGCAAAAAAAAAAATCCTGTGGTTTTAAGCGCCTCTACACTTTGTCGGGCGCACCGATAAAGCAACTTTCGCGCCCCCCAAACAATTGTTTGCTTGCTTTTACCTACTGATGAATGTGAAACCAACAGAAAAGCAGAAAGGCTATCCTAATCTTTAGCATTCTATTGAAGAGTATGTGGTTGTCTGTTTTTCGCTTTGCAAAATTATCACGGGAACTGTACACACTCCGTAATTTGAGATCCGCATACAAGATTAAGGTGCATCAATGCATGGAACCGAGTTATACGACATAATCATCACAAAATAAATCGTGTGTCTCGCCCTACGTTTCCTGGTATTGCAGGGAAAATATAAAAGTAGAATAATGGATAATTAAGAAGGTTGGACAAATAGTCTTCCTGTAATATTGTTGTGCTAAATATTGCTCGTTTTGGTCCTTACCTTAATGGTAAAAATCAAGTCACTCCCAGGAATTATTATTAGGCATCTGTTACCAAACTAACGCTATACGGAGACACTAACTGTTACACACCATACTGACTAACAGGACGAGAAATTTTACTTGGATGACCGTGTATTACAACGTTCGACGCAAAAAAAGAAAAGGCACCTATCGACTAACATCTATTGCTTTTTTTAGACATTGATGAATGCCAAAAAGACAACAAACATGACAAAGATGCCAACAAGTGTTCCGATGATGCTGACTGTATCAACACTGCCGGTCGATATCAATGTCGTTGCCAGAATGGTTTCGTTGGAGATGGTTTCGACTGCTTAGGTACTCAATGCGCATTTAAGTTATGCTGTAGGTATACCGTATATCAATAGTAATAGTAATAATAATAATAATAATAATAATAATAATAATAATAATAATAATAATAATAATACAATACAATATTTATTTTTGCCACATACAACAATTACAGATGGAAAAAAAATGATGAAAATTGACGAAAGAAAATAAATGGCGAGAAAACCTGAAAGAAACCACGAGGCTTATAAAGTCAGGCTTCCTCACTTTTAAAAAATAGCTATCTTATATTAGAATTACAATATGGACTTATGATAATTAACTTTGACCGCGCACAGGTACACACACACACACGCACACACATATTAAGTAAGTTAGTTGAGAAATACAGCCTTACAGAAGTTAATACCTAGAGAGAAGAAAATCTTATAATAATAATACTAATACTAATAATAATAATAATAATAATAATAATAATAATAATAATAATAATAATAATAATAATAATAATAATAATAATAATAATAATAATAATATAACTATAATATAATAATAATCAACAATGATTTAGATAAACATATACAGGCAAAAACTAACGAAAGAAAAGTCCTACGTTTCGGCGACATCGCATATTTAATTTTAGTTTCCCTTGACAATGGCGCTAAGATGTCGCCGAAACGTAGGACTTTTCTTTCGTTAGTTTTTGCCTGTATATAATAATATAATAATATAATAATAATAATATGATAATAATAATAATAATAATAATAATAATAATAATAATAATGATAATAATAATAGTGAGGTGAGGTGATTGAGTAATCCTATAGGTGGGTGATGCTATTTCCTGAGTGGGGTGTTGTAATGGCTAACGATGGCGACATGCAATCAGGGAGCCTGTTCTTGGACCTTGGTCCTTTAGA
This sequence comes from Pavona decussata, assembly GCF_977016875.1. Taxonomy (NCBI): domain Eukaryota; kingdom Metazoa; phylum Cnidaria; class Anthozoa; order Scleractinia; family Agariciidae; genus Pavona; species Pavona decussata. Next base: position 970,270 of record NW_028145615.1, read on the forward strand.
CATTAAACTTTGCAGTCCTTCCTTTCATATCAATCTGAAGATGACGCTGCGAGGTTGAAATCTGGCTGGGGAAAGGGCACACACCTATACTGATGCCGTCAAGATTAAGCTCAGACTGTGTCCCGTGTACATTTTTACTTAGTACATATGGTTATTATGCTGGGTGCTTTACCTCATAAAATCGAGAGGACAGTAGTAGCACGTTCTAGGGGCTAACAATATCAATGGAGTTGGTAAGACCTTTTTGTAGTTGACTTGAATGAGAAGTTCCCTTCAATACTTTACTGAACTGACAGAATTTTGAGGAATATATTGAGATGGAGGCCTGTCTTATTCCCAAAGAATGTGTGATGTGGTTTTGTTCTGTAGTATAACAGGAACAGGGTGGGAACTGCTATCTCTTCATCTACTCTCTTCTGTTAAAATCCCCATATCGTGTTTCTCAAGCTAGCTTAAGTATACCAAGTGCAGTGTAGAGATGTAGCTTCGCTTTTGACAAAGATTCAATTAAAAAATTACTGTCTTGAATTTAGCACTTGAATTAAATATTTAGTAATTGATTGCAAACTACTAACTACCCTCTTTAGCTAAATCATGTTGATCCTGGATGATATAGTGAATCTAACCGAACTGTTTTATTTCAAGACAAGAATGAGTGCAGCAACAAAACGAGATGCCCTGTAAACGCCATCTGCGTGAACACCAAAGGTTCATTTGAGTGTCGATGCAAGACCGGTTTTGTTGGGGAAAATCCGTATCAACAGTGCTCAGGTATTTGATTGAGTTGAGAAATAGAGAATACCGGTATGCAACTTGTTTACTTATGTGATGGGGAATTTGAAGCTATACGATGTTTATTCCACCCCGTTGGGGGGGGGGGGGGGAGGGGGGGCGTCAATAGTTTACATTAGCATGAACTTTGCATTTTTCTCATAAATTTTCGGAAAAGCACCACGCATTGTATAAGTAACCGCGTGTTCTGCACCGTATTCTAAGCTTTCTAAGCCACCGAAAGGAAAGAACGAATCAGTTAGAACCACTGCTGACAGTACAAGGTATCACCAGCTTTAACTTGTGGATACTTACAGGCCTGCGTACTAGGTTTTCTTTGAGCTTGTGACAAGAAGATTATTCCTCAACAGCAAAAGCGAGAAAAGGTATTTGCTTTCGCAAGCAAATTCGCTGAGAGAGTTAGATTGTTTCCTCAACGCCTCTGGGCCAATCACAATTTTCTGGACGCGACTGAGTAATCCCAGCCAATCGGAAATTTTTCGCTCTGTCCGATGACAAACAACAACGACTAATGGGGATCATCCGAGTGGACACCTCTCTCTCGCTTGCACCGAATTAGAAGAAACTCTGGTTGTTCGTGCAGCTGCAGATTTCTTTATTTCTCAATGTGTCATTGAACGCCAACAAACACAAAATGGAATAAAACACAGTTTTCAAGAGCGAGTTGTATTCTTAGCACACACTTGATACAAAACGTATTTTTAACCAACATATGCAACCCTGGGAGTTAATTTCTTTTGGAAGAATCCGAGTTCTCCCAACACGAGTCGAACGTACCATCTTCCGATTACTATTATATTTTCCACAATACCCACCAACGTTTTCAGTAATCGTCCGTCTAAGAAAAGGGAATTTCAACGGCTTCTGATTAACCCTGTCTTGATTTTTTTTTATTTTCAAGATGTAGACGAATGCCAGCTTGGAAAATGTGGAGATACTGGCCAGACGTGCATCAACACATTTGGATCCTTTGAGTGTAGATGCATAACGCCGGGTTTCAAAAACACGAGACGTTCACAGCCATCATCAGTAAACATTACGTGCGAAGGTAAGGAGATTGGGGCCTTCAGAGTAATCATAAACATTGTAACAATATAAGTAAAGAATACTTATGAAGACAGCTGAGTTTATAACATATCACATGTCTCAAGTTCGCTTTTTTGTGATTTGTCAAAATACGATTACGTTCCCCGAAACACCGTACTAAAACTGGAACGTTTCTGATGGCATTTACTAAGTGATATTCCTTTATTTTCAATTGAATCGTTTCAGTTCGATGGAAATTACTATTTGAAAATTTCCGTGAAGAGCAGTTTGCAGTTATAGCAGATAAGGACTAGTATCGCTGTCGTACAGCCCTAGATAGTAAATATAAATAACGTTTTCAGTCAACACACTATGGAAGCTTTCGGCGAAATAATTTCATTTGGTGTTATAAAAACTGCCTGTGAAGTCTGTTTCTTTTCTCGAATTTTCTGTTGCGACGTTGAAAAAATAACGGGGCATGCAATACGAAGAGAATTGGAACCGGGCGAGGAAGGGTCGCTCTTAGCTTTTGTAATTGCGTTCGGCTGGCTTAATTTTAGCTAATATCTAACACTAGAAGGACAGCAAGAAGGTGTTAAAATACAAAATAATATTTGTCCCCGAGTATTGTTTGTTCCTCATTGATCTCTTCTAGGAAAAAGAGGTTCTGTTAAGATTTTTGCAATTCTTTTAGGCCTAGGGCAAACGTCGAATCTAAGTCGCGTCGAATTTATTAAAAATAGGTTCGACAAAGAGTCGACTTAATTCCAGTGTGGTAGCAAACGTCAAACCTGCGTCGACCCTAATTCTCAAGTTGCACTTCGTGAAACACGGGAATAAGCACGTGTCCCCGTGCTATTAGGCCCGGTTCATACGTCGAACTTTACATGAGCCGAACCTAATACCTATTAAGGTCGATCCAAATAATTAAGTTCGGCAGTTGATTCAGACGTCGAACCTAACTGAAGTCGAACTTAATTAAAGCTAAAGTGAGAAAGTAGATTTTCGTGGTCAGCGGCTGTTGTTTTTACTCAACAAGATTCAAAATGGCGGGAAAGATGAATTCTGACATGGAAGAGCTTGTTTGGTAAAATAATAAAGACAGGCCAAACACGGCTCCTACTGAGCGAGATAGGAAGAATATGACCTTCAAAGCTAATTTACTCTCACGAGTACGTCTTTGAAAGATCTCCCTTTTCTGTATAAGGAAGGGTCTTTGTAGATCTCCCTTAGCAGAGGCAGATTTTCTATCAAGTGTCATTTACCAGGAGCCATAATCAGGGATGGAGACCGTAACGAGATGCCAATTTGACTTGTGGGCCTGTCCCCATGTATTGTACCAAAAAAATCTATTTTTAGAAAAAAATTGCGCCATACGCGCGTGCGCGCACGCGTGTAAACGGCCAGGATCGCGCGTGGAGAAATTGAAATTTTTTTCCACCTGTTCAAAACGGCGTCCAAATTTTAAAATTCTACCAGGGAATATCTCCTCAGTGCCCACATTTAAGGAATTAGACCCTCACAAAGAGAAGGTAACAATTGAAAGAAGACGGGAAAAGTTGGAATAGGCGGCCTATTGATCACATGACTCTCACAGTGAAGTCAAAAAGGCGCCAAAACGGTGGCGCTGCGCGCGTTGCTACTGTTAAATGAATGAAAAAAGCTTACACTCTACGGACATGTACTCAGACAGGTAAGGACTTTTTTATCTTTAGTGAAGTTTTTCTCAGCTGCTTTCCGTGTCACATATAAGGTAGTAGCCCACGCAAATTTGCGTGTTTTCACGCGGGTTTATGACGTGAGAAGGGGAGGGGGGGGGGGGCAATTTTTTCTAAAAATAGATTTTTTTTGGTACAACTCATGGGTAAGCGTGGACCCCACGCTTACGGTCTCCATCCCTGATTATGCCTCCTGTATTTACTCATCTGAATTGTTTAAGGTTAGGCAAAGAAGGGCGATATTCCATAACAAACTTCAAAATGTTTTTGCGGGTTTTTAGTTTGTTTTGTAGTGCCGACATTCTTTCGCGGAGGTTGACTTCTGAAAGAGTTTTATTATAAGGTTATCGAGTTAACCTCTATTGCGTAATCTCTGTTTGAATAGAGTAATGTTTTCTTCAAATGTTGTTTTTGAAGATTTTGTTCTGAGAAGTCTTGACGCTTCGCCTTTGATATAGCCTGTATTGGAAAGTTTCTGTCGGTTTGAAGTGCATGTGCACTTCAAGAATAGATTCGTTTTTTTTTTTAATCTTTCTTATCTCAGACAAGTATATTCAGTTGTTTCGAAACAAGAAGAACAAGCACATTCCTATCCCGCCATCTTGTTCAGAATGGAGTCCTTTGGGCATGCCAAGTCGATGGAACGCGCAGACCTCTGGGATAGATATAATTTATATAATTTATACGTAACGTATGCATTTGGTTCGGCACATGAAAAGTTCGACGTCTAAATCGAAGTCGAACTTTTGCCGTTCTATTCGACTGGCGCAGTCGAATAGAACGGCGGGTCGACCCAAATACAAATATGTCGATCCTAACTGATTCATACGTCGATCTTTACATGTGCCGAACCAAATTATTAGGTTCGGCTCATGTAAAGTTCGACGTATGAACCGGGCCTTAGGGACCTTACGAAAACACCACGGCGACGGCGACGACAACACCACAACACAAAAAGCTTAATGAGAAAAAACAATCGCTCTGCACGTGCGTTTTAAATTTTGGTACATTTCTTTGTCGTCCTCTGCAAAACAACAACGTGAAATGATCAAATTCAAGGTTTCGTAGAGAACGTGAACCCACGGGAGTGAATTTTTCATTCTCTTCCTTAACTTGAACGGTACTCCTATCAATCTGGTTCCTGGCTAGTTTGTCGTTTGTGTATACAAGTTGAATGAGTTAAAATGATCGCGAAGTAGCACAAATGAAATAAAGTTATACTTTCAAATGACGTTTGCCTTGGTGTCACCGTCTTGCATTCGTAAGGTCCCTATTCACTTGATGTGCGGCTAGTTATTGCTAGGACTTGCTAGCGAAATGCCGAAATACAGTGCTTGTCGGGCTTTTCTTTGGCAATTAATTGCGAAAAATAGAAAGAAAACACTCAAACACTGAGCATGTATTGCAAATAGGCAATTCGCATTTCAATCATTTATATTTAGTGTTCATGAAACACGAAAAACACATTTTCATCACCCTGTACGATGTCAGCAATGACTTTCGATAGCTCGCCATTTCTGGTCGCGAAATTGTCTTTGTACAGCGCATGCTTGTCAGGGGGGGAAATAGCGTTTGGCAGATGGGGGAGTCGGTATTTTTGTGACTTTTGCGCAGTCCATCACATTTGAATCAATTATTTTGGAATTTGCATGATTTATGAATTAAGTTCAGCACGTGTTTAGAACGGCGTTTGCTGTAACGCCGAACCACTGTCGCATTATCCGACTTGGCAAGTCGAACTTATGCTGGAGTCGAACCAATTAATTTGAGTCGAACTTAATTGCGGCAAACGTCGCACCATTCATGCGCCTATTTCAAAATTAATGGGTTCGACGAATTAAGTTCGACTTAGATTCGACGTTTGCCCCAGGCCTTACACGTCACTGCTAAGGTTTTTAATTTTTCTCAGTCGAAAGATGGCGACCTGCCCATGATAAAACGATCCCTCACTTGCACAATATATTTCCAGATACCGATGAATGCAAGATATACAAGAAGCCATGTGGAACGTACCACTCTTTAACTTGCGAGAACACGCTTGGGGACTATATTTGCCGATGTGAGCACGGATTTGAATTCAACAGGAAAAAGAAAAAGTGTGAAGGTAATACGTACATGTAATACAAGAGTTGAAGGTAATCAATCGTAAAATCAAAATCAGTCGAGGGAACATTCAAAGAGCATATCTCAATTGATCGTCATTCGCTGAGTTGAAGCAAGTTGCAAAGTTTATAGGGTATGAATATATCATATGGAATGTTCAGTTAACAAGAATAACAACAACAACTTCAATTGTACTCGTTCGTTTGCTACATTGGTATAAGGACTAAGTTTCACTTTTTAAATAAAGAGAGTAGTAGTGTTACCACTGGCTGGCAGAAATAACCATAGTGGGATATCGAGACATAAAAGCTTTACTTAAAAGAAAATCGGACATGTTTGCCTAGTACTTAGTTGAGACGAATTGACGGGAATTGTCACTGTTGTTGAAATTTTTTTTAGCTATCGGCATACAGATGCCAACCGACCGGCGAAAGTCCAAAAATAACTCGGTGTGTCAAACGGCTGTAGCCCTACTTCAAGAACTACTGTCTTTATTAGCTATAGTTTTGGCCTGTCCGTCGGTCTTCGTTAAGATCAGTAGTTAAAAAGAAACGATTCAACTTTTAAATATTGTATATTGCTATTTTGTTGTAGATATTAACGAGTGTGATATGGATGATTATCCTTGCGTTGATGAAGCAACCTGCATTAACAATGAAGGTGACTTTGAGTGTGCTTGTCCTGAAGGATATCATGGAAATGGAAAATACTATTGTGGCAGTAAGTGCACATTTTTCTTTCTGTAAAATTCACACTTTAGGATACGTATTCAAACGTTTAACCATCTTGTACCTCCTAATAAACGACATCAAAGGGAGGTTCTGCTCACTGCCTTTCGTTTGCACGATTCAATCATATAGTGGAGGAATGTTCAAACTTGTTAATCGAAACTTCAATCAGAAATGTGATTGCGATCTACACCTTAACTGCGGTTTTTGTTTTGTTCTACAGCTAACAGATCTCCCGCAAACAGGGCTGCAAAAGTCTGGACTTTCTTGGTTGTCATGATTACTACCTTGCTGACTTCAGCTCTTGAACGAGTATGATTAAGATTGAAGATTACCGCACGCAATAAAAACCTCGAATGTTTAATCATTTTGCTTGAATTTGCTTAAAGATGTCACAGAAGGAAACAATATATTAAAGATTGTCACGTTCGTTTACTGAGATTTCTTATGATTTAACTTTGCTTGTGATTTCAATGTTGCTGAAATCTACAAAATGGAAAAAGTTACCTTTGCCTTGTTGCTAAATAATTTTCTGAAATATGCGGGGAGGACGAAAAATCTGGACAGTGCTAAAAAAACTTAGTGCTAAAAACATAGTTTTCAGCCTGTGGATACAAGACGGAATTAAAAATTGAGTCTTAGCTACAGTCCTGGCCAATTGAGTTAGAGACACTTGGCTCTTTTAAAATTTTTTCCACTTAACTTTGTCTCAACACTGTCAACATCTTTGTTGTATGTCGCTAATAAATTAATTCCCCTTTTAAATATTCGGCATTTTTCAGGCGTTTTTTTAAGTGGTCGAAAATCTGGCCTCTACTACAATTCCCCTCAGTGATTGGCATTCGTTTGTTCTTGCTCGCGTGCTCGCTTTAAAAATGAAGTTGCACGATTACTACTGCAATTTTGATAACGGGCGTCCGAAGTATCATTTCATTTGAGGGGTAGTAGATTGTTTATGTTAGTGTCAGTGGTTTGACCTAAGGCCTTTCTTTCCAGGATTGAGGGTAAATTCGTCTCCTAGATGCTGCTTCCTTTTCAGCAGAGACGTTTGCCCTCAGGCTTAATGAATAGAAACCCTTGGAACTAAGATGGCCTGGACTGATATCATTCTCAGTTGTCCTTCAGGTGACAATAGCGAGCTTTAGCGAAGGCGACGGCAGGGAAAACGTCACTATTAGAAGGAATTCGCTTTTTTCAAATGTCGCGATTATTCCAACTCGCTTTAGATGTCAAATGTTTGTAAAATTTTCTGGAGTTGAATTCTTAGAGGCCGCACCCACGGTCAAGTTTAGAAGGACAGAAAAAAAATTCGTGATCGTCTGTTTGCGTCCTCCATAAAACGTCCCATTAGGAAATTTCAGATCCTAGTCGTGCAGTGACGGCAAAGAAGACTGTTTATTAAACTCATTTACAGCAGATATAAGGCTGAATTTTAGAATTAAAATACAATAACAATACTTTTTAAAGTACTTATGGCTAAACTATTTAGCGGACATGTATGAAAGAACTGTATTTGTTTTTAATTACAAAGCTTGGCGGGTTTTAAAAATGACTTCATAATCTACTTACAATGTATACTTGACATATCTGGTTTTCTTTACAACGATAGGCTTACAAATGTCGTTTCCATGGTTACTGCCTAACATTCCGAGGTAAAAGAAAACGGCTGTCCTTTCCTTTGCTTAGCAACATAAATAAAGAACACTTTGACAAACAGTTCATTCCTTTAAAAGCACATTTATCAAGTATCAACAAATCAGCATATTTCAATGCCGTCTTTTACGGTTTTCCCAGATTTTACGATTTGCTTGAATGCTTATTCCCTTTGGGGATAAATTTGTTCCAAAAGGTTACTCCTTTTGTTCCATACTTCTGCTTCAATCTCGGCATCAAGTCGAGGGCCAGGTACAACTGCTCATCTTTTTTGAAAGGAGACCACTTGACTGGAGAGTTAGAATCAGAAGGAGTTGGATTTCTGGTAAAGGAATCAGCATAAAATTAACTGAGTTTCTATCGTCTTGTATTCTGTCAGTCGACCTTACTCAGATCATGTTTTTTTGTCTGAGTTGCAAAACTGACAATGTCAAAATTTCAGCCTCCGAGCAGTAGTCCTGAGTAGTAGTTCAAACTTAGGCAAAAAAACCTCACTCCCTGAATCCAATGCGTGTATAAATTAGGAGAGAAAGATACTGTTCAAAGGCTAGACAATCAGAAAATGTTCCCTCTAAAGACCTTTTGTCAAGTTACAACATATGATCAAGGTTACTATTGCAGCATAAGTTTTGCCATTTTTCTTAGATATTTCATCTCTCTTCAATACTGTTAAAAAATGCCGGTAAAAATAAAATTACCTCTTACCCGACTTTAGCGAAGTCTGTCCACATTTTCATGACATACCAACTAAATCCCTTCTCGATGTCGGAATACCTGGGAGTACAAAAGTCATCCAGCGAAGAAAGGCGCTTGAAAGGCGCGCCAAACACAAAGCCGACATCTCTTCCATGAACCTCACCAGCACAGTGAGAGGAGGGAGAAATATCAGGACGATGCTCCAAGACATACATATAAACTCGGTTTCCAGCCTGGTTTTTGAAGATGGAGTTAAAGCATGAGTTAAAAAGGTTTAAAAGGTGCAGTGTTTTATTTATTTTGTCTTACCTAACTATTCAACGTGAGCCAGGGGGTGAGGGGCTTTCAATATTCATATTTTTGTTTATTTATAAGGAAACACTACTAAACTTGGTGAGTTTTCTCAAAACAATTATCTGGGGAAGAATTTTATATAACAACTGATTGGTCACTTGACTTCGCGTTTCTATGGCAAGAAGATTTTGACAGCCCGTAGTTTCCACGTTTGAATTTTGTTACCTTTTTGGGAGAAATTTTAAGTTTCTTCTACTATCTTTAAAAAAAATCACACCGTTTCAGTCTTATCTATTGGTTGTGAAAACCAATGTGAACGATTGCCTACGGTTTGGGAGATACCGAGAAATCCAAAATGGCGGATCCAATACGGCTGTGAAGAACAAATGACTTGATTGTCACGTGATATAACAAAATCGATCCACTTTGTGGACCCTGAAAGAAACAGTTTGGAGCATACTATATACCCTCTAAGACCTATTGCCGTAGCCCCAATGATTATGAAATTACGAAGATCTCCCTCCCCAGCCTGCCCTCGTATCAGTTGCATAGATGACAGAGGAATGTCACTTTGGAACTCCCAAACGTGCTCTTTTGCTTTTTTGGGTTTCGAGTTCAAAAAAGGACTGAGCTTTTATCAACAATTAACAATAGTGTTGTAATATTGAAGAGGTCGTAAAGGTGGACTCCCGACCATAGCATAACAAAAACAACCTGAGACGGATAATTACAGAGATAATTTTAACTGATCCACATTAATCAAATTTCATAAATCCGAATTGAACACTATTTTAATCTCACCGTTGCTAAGGCTTCTGCCTCAAATATCGTTGAAGAAACAACCATAAAGTCATTCTCAAAATCAAACAGCATTTCTCTGGTCTTGGTCTTGTTATGTGTAACATTGAGAGCTGTGTAATTTCTTTTAACGGATTCTACGGCATTTCTGCTTGCATTGCCTCCCATGGCCACTTCGAGCGTTTTCCTAATGGCTAATTCAAAGGCTTCTCTGGTCACATTGCTTTGGGTAATAGTTCCTGAACCTAGAACAGCACTTAGAGATGATTTGTGACTTGTAAATCCGCTTATGATATCAATGCTGTTGTTAAACTCCTTTCTTTTGAATAACTTCTGGGGAAGCCTGGGCAGAAAATTACGGGCGACCACCGGGCTAGTGATGGTGGAGCTCAATGCCAAATGTTTTTGAAAAGAAATTATTTCTTTGGAGTCCTTGCTTCTCAAACAGCGTACAAGATTGCCAGGATTGTTCCTATCAGGAGAGGAACAATTTGCAAGCAACGCAAATTTTTGCACAGTGTCTGCGCTTGGCTTTTTTTCAGCTGCCAGGTAAGGCGACGAAGCTACACCGCTCTGTATAATTGCCCTTTGAAACAAGCCTTGCGATTTAGGTGAGATTAAATGAAGGGACACACTCATTCCTCCTGCGTTTTCGCCAAATATGGTCACTCTGTTTGGATCGCCACCAAAGTTGGCGATATTGTTTTGAACCCATTTTAATGCCAAAACCTGCAGAGATAAATTGCAACCAACAGATGAAGATACTGTGTCTTCAAAAGCAAAAGGTGACACATGACATATGCGGGTGTAGTCACGAGTCCCCATTTTTCTAGCCATGTATTCCCCCATTCCATTATTCCAGTCCGTCTTAAACCACTCTTTTGACGGCGCCAAAAACAAAACAGAAAAATGGCTCAATAAAAAAAGGCTACATATCCTCCTGAGTAGCGCTAACAGCCGCCGTGAGTAATTCTGGCGACCTCTTGGAAGACCGAATCGTACAATGTATCCTCGTAGACGGGACGAGCGAAATGTTACAAAAGAGAAACAGAATGGCCCCTGAAAAGATGGAGTGCGGAATGTCGTTGGTTCGACTCCCATCGTTCGAGTACTCTGAGTGCTTATTTTGCTTGAGAGAATCTAAATCAGGAGTAACTGGCAACAGGACCAAGCTTTAAAATACTCTAATCTTACTCTTCGATGATCGATACATAAAATGATCAATCACCTGGTCAAGCATCCCATAATTCCCCTTGATGCTAGTTTTTGGAATGTTCAGGAACCCTAGAACTCCAAGTCTGTAGTTGAAGGTGACCACTATGACGTCATTAAAGGCCGCCAAAACGTGACCTGGGTATTCAGTTGAAGAGCCATGTTTAAACGCTCCACCGTGAATCCACACCATGACCGCCATCTTGGCATCGGGCTTGATGGTTGATGGCACAAATACATTCAAGTAAAGGCAATCTTCACTTTCTGAGAAAAATAAATTGTGGTCTAGTTGCAGTAATTATTTTTGTTTCGCAGAATATGGAGCAAAACAATAGTGTACTTGCTTCAAATTGGTCAAACTGAAGTCTGAAAATTCGCGTCTTGGCGCAAAAAAGGTTTTTGTGTGCTGAGGGGAGAGGACGTGAATGCGTAAACCTTACATCTGGGTTCCAGTTGGTAGGTTGAGACCGTTTGAAATTTTCCGAAAAATAGCAGAAAAATTGAAATTTTGCAACTAATAGAACAAAATGTGTCGCAAGCGAGCAAACAATTTATGAACTGTAAGCTTTAGATACCATGCAATTGATCAATTTAGCACAAACTTAACTTAACGGATGAAAGTGCACATTGGCTATTTAAATTCATTCATACCATTTCAGTCTTCATTTTATCACGCCGACCTTCAAATTGTACATTTTATGCGGGGATACCAAAACACAGTTTCAACCTGCAAACTAGATTTAGGTAGAAAAATCATTCAAAAATCAGGAAATGAGAATATTGTTTGGTCCAAAGACCGTGATTTCTCAGACTTTGCAAACGATTTCCCACAGCGCAAAAACAATTGTTGGCCGGGAATTGTAGGGAATCTCTGCTTGAGTTCTTGCCTTCCCATCCAATTGCAAGATGCCGTCGTGAAGGGTCTGGTAAATATGCAGTTAACTTAATGAGTATCGCTTTTCATGTGCTGTTGGCGTTTCAAGAATCAAAATCCAAGATCAATCAATCCTGGCAAATTTTTATGGGATATATATCTATAATCTAACTCCCTAACCTTTTCCAATTTCACTGGTGAAATTAGCTGGCTGGGGACAAGCCGCTCCAAATTCTTTCACTTCTTTGATTCCTCTCCAAGGTGTGATGGGTATTGGAGCAGCAAATCTCAATTGTTGGACCGGGGGTTTAGCATACGGGATACCAAGATACTCGTGCACTGATTTGCAGTGTGTAACAGCCTCGATCTTGCCAACAACTGCACCTGACTCGGTCCACACGTTGGGAGCACTGCCGTCTGCTTCTTGGTGCTGAAGGATTTTTGACACATGGGGAAAAACTCAGAGAAGGCATATACATATCTCAAATGCTACCATTTCACACCAAGCAAAAATATAAGTCCTCAGTAGAGTATTGTTCGTGGAGCGTTGGTAGGCAACGACGGATAAAAAATTAAGTCGCGCAATGCTCAGTGGATAGGGGCCGACTTGAGGGGAAAGCTTACAGAGTTGAAACAAAATCGTGCAAAGCGAAATAGTCGCGCAATAAATTCGGGCAGAAAAAAATTGGCTGGCCCAACCGTGACCGTTTAAGACCCCCCTTCCCCTGCCACATCCCTACTTCTCCACTCTTGGGGGGAAGAGGGTAAGAAATACACATGAAAACCTTATTTTTTATTATTTGTAAGTGAAAAAGGGATCGAATAGACCCGAAACTCACCAGGTGTGTCCGCGGAGTAGTGTTTGGCTCTGAAATAAAACCATTTTCAATTTTAATGTTAACGTTTTACAAACCACCCTTTTAGATTTTATCAGATAACTTTAGAGACAAACTATTTTATTATTTTTTTTTTGAGGAGAAGGGTTGCAGTTTGTCTAAACACCACAAAAAAAACCTGCAAAGGTTTTAAAAACGTCATCGTTGCTAGTCAACAAGAACTTAAAATTCACAAACTGATTAAACGCTGTGCTCGCACGCTCGTAAATGCTCACAAGCACCATTTGATTCCGTACACGTGAAGTAGAAACTCGGAGAAAAACAGGAGCCATAGTCCGCCATCTTGAATTTTCTAAAACCTGAGAAAACCACTAAATTTACCCAAAGTTAATCAAAATGAATAAAAAGACACGAAAATTTACTGTAAGAGAGTTGTCTTTTGTACATTAAAAATATGAACCTTCCGTTTTCTGAAAACCCTGCCAGTCAAAATTTGGTTGTCATAATAACATCAAATTCAATGAACCCTTATCTACCATCATCATCTATCGTTTTCAGATAAATTTCTGAAAAAGTCACGAAGTTTCGTGCTGTTTGTGGAAATATTAAACTTCAAAGTTAGCGCAAGCATAATCCCCCCTTCCCTGGTCTAGACAGGCTTCAATATTCTGTTGTTAGCAAGTGCAAAAGTTGTTTACCTCGATTGGGTTTTAGACGAATGGTTACATTGAGAATATATGGACCAGTCTCCTTAAACGACGCATTACCGAGATGCGTTTTAATTAAGATCTTAAGCCATTCGTCACTCTTTCTTATTGCCGTCAACAGTATGGACCCTTGTTCTTCTTTTAATCGTTCACCAAAGGATAGCGCTGGCGTTGGTTGGAGGTCTTCACACAGTGTACAATAACAGCGGTTGGTGTCGCAGTAAGCAAATCTCATAAGGCTTTTGGAGTCAAATAGTTCTACGCTAAGAACCCGTTTCCAAGGCAAAATGTTCATCAACTGGCTGGTCAGGTTAACATTGCCACCAACACGAGTCCAGATGCCTAAGATAAAAAAAGCTTATTAAGACTAAGATGTTTTTTTTGGCTTCAGATGACGTCCAGCTAGAAATGCCTAGTAGGTGCGCTAACCTGAGTAGCAACCTGATGAATTGTTCCCGACCCATAATTGTATTTCTTCGTTAAGGTATTTATTCAGACGATCCTAGTCAAGTTAATGGATGGCTTTACACTTTGACAAGAAAAAATCTAGTTTTCGTATCTCCAGCCGCACCAGCTCTGAACGTGCCCTTGAACCATTTTATTTTTCTTGTCAGTATACCTATCCTCAGTAAACTGATTCTCAATCAGCCGCCTCGTGACTAGCCGTTAGTTGCAGTTCACCTTCAGTTAGTTTTCACCCTACTTTTGAAAAAGAGACAGGGTTAGCCACCTCATTGCTTTCTTCTCCTGCCAAACTCAACCACCGTCGAGAAAAGGGTGGGATCAGCCAGACCTTTTTTCCTGCAAACTGGAACGTTTTTTAACAACCAAATGGCTAACAAAACAGCGTGTCATCTGTCCACTATCTGAAAAATGACAAACCCACACTCGGTGGTGTTTTGAGAGAAAACACAATATCAGTAAACTTACATTCTAGAGACAAATTGAACTTGTCTGATTTAATCGGGGGATCAACGGACGACGGTTGAACTTTACACCAAAATTCCACAGTGCCATTCGCTATATTCCGCGATGAGCGCTTAATACTCAAGGATCCATTGGAAACTGACAAATTTATCCCATATCCTTCTATTGACTTCATGTGCAGACGGCACGATAGTGTTTTGTCACAAGAAGCAACCATAGTAACTTTATTGGTGCGGGAATCTTTCACATTCCACTCCATGTCTTTGATTTTGCTCTCTTGTTTTAGTGCTTCACAGTTCAAAGTTATATCCCCGTTAGAGCATTCCTCTTGCGTGCTAACAGACCCTGACAAAAAATAAAAGTATGTAAGTTGTGGACGCATAAATTTTACGGGTTATCCAAAATCTTGCTGACGTACAGGCGTGAATATGGAAAGAAACCTTGTGAGCCATGTCGCTGGACCCTTTGTCACTTCTTATTGCCGCTGGCGCGCCACTGCCTTTATATGGCGAGGAGGCTTGATTGCCCCGAAAATAACCTGAATGATTCGACCTTTCTGTCCACGAAAGAATAAAAACTACAAAGACAAATGAGTCCTCGTGATTGAAGCCATTTTAAAGTACTTCACAGCAAAAAAGTACAAAACGAATATACGAAAACAACTATAGGGCTCATAGGCCTCTTATTAACATTACTGACAACAATGAGAAACCATGAAATAGTTAATGAGAAAAATAGCAAGTTAGTGATTCATGAAATTGAACTCGAAGGATCTGTTATGGGTGACTACATAGGAACTACTATGACCATTAACATCTCGACTTCGTTGATCAATTAGGTTAACAACCAGAAACATATACACCATCCACTGACGTTCCACAATTTCTTTACTCTGAAGACGACTTCCGCTCAGGTTGTCGAAACGTCAGTCAAAGCCAATGTCATCTCAAACAGTCCTCCTCAGGACTATACTCACCTGGATGATCGTAATTTACTTACTTATGATAGGAACTACTATGGGACAATCTTTGCTGACCTCCTTGTCTACATTTTACCACATTAGCTAATAGCACATATGAAACAGCAGTGAGGCTTCGAACTGAAAGAATGTATGGCTGGGTGGCAAGGGTATAATTACTGTATTCTAAATATACACCGCTGTCTTTGCCGTTGATGGAGCTCATTAATCTAGGCACAAGTCCAAAACAAATCCTATTATCTTGGCCAGAAACTGGCGACAACAAATGATGGCTTATTTGAAGTGTGTCATATTATGAGTTAACTTGACAACAAAATGCAAACAAATTATTAATTTATTTGAAAAGTGGAAAATGAAAAGCAACGGGAACTTTCCCTCAAGGGAATTTCCCGAACAACTGATATTCCGCTTTAGCTAATAATCTAATAATCGGCCGATACCGCTTTTTCCGGTTCAGTCTATTCGTTTTAGCGAGCACGACCTGTTTAACCACGAAACCCCAAAACCCTCGACAAAAATCAGAACCTCAAGCAAAACAATTTAGTAAGCAAAAACAAACAACGAAGAAGGCAAAACCTCATTTACCTGCAGCGAATAAAGCCCGGGAGGGGGGGGGGGGGGGTACTTCCTTATAAGAGGCTAATGGGGATGTGCCGCTAGATGGGGTCGCATTTCATGACTGGATTGACTAGAATGGGGTTGCATTTTCAATACAGTTACTAGAATGGGGTCGCACATTTTCGGATATTTGGGGTAAGAAAATTCTATTAAGTAGGGATTCAAAATGATCTTGGTTAAAAACTTCAGAGAGTTGTTGTTTATTACATGTAACAATCACCTCGCATTACATTCCGTTCTTGAAACCACAACTTCAATATTAACCAGTTACACAATAGCACAAAACCACCGGTCCAGAACAAAGTCCATTCAGTTTAGGATGACCTATTTAAAGGATTGATAAAGTAGATGCATAAATAGAAAGTGACTTAGTTGGGATCGCGAAAATTACATTTTTCCAAAAGTGACTAAGATGGGGTCTATAAGGGACGGACCATTAGAAAAGTAATGGGGTGGGGGGGGGGGGGGGGGAAATACAAAAAAAAAAAATAATTCGTGCAAGCCGAAATGCCCGAAAAAAAATTCTTGTAAGCCGAGACGGAAGAAAAAACAATTCTTGCAGAAGGAGATTAAGGAATTATTATAGAAAATACCTCTTAGTGTTTTAATGACCGAAAATTTCTTCCAGAATGTCCCAAAATGGCCTTTTTAATGTTTTGAAAATCTAAATTTTTTGTGGAAGTTTGTTTTGTATGAACAACAAACCAACCCCACATTTTGTGTCGTGGCTGGAATTTACCCTTACTACAACTCAGTATTTTGTTTTGTGTTTATAACTGGTAGTAAACCCAATAATCACGAGCAATAGGTCAAATAGTTTTGAAGAAAAACGATTTTGTCAGTAAAACGCTTCCAGCATATCTGTTTATCCATAAAGCGCTTTTTTTAAAAAAAATAAGTACTAGTGAGCAGCACACAGCAAAGAATCTTGTTAACTTGTTTTATTATTCGACCGGTTTTGTGTGATAACTACACACTTCGTCAGGGATTGAACAAGATAGTTTGGGGAACTTATTTTATACCTAAATTTTACAGTACAAATGACGTTCCACTAGGGTGCGAACAGCAAAAACACCCACAGACATACGTGCAGGATGTTACAAAAATCCTGCCGCTAGGTGTGTAATGTATAATTTTGGGGCTCACGGATTTAACGTTAAATCCGTGAGCCCCAAAATGACTGCACGTTTGTCTGTGGGTGTTTTTGCTGTTCACACCCTAGTGGAACGTCATTTGTACTTCCCCAAACTATCTTGTTCAATCCCTGACGAAGTGTGTAGTTATCACACGAAACCGGTCGGATAATAAAACAAGTTAATAAGATTCGTTGCTGTGTGCTGCCCACTAGTACAAAAAAATCAACAACAACAAAAAAAAAATTCTTGCAGAGGGTATCAACCGAAAAAAAAATTCCTGCAAACTGAAAATCCCCCCCCCCCCCCCATCACTTTTCTAATGGTCCGTCCCTAACCGGCCACAAAATAGACTACATGTATAATTATACAATGGGGCAGGGGCTCTGAGAGGCCAGCGGCATATACCGAGCAAAACTGAACCCAAGTACCCCCCCCCCCCCTCCCGGGGAATAAAGTCAGTTTACTGTGTGAAAACAAACACAAATAAATCAATCCTTTCTTAAATTAGCTTGCATTCAATATCGACAAAGATTCAAGTCAGACATGCAAAGAACATCACGTAGACACGATCATTAAGGACATTGAAGGTGATCTTTGACAAATTTAATCTGCTCACAAAGCAGCAAGAATCCGTTAATGTGTCTAAGACAAATGACGATAAAAATGCCGTGGGTTCTAGAGGTAAATTAGCATATATTAGCAATGAACAAGGCAATATGTCATGTCATATCATAATCACCATACAATGTAGTATTGTTAGAAGAACATTCGAAGCTGTGATTTGTCAACTGGATCTCTCAGGACTTCGTCGGTCCCGTCATGATCGGGGCACGAAAGACGTGAGAGGCGTGACGTAATGGTAATGGTATGTAACTTGCATTCAATATCGTCAAAGATTCAAGTCAGCTATAACAACACGTAGACACGATCATTAAGGACATTGAAGGTGAACTTTGACAGATTTAATTTGATCACAAAGGACTGCAAGAATCCGTTAATGTGGCTAAGACAAATGACGATAAAAATGCCGCGGGTTCTAGAGGCAAATTAGCATACATCAGCAACCAACAAGGCAAAATGTCATATTAATCACCATACAATGTAATATTGTTAGAAGAGCATTCGAAACTGCGATATCGTTAACTGGATCTCTCAGGACTACGTCGGTCCCGTCATGATCGGGGCACGAAAGACGTGAGAGGCGTGACGTAATGGTAATGGTAATGGTATTCATATACCGCATTTTCTATATACATTTTCAAATGCGGTTTATAATTGCATTACTTCAGTGCAAGGGTGAGATCGGACATCAGCATATATAGGCGCCGCTGGCAGCCGCTATCAGTCCATTAGCGATTTCATCCAACCCACCCAACCCATGAAATCGTGAAATAGCACAAAGACCAGACCAGCACACCGGAACTCCATGCCCTACTCTTCGCGATTAGTGTGTGGGTTCTTTAACGTCCCACAGGGTTATGAACATTGAAGTGTTGTGAGACGGGGCCTACGGTTTCTATGCCTACGGTACGACGTCACACAGGAAAAATCGTGCACGTAGCTTGGGGGGGATTCAAGCTGAAATATCAAAAGGGGTTTATCCCGGCTGTATCACTGTATCGAAAGAGGAATAAAAAGCATTTAGGACATTTCTGTAATTGAAAGGAAAGAAAATCTAAGAAGAAAATGGAAAAGGCTAGGGTCGAACAACAAAATTGAGTAAATTTGTACGCGGCGTTACTCACTTAATAGTATAACTTGCACTAAACAGCAAGTAACTTAAAGCAATCGCATTTTTTTTAGTAGAACTACCTTATCTTTTCCTAAGACGTTTTGCCGCAATACTAAAGGCTGTCAGAATCAATCAACTATGATTTAAATTAAGTAATATATATTAGCAGAAAGATCGCCCTACGAAGTCCATTGGCTTCAACAGTAGTTTTGCGTAGATTTTAGGTGCGTAATTGGCTATTGCCGTAGCGGCCAGCCCCTGCCAACATTTGCTTTCTTTTGTTGTTATTTAATTGTTTCGTTGTGATGGCGAAGTTAAATAAAAGAAAAGTATTTATATGACCAGAATTTAAGCGACAAGAATCTCAAGCAGAGAAACTTTGTTTCATTCGTCGAGACCATATAATATATTTAATATACGGATGTGCGACACTGGACACTCACCAAAGGCCATGGCAAAATCGCTAGATGGCAGCTTTACTAGGTTGCTAAGGATGATGTCTGGTTACAGTTGAGAACAGCACATTGCAAACGAAAAACTCCATGGCAATCTTCCAAAAATCTCGAACAAGATAACGGCTCCGGACGCCTCGCCATTGCAGGTGCCTGTAATCGACATCCTGAGATGCCTGCCAACAGTGCAGAGTCATTCTACGGGAGCCCATAAACCTTAGGATCACTGAGTACGAGTACGAGATTGAGTACGAGAAAGACTTTCAAATTTCAAATTAGATACATCCCCAGCACTCTCGCTCAGCTCCTTCCCGTTATTTACCAGCATACAAGGAAACCCTAGAAATAAGATTGATGTGACAAGCAGTTATCAAAGCCATGCAAAGGCTAGATTTGAAAAGTTGTACTCGTACTCAGGCTCGTACTCGTAGTAAAATCTGAAGGTCTCTATATGCGTTGGGATAGACCACCGGCCAACTGAAATTCTACGAGTCAACAATCCACAATGAATAATGAAAGCCGAGAGAGCTATCTCGCGTGTTCGCCCCAGGGCCCGCCTTAAGCAAGCGAAACTTTGATCAGCGTCACAAATGGGCCGGCTTCTTACTGTTCTGTTAGCCAACGTCAGCGAAAGTGCCCGATCGTAACTTAACTTATACCGGATATCGAAAATTAAAATAACGGTATAAGACAGCATGTCTGCAGCGCTGAACTTACCACACTGGATCACATGTCTGCACCGAACTTACCACATAACAGCAACATCCACAAAGCCAAATGAAACCTGCCGCTGACCCTCATCGTGTTCTGTGCTCTATCTTTATGACGTTGAATTCACTATGTGTTCGCTGGATTAACCGATATTCTCAACTGCAATAAAGACATGAACTTGTCATCACTTAAAGTAATATTTTAACAGTCAGAGACGATTTTCGTAACCCGACCTTACAGTTTACGCAGTTTACGTGCAAGTATTAAGGAAACCAATATTTCTTTGGCCAAGTGCCAACAAGGACGTGGCTGCTTAAATAACAAGCCTATAACTTTTTTTTTGTGAAAATTGAAAATTAAAAGTAGATCTTAAAAAAACCGTTCCTGCATGTTCTTGGAATTATTACGTCCAGTATTAAAAGAACAAAAGAAGTTAAAAGTTTCAAAACTTAGTACATCTTAAACATTTCGTTACCTTTATGCTCGGTATCCGTTTTATAGCTGTACTGATATCAGACCTGGTTGTTCAAAGAGTAAATAGCTTTATCTAGCGGATAAATTGCGATCCAGCAGGTAAAATGTAATTAGTTGGAATACACTTCATCCGTTGGATAGCGATTTACGTAAACATAACATAAAAATTTTAATTATCCACGGTGGTAATTAAAGCTAGAAAGCTATTGGGGCCGTGTCAAAAAGAAAAAGATAAGAATACAAAACTAAAAAATTTCAAAATAAAATTTCCTGACCCTCGCTCTACAACTTGATCTATATCTCAGATAAATATGTATACAAAATCTGTCACGGTGTCCATATATTGTATGGTGGAAGGCGACTCGGCTGAAAAGTTTAGTTCTCTAAGATCTTACATTGCCAAGCCTTCTTCGTGAAGGCCGTGATCAGTTCCTGTGCCATTTGCAAGCAGTGCGAGGAGATTCCAGATGACGGCACCTCGGCACGCTATAGAGTTTTTCGTACAACAGCTATTAGAAAAAGGAATGGCTAAATTATTCGCATAAAGTTATCCGCATAAAGTTATTATTCGCATAAAGTTATCCGCTCTTTGAACTACCCGGAATTTGGTCAAAACTTTCTTCAGAATAATCTGACTAAAATCTTCGTCAAAGTGTGACCTCCAGCTTTAATATGCAAGTGCGATTTCTTTGTGTTCTGCACGAACTACAACTAACGTATAATGGGCAATCGGATGGCTGGATTGAACTTACTTATAGCAGAGTATAATTATTAGTTGAAAGGAAAGAAAACAATAGAAACAAACAAATAGGCAAAAGACACGTAAACCAGCGAATGCACCTCTACTGAAATAACTTACTCACCTTTGCTAAATAAGATTTATTGAGAAAGCTACCGTTGCAGTATCATTTGTTGCACAAACCAATTGCATTTGACGATGGCTTCAAATCGACTCCGCTCTTTTAAATCGGCTTGAGCGGAAGCTGCACTTGACTGACTAACAATTATTACAGATGTTACCACTCCCAATACCACAACCTTCAAGGTTATGGTTGGGAAGTTCCCTCACGTACAATCGTAAGTGATCGAAAGGACGATAATTACAGTTGTTCAATATTACTCCACAGACAATATCCAGGGTGTGCTGACGTTTCAGTTGCATTTTTGGCCGGAGCAGCTCCGACAATTTATATTTTAGGTCAGAAGTTTCAGTTCAGGAAGTATGTTTTTCACTCAGCTGTCCATTTGAGTTGACCCTTAAAAAACAACACAAAACAAAACAAAAGGCGTCGAATGTTTTGGTTGAGAGAAATGCATGCCCGGGTCGTAAAACGCAGAACCTGAAGTAAAATATTGGAGAACAAATTAGATCCAATGATTTCCAATTAAGATAAACCTCAACTGAGGAAGAGGAAGTAGGACCGCTTTATCCGGACGTTTTTTGTATATTTAATGAAAAACGTCCGGCGGAAGTCATACAGTAAAATAACTTGGAACTGGAAGTCCCGCTGTTTGATTTTTTACTTTATACATAGCGTAAAATTTACATAGACTACTTTGACGGCGTGATCAGTTAAATGAAAGTTAACGTGCCGTTCTCGGACGAAAGAAGCAATGATAAATTTTGATTGTATCTGCGGCGGTCTCCAACATAACGAGTTGTCCTTAAAATGCGTGGCATGAAAAGTGAAATGAATCTGTGTTAAGCAGAATACTTAAACGCGGACTGTAGTGTGACTTCCCAGTGGCCGTTAGCCACCTTAGTAAGTGGCAGGCCAATAATATAATTTTCAAGTTGACAGTTAATTAGCGGGCTATTAACAACCAGTAACCAATGTATTTTGACCGTCGCTTAATCAAGTGATTGCTTCTTTGTTAGGGCTTTTGAAAGAAGGCTGAAGCCAAGACCATGTTATTTGCAATGGCCTTGTCTCTATTCCAAGCACTAATCCATAACTGAAAACGACAGAAGAAAGCCGAGTAAGGGACATAATAATTAGTGGCCAAGCCGAACAAACGATTTAGTAAGTCTTTTGAAAGAAATAAAGCGCGTTCAGGAAGTTGTTAACTGAGTTATCAGAGCACACATTAACCGAGTAAATAAACAAAATGTCACAAACTAAACGAGACAAACTGTAAGGCGATGAATGATGTCTTCATGGCATGACTGGGACACTTGGCGAATAACTATGTATGAGGATTATCTCCAGTACATAAAACTATTTCTATATTTATTCAGGACTCAGTAGAGTGAAAAAAAAAATCAGAGTTGAAGTCAGGTTCTCTGACTGCAGCATTTGGATCCGTGAAAAATCTATCGATATCTTTCTCTAAAACCGCTAAATCGCGGTTCTATTCTGTTTTAGATCATACTTGATGTAAGCAGGAACCTGGGAATATGGGAAATTGGACCAGTTAAGTAGGCATCTCGTTTCTTTTCGGCAAATATCAGTCCAGAGAAAATGAGTTAAATAAGGTAATACTATATGAGGTTGTATTTAAAAATACACTCAGCCATGCCTAAATCAAAACCGGAAGTTCTTGAATTATTGGTGTTTCCTTTTACTGATTTGTTTACGGCAATTCAAAAATTTGCCTACGCGATCTGATGGCGTAATCACGGACGATCCATGGGTTAAACATAGGTTTTGTAACAAATAAATATTAATGAAACAAGAGTACAACTCCGTCATTGGTTTGACTGTACATCAAACGACTGACTCTCGATCAGGATCTGTTTGGGAGATAACAATGAAATGCTGCTTCGCGAGACTGGACAGTGAAGAGCATTAATTAGTTTAATTATAATCATCGTAGTATGTTAATTTCGGTTCCCAGTGCTGGAGTTCCGGTTGTGAGTTTATAGATAGTGAGCTATAATACGCAACAGGGGGCCGAGGGAATTGAAGAGGACGACAAAATAATGTTGTGTGACTAACGTCAAAGCTGATTACTAAAGCATTTGGACGCGATCATATCTGATTAACCCAGGATTTACACTATGGGAGCAGGGATGGCGCTGTGGTGAGAGCACTCGCCTCCCACCAATGTGGCCCGAGTTCGATTCCCGGTCTCGGCGTCATATGTGGGTTGAGTTTGTTGTTGGTTCTCGTCCCTGCTCCGAGGGTTTTTCTCCGGGTACTCCGGTTTTCCTCCCTCCACAAAAACCAATATTTCCAAATTCCAATTCGACCAGGAAACAGTGGAGAGAAGAGCCACTCCGTGGAGTCCACTGAAATTCCTATCTATTTATTTATCTAATCGTCGTGCATGATATGATAATAACAATTTTACAATAACAGTCCAAATTCCCGCGCACTGATTGGCTCGTAGCTATTGTCTATAAGAGTACAGACAATAAAAATGACGTCAGATGTAACGCGCGCGCTTTCTCAACGAAAAAAATAGGCAATTCCGCTCGTACTTTTTCCATGTTATTGTAAAAAACAAATCGACGGCAATTCTCTATGGTCTATACTCTTATAGACCATAAAATGACGCCATAAAATGTCCAAAACTTGGCAGTGAAACCACTCGCCTGCGGCAGGGTTTTTTGACGTCATTTTATGGTCTATAAGAGTATAGACCATAGACAACTTCCGTCGATTTGTCAAGAGGGAGTTAAGTTTCAATCTTACACCTGAGCGTTTCGTCCTTCTTGTCAGCTACCAAGGGAAGAAAACACAATCAAACAACCGTAAAACAGTCTTAACGCTACTACCATAAATGTCACAAAACTTAACAATTGTCATTGTATGAGTTTTATTTGTTTAGTGTAGTTATAAAAATCTCACGAACTAAATGCAACTCATTTTAATGGATAAGCAAACTGCTCCTAGCACGGGATCTCATCCGCTGTTCGTATAGGCTAACCGCCTTACTTAAATATGTTTATTCGCTCTACGCAGGTTCAAGAAATGCTTTATTCGTGAAAACCTCAGGTATTAATAACAATTTTTTTGGGTCCTCTTGTTTTCTGTTTACATTTTTATCTTAACTGTCTAGTTGGTAGAAGGTTTTCAGCAAACTGCTGTGAAACCGATTACGGCTTATCCTGTCTGGTAGAGTCTGTATGATCCAGGATTGTGAAACAGTATAGCCAGACATCTTTCCAGGTGGTGTTGGCATAGAATGTTTGGTTATCACTAAAGGTAAATTGGCCACCGTAAAGAGATTCCTCTGTTGATAAACCAAACATTCGTTTTTACTTCCCATCGATGCAGCACCGCAGTCTCTTTAGAAACTTACATCCTTATCCATATGGTTTTCACATGGGTATGGCTTCCAGGCGTTAAATCAAGCAGTAGTCCCGTATGCTTGATGAAGATGAAATTCTTCATTTTCTTTTTTGAAAAACTAAATACTAATAAACAATCACCACAAGTTTGAGAAAACTTTTACGACAACTTTCATTTCGAGTGAGTCACCTTAATTTACATGTTTTTGAGAAAGTATCAGACAATAATTATGCAATTAAAGTTCCATTACCTTACTCGGTAGAAATTCTATTCTGTAAAAGAAATTCTGAGGTGTTACGCCTGCGTTTACTTAACTAAGTAAACTTGCGGTTTTCAATGCCGTCTTTTACAGTTTCCTCCCCGTTTTCGATCTCCTTGCTTGCTTGTTGACTTTAGGGATAAAATTGTTCCAAAAGGCTACTTCTTTTGTTCTATACTTCTGCTTCAATCTCGGCATCAAGTCGAGGGCCAGGTACAACTGCTCATCTTTGGTGAAAGGAGACCACGTGACTGGAGAGTTAGAATGAGAAGGAGTTGGAGACCTGGGAATGAAACAAACAAAGTTTTAGTAAGATTTCAAGCGTTCTCTGGTTAAAAGTTAGAAAACGAGCTTTCGATTGCAGTTTTGACAAGTGATGATTGCAAACTGGCAATCGAAAGCTCGTTAAATATTTTTTAACTTTTCACCAGACAACGCTTATTAGCTCTTACCCTGGTTACTTATCCTTTTTTAAAACATAAGGTTGTTTGTATAAGAACCAGCATAAAATTAACCGAGTTTCAATCGTCTTCTATTTCGTCTGTCGACCTTACCCAGATCACGTGAGTTTCAAAACTAACAATGTCACAACGAGTAGCCTGTGAACAGTACAGTCCTTTTTTCTTCAGAGCCTACACGCGAGTGAAAAGTAAAAGTTATGCAAATCAACTTCGCCGCTCCCGAATGCAACGCACATTGCATAAATTAGGAAAGAATGCTGCTCACAGGCTAGACAGTGAGACTTGTCAGGTAACACAATATGGACTACAAGAGCTCAAGCACTATGTTTAAGCGCAGTGTTCCTGCTTATAATTTATCTTAAAATGATCTAATCAATAATACGTTTGAGGGTGAGAGGTACTCCATTATAACACCTACACTGGTATGTGCCGCCCAACAGGGTAGTGATTTTGCGGCGGCTGTTCTATAAAACAGGGTATCCGTATTCCAGGCGCTTTCTGTGACAGCCTGTAACTTAGCTGATAGAGGTGCTCCATTAGCTGTAGTATTTCGGATGTATATTTAGCCGGTAAATTTCGAGAACAGGCTATCAAGAAAATTGTCGTTTCTGGGTGGCACATACCCACCTAACATACTCCTGCCCTTTTCCCCCATCCCGGGTACTAAATATGCTAAGCATTGAATCATAAATATGCGTGAAGGAAAACACATGAGCAAGTACTAGTCTGATAAATCGCTCACTGAGCAGATACGCAGGACTGACACACCTGGAGTAAAGGATAATTGGGTTCTCTCATCACTCCAGCCGTCAATAGGGGTGGTGCGGCTCCATTGGATATAGTTCTGAACAACTGGGTTTTCTACTCAAACTATACTTGTATTGAGGATATTCCTTATATTAACATGGTTTAATAAATCAGGCCCCTAAAGCCCACATTTTTCTTCATCTTAGGTCTCCAAGGTCCTGCAATCTTTTAGAAGCCTGATTTCATGAACAATAGTCACTGACTTTAATTAAAGTGAACAGTTTTGTCATTTTCTCGGCTTTTCCATCACTCTCCTGCTGTTAAGAAAGGTGGGTACGTAAAAAGGAAAGTACTTCTTACCCGACTTTAGCGAAGTCTGTCCACATTTTCATGACATACCAACTAAATCCTTTCTCGATGTCGGAATACCTGGGAGTACAAAAGTCATCCAGCGAAGAAAGGCGCTTGAAAGGCGCGCCAAACACAAAGCCGACATCTCTTCCATGAACCTCACCAGCACAGTGAGAGGAGGGAGAAATATCAGGACGATGCTCCAAGACATACATATAAACTCGGTTTCCAGCCTGGTTTTTCAAGATGGAATGAAAGCATGAGTTACTGAAGAGTTACAATTTTTTTCAATACTTTTCAATGGGAGAACTGAATTCTTAACCTATTTAGCGCTGAATTTGAATATTCATAACTTTTTTGATGGTAAAACAAACAGCTCTAAACTTGGTGATTGGTCGTGTGCCTTTATGTTTTCATGTCAACGAGATTCTGATTGTTCATATTTGCCAGATTTGGATTTTGGGTCCCTTTTTATGAGGAATTTAGTTTATTACCACCATTTTCACTCTAATTTACTTGTTTTGATAAATTTTGAACAAGTTTGGGCAGTAATTCTTCTGCGGTTGTGGACATATCCAATAGATCTGAGATTGTAATTACAAGATGGGGGCTGTAAAGAACAAATTACTTGAATTTCACGGGATACGACGACGTGAAACACTTTGCGAACCATACAATATATTCTCAAAGACTTACTATCGTAGACTAAATGGCCTTAAACTTACGAAGATCCCTTCCCTCGTATCAGTTACATAAATAATCGACAAAGAAATGTCACTTTGGAAGTCCCAAACGTGCTAGTTGGCCACAGTTAACAACGCTGTCAGATTACGAGGGTTTCCAGATAAAAACAAAACAAAACAAAAAACACTGAGTTTTCGAGAAACGAAACAATTGTCGTAATTTAGCATTTGTGTGTGTGTGTGTGTGGGGGGGGGGGGGGGGGGGAATTCTGTCATAGCATGACCGCCACAACCTGAGACAATGTGATAATCTCTTTATCTAATTCAATCAGTTAATTCGAATTTAACGAGGTTTCTTTAATCTCACCTTTGCTAAGGCTTTAGCCTCAAATATCGTTGGAGAAACAACCATAACGTCATTCTCAAAATCGAACAGCATTTCTCTAGTCTTGGTCTTGTTATGCGGATCACGGTGGTCTGTATACTGATATTTAACAAATTCTTCCACATTTCTGCTTTTCTTGCCACCCATAGCCACTTCAAGCGTTATCGTAACGGATGCTTCAAATTCTTCTCTGGTCACACTGCTTTGGGTAATACTTCCTGAACCTAGAACAGCACTTAGAGATGATTTGTGACTTGTAAATCCGCTAATGATATCAATGCTGTTGTTAAACTGCTCTCTTTTGAATAACTTCTGGGGAAGAATGGGCAAAAACTTATGGTCGACCACCGGGCTAGTGATGGTAGAGCTCAATGCCAAATGTTTTTGAAAAGAAATTATTTCTTTGGTGTCCTTGCTTCTCAAACAGCGTACAAGATCGTCAGGAGAGGAACAATTTCCAAGCAAAGCAAATTTTTGCACAGTATCTGCACTTGGCTCCTTACAAGCTGCCAGGTAAGGCGACGAAGCTGCACCGCTCTGTATGATGGCCCTTTGGAACAAGCCTTGCGATTTAGGTGAGATTAAATGAAGGGACACACTCATTCCTCCCGCGTTTTCGCCAAATATGGTCACTCTGTTTGGATCGCCACCAAAGTTGGCGATATTGTTTTGAACCCATTTTAATGCCAAAACCTGCAGAGATAAATTGCAACCAACAGATGAAGGTACTGTGACACATGACATATGCGCACGCAGTCACGAGTCCCCGTTTTTCTAGCCATACATTCCCCGTCCCCATACCTTTTGCCAGTTTAAAATGGCATATTAACCCCCTTCTCCCATTCATGACCCATTATGCTTCCGCTTGGTGTCGTATCTGAAAGTAGGCTTTCTTTCTGATCCACGACATAGCAAAAAGAAAAAAGTGACACAAGGCATGTGCGTACGCAGTCACGAGTCCCCGTTTTTCTAGCCATATATTCCCCGTCGCCATCCCTTTTGACAATTTAAAATGGCATATTAACCCCCTTCTCCCTCCATCACCCATTATGCTCCCGCTTGGTGTTTCTGAAATTAGGCTTTCTTTCTGATCCACGACCGCAAATGATCTCGTGAAAAGGTATGAAATAGGGAGAACAGTGAGATCTGTGGGAGAGTGGAATCGAATGCCATGGACAATGAATTGTCGTGGATAGTGAAATGAAGTGCAAGGAGGAATGGTGAAGACAGTGGACTGTCGTGTTAAGTGGATTTGGGTCGACAGCAGGATGCTGAGGACAGGCGAATGTCAGCTCTGCAGCGATCTGTGACTGACCTCCTAAGACAGCGTGATGGGCTGAAAAATTATTCCGGTCTGTCTTTAACCACATAAACAAACAAAGAAAAGGAAGGTAACAGCTGCCATGGATAACATCCGTGGGTACATCTTCAGAGACCCCCAAAAAAGACGACGAGCGAAAGTTTCATAGAGTGGAACGGAATGGTCCCTGAAAAGCTTTCGATCACAAATCTCTATTTCGCTAAGAAATAGGCGTCCCAGGTCTCTGAGGATGTTCTGAGTGCACCATGTGAAAATAAAGTGCGTAGATATTAGATCCAAATCTACCTTTCTTTTCCTTTCGCTTTCATATTTCGGATCTTTGTTATTCAGTACAGGGTCTAGACCCCCTTTTCGCGTATGCTTTAATTTAGAAGCTGAATGACCTAGCTAGCTTTGAAGCGCCATTAACTTAAATGCCTTTAAACGGGAGAATACTAGTGTGCGGAATGCCTTTTGTGGGTTCAACAGCAAATCGGGCGAGTACTATCAGTGCTTATTTTGCTCCAGATCAACATCAGGAGTTACTAACAACAAAACCATGCTTTAAAATACTCTAATCTTACCCTTCAATGATCAAGACATAAAATAAACAATCACCTGGTCAAACATCCCATAATTTCCCTTGATGTTAGTCCCTGGAATTTTCAGGAACCCTAGAACTCCAAGTCTGTAGTTGAAGGTGACCACGATGACGTCATTGAAGGCTGCCAACACGTGACCTGGGTACTCAGTTGAAGAACCGTGTTTAAACGCTCCACCGTGAATCCACACCATGACCGCCATCTTGGCATCGGGCTTGATGGTTGATGGCACAAACACATTCAAGAAAAGGCAATCTTCATTTTCTGTGGAAAATAAATTGTGATCTAGTTGCGATGATTATTTTCGTTCGGCGGAGCGGAGGAAAGCAATAGTACACTTGTTAAAATTTGTTCAAACTGAATAGTTAAAAATAATTTAATGTATGGATGGGCGAAAGGAAACTCAATTGATTGAAACATGGATATCTTTCATGATAAGTTGAGATAATTTAACTTCTATACTTGCAGAACCTTTTTATGAACGGAGAAAAATCATTCATCCACCAGGAGATGGGAATATTGTTTGGTTCAAAGACCGTGATTTCTCACACTTTGTGAAAGAACTCTTCAGCGCAAAACAAAAGTAGGTAATTGTAGGTAACCTCGGCTTGAGTTCATGCCTTCCCATCAAAGATACCGTCGGGTAATGCTTGACAAATATGGAGTTAACTTAATAAGTATTGCTTTTCACATGATACTGGCGTTTTAAGTGTAAAAACCCAAGATCAATCAATCCTGACACATTTTTATCGGATATATAACTATGACCTAACTCCCTAACCTTTTCCAACTTCACTGGTGAAATTAGGTACAGGAAACTCTGGCTGGGGACAAGCTGCTCCAAATTCTTTCACTTCTTTGATTCCTCTCCAAGGTTTGATGGGTATTGGAGCAGCAAATCTTAATATTCCGACCGGCGGTTCAGCATACGGGATACCAAGATACTCGCGCACTGATTTTCCGTATGCAAGGGCCTCGATCTTGCCAACAACTGCACCTGACTCGGTCCATACCTTGGGAGCGCTGCCATTACCTTCTTGATGCTGAAGGATTTTTGTAACATATGAGAAAATTCAGAGAAACGACAGAAAGCTTAAATGCTGCCATTTCATACCAAGCACAAATATAAGACCTAAGTGGAGTATTATTCGTGGAGTGTTGCTGGGCAACGACCGATAAAAAATTAAGTGAGGCAATGCTAGTGGATGAGGTCAGAGGTGAGGAGGTAAGCTTACAGAGTAAAAAGAAAATCTTGCAAAGCGAAATAGTTGCGGAATAAATTCAGGCTGAAAAAAATTGAAACTAAGTTGAGTCGCTACATTTATAGGTAAGATTTTAAACACGGCCTCCAAGAAAAGCAGCATTTATGGTTTTATTATATTTTAGAATAAAAATGAGCGATATAAAGAGTGAATGACGTTTCGATGACTCCATGTCATCATTATCAAGTCAAGCTTTGGTTTTATGTTCTTGATAAACAGCATCTTTTATCAGGAACATAAAACCAAAACTTAACACGCAGTAGGATTCAGTTCGCACCAAACTTTTTACATAACAATTGAATACTTCAACTCTCTTGTTTATTCCCTAAATATTTTCACACTTTTGTTACTATATATATATATATATATATATATAATTAAGTTTACCATGTATTTCGAACTTGATAATATAATGATGACGTGGAGTCATCGAAACGTCGTTCACTCTTTATATCGCTCATTTTATTCTAAAGTGCTTCACGAAACCTTTTATCATAAGATGGTATATTTTAACTTTTATAATTCTAGTAAGGTAGCTAGATAGTTAGTTGATAATGATAATTATGTAGCTGATGGAAATACCGTGTATAAATAAAGTTATCCTATCCTAAATTGATCCAACCGAGACCGTCCATCCCTATCCACTCTACCTCTCCACATTTGCTATGATGGACGGGAGGGAGAAGGGAGGGGGGCTAAGGAAATGAAATAAATCGGATCGGATAGACCAGAAACTCACCAAGACAGTATCTTCATTTGTTACGGCTTGAGTAAAATAACGTGCTCGCGGAGTAGTATTAGGCTCTGAAACGAAAACATTTCCAATTTTAATGTAAACGTATTCCAAACTATTCTTTTTGATTTCATCAGATAACTTTAGAGACAGATTATTTTATTTGCTTTTTTTTAAGGAGGAAGGATGCGGTTTGGCCAAACACCTCTAAAAACCTGCAAAGATTTAAAACACGTCTTCGTTACTACTCAAAAAAAACTTGAACGATGTTCGTATTCGCAAAATTAAACGTTGTGCTCGCACGCTCGTAAATACTCACAGGCACCATTTGATTCCGAAAAGGGGGAGGAGAAAGTCAGAGAAAAAACATGAGCCATATCATAGTAGACATCAACAAGAGAGGATGAAGGTAAGTAAAAAATGAAAAAGGGGATGCAGAAATAAATAAATAATAGTAAAAATGACAAGAGGACTTGGAGGATAGATAACACGCCAAAGATGTTTCTTTGGAAGTCCGCCATGGGGAGTGATAACGTCATATGACGTGCAAACACGGTACGATTTCAAACTGGTGGCTGTGTTGGATCCGCCATCTTCGATTCCCTAAACTCTTAGAAAACCACCGAAACTTACCCAAAAGTATTCAAAATAATAAAAAGACACGAAAATAAATTGTAAGAAAGTTGATTTTTTTACACTAAAAACATGATCATGAACCTACCGTTTTCTAAAAACCCTGCTGGTCAGAATTTGGTTGTTATGGCAACACCAAATTCAGTGAACCCTAATCTACAATCATCGTCTACTGTTTTCAGATAAATTTCTAAGAACGTCTCGAAGTTTCATGTCGTTTGTACAATCGTTAAACTTCAAAGTCGGCGCGGACAGAATCCCCTCCCCCGGTCTTGATAGGCTTCAATATTATGTTATTAGCAAGTGCAAAAGTTGTTTACCTCGATTGGGTTTTAGACGAATGGTTACTTTGAGAATATATGGACCAGTCTCCTTAAACGATGCATTACCGAGATGCGTTTTAATTAAGATCTGAAGCCTTTCGTCACTCTTTCTTATTGCCGTCAGCAGTATGGATCCTTGTGTTTCATTCAATCGTTCGCCAAAGGCTGGCGTTCGATGGAAGTCTGGGTACAGAATACAGCGGTTGGTGTCGCAGTAAGCAAATCTCATAAGGCTTTTGGAGTCAAGTAGTTCTACGCTATGAACCCGTTTCCAGGGCAAAATGTTCATCATCTGGCTGGTCAGGTTAACATTGTCACCAATATGAGTCCAGATGCCTATGATGATAAAAAAAATAAGCTTGTTAAGACTGAGATGCTTTCCGACGCCAGATAACGTCTAAGCTATTTTCCGACCAGCTAGAAAGTACGCGGGAAAGCGCTTAGAAGGTGCGCTAACCTGAGTAGTAACCTGATGAGGTGAATTGTTCCCGGCCCGTTATTGTATTTCTTCGATAATACAATTCTTTATTTAGACGATCCCAGTAAAAGCAAATGGATGGCTTTACACAAGAAAAACCGTTATTCGTGTCCTCAGCCTTGCCAGCTTGAAAGTGTTACCCGAACCTTTTTATTTCTCTTGTAAACCTGTCCTCAGTGAACTGATTCTCAAGCGTCTCACGTGACTAGCCGTAAGTTGTAATCAGAATTCGCTACCGCCTTCCTTTCCTGCCAAACCCAACTACGATCGAGAGCAGGGCGGGTTTAGCCAGATCTTGTTTACTTTTGTGTTTTTTTTTTTTTCTGAAAATTTAACTGAAGCGTGACAACTAAATGGCTAGTACGGTTTCTGGCTAAGAACGTAACACTGAGTGGGGGCACATCATCTGTCCTTTACCTCAATGAAAGGGCTTCTGAACACGTGGAAAATGACAAACCTAAACTCGGTGGTGTTTTGAACAAATGCAATATAATGTCACTAAACTTACATTCCAGAGACAAATTGATCTTGGTTCGAATGGGGTCAGAATCCTCTGCCCACCGGTGAACTGTACACCAAAATTCCACACTCATATTCCGCGATGAGCGCTTAATACTTAAGGCTCCATTGGAAACTGATGCATGTATCCCATATTCTTCTAGTGACTCCTTCAACACAACGCAGTTTAATTTTCCGTTACAGTAAGCGACCCGGGTTCCGTGCTTCTTGTCACGAGAATCCCTCACTTCCCAGTCAAGACGTCCGCTTTGGTTTAATTCTCTTAATGCTTCGCAATTCAATGTGATATCCCCATTAGAGCATTCATTTAGCGTTCTAACGGATCCTAAGAAAAAGAAGTATGTAAGTTGTGGAACCTTAAATTTTACGGATTAATTATAGAAAATCTGGCAAATACATTCCCCTGGCGCTATGGTAAGAGACCTTGTGAACCCTCTCGTTGGATCCTTCCCCCCTATAAGGTTTTATGTTTTTCAATACTGAGTAGGTTAGCGCTGGTGCGGTGCCTTTATGTGGCCAGATGGCTTGAGTGCGCCTGCAACCTTTAGTGCTGTACTGTGGAATTTGAACGATGTAAGCTTTGTGCCCATGAAAGAATATAAACTACAAAGTCAAATGAGTCCTCATGATTGGAGCCATTTTAAAGTACTCCGCACGGCAAACGAGATAAAAAAAGCAAAAAGGTCTTATTACGTTTGTGGTCTTAATTACTTTACTGACAACAGTAAAAAATCATGAATGGAAAAATAACAGGTTAGCGATTAATGAAATTGAACTCGAACGACCTATTATAGGAACTACTATAGGAGAATCTTTGCTTACGTCCTTGTCTACATTTTGCCTCATTAGCATGAAACTAAAAGCTTCGAATTGACTGGACACTATAAACTAAAAGAGCATGCTCGGTAATCTGTCTGATTTGTACTAATTGTTCATGTTAAATACTCTCAGAGAAATCAGCTTTCAAAAACATGAAAATATCCAAAGAATGTATGGCTGGGTAGCAAGAGTGCAATTATTCTTTATATATTTTGCCGTTGATGGAGGTCATTAATCTAACACAACTCCAAAACAAATCCTATTATCTTGGCCATAAAATGGCGCAAGAAATGATGGCGAGTTTGAAGTTTTTATTTTATGAGACTGTTTATAACTTTAGCCCCGCCCCCCCCCCAAAAAAAAATAATAAAAAATAAATAAATAAATAAATTACTACATGGTGAGTGTAATTTACATAATTACATAATTATGCGAGATCTCATCGATGCCGAATGAGTTATAAAGAAAATGAACTGAAGCGCGTGTTCTGTTTTCGCGCCAATTTTGCATGAGCACCATCTCTTTATGATATTACGGGCTCTAGAATAACAACTAAGCGGCAGGGATCGAGAATAAGAAAATACAAGCCTGGAAAAGGAAATGTCTGATCGCTGGTTAGCGAAAAATAAAAAACCCCGCACTCATCATCTAAAACTCATTCCGCAAAATCATATTCTGTATAATCGGCAGAAGTTATGCCACGTCACCGTTTATAAAAAGCGAGGAAAATTGCTTTCCAGGAAAAAACCTATTTCCGGCCTAACGGGAATTTTCGCTTGTAATATTGCTATACTTTTCACTTAAGGGAATTTCCCGAAGAACTGATATCACCACTTCCTGTTAGTTCAGAATATTCCGCGTTAGCAAAACACCAGTTCTAAAACTAATTAACTCTTCTAGTAACCGGCCGATGCCGCTTTTTCAACTCAGTCTCTCCGTTTTACATAGAAAATGACGTGTTTAACAAAACCTCAAGAAAAAACAGGACCTCAAACAGAAACAAAATTAAA
This sequence comes from Pavona decussata, assembly GCF_977016875.1. NCBI lineage: Eukaryota > Metazoa > Cnidaria > Anthozoa > Scleractinia > Agariciidae > Pavona > Pavona decussata. The sequence goes on from NW_028145615.1 coordinate 1,005,539, forward strand.
AGAGCAAGGCAAACGTCATTTACCTGAAGTGCCGAATAAAGTCAGTTTACCTGTGAACAAAACCAGAATTAAATCAGTCCTTTCATAAATTAACTCGCATTCAATATCGATAAAGATTAAATAGTCAGACATGGCCAAGAACATTAGACACGATCATCAAGGATTTTGACCGATTTGCTGAGAAAGCGTTGTAAAAATCCATTACTGTGGCCAAGACAAATGTGAGCCAATTTGCGAAAAGGGGGATAAAGGTGACTAAAAATAACTCAGCATTTTAATGTGTTTACAAACACACTGAAAACGGAGTTTTAAAACTTTTAACACATTTAAGCACCGGGTCGGGCTGTGTTTCACTTTGCTATAAAATGATAATCCTAGGACTGAAGAATTCATGATAAATAATGCTTCGATATGAAGCCTTGAAACTGCATAATTCGCTTTGCTTGCATATAGATAAATTATTGCTTTAAAATTTCTGTTCGAGGTTACAATTGTTGTTTTGCCAGCGTTTTAGACGTGTTTAAACAGCGTTTACACGCATTGAAACGGTGTTAAGCCCCCTTTTTGTTTAAAACACTAAAACACGTTTTTCATCTGTAGTAATTCCTTTTTTGCAAATACGCGGGATCACAACTTATGAGATATATGTCTTGGGTTCTAGAGGGCAAATTAGCATTTATCACTGAACACCCAACAAGACAATAAGGTATATTTTAAAATCACTAAAATATTGTTATCAGAGCATTCGAAACTGAAATAGCGTCAATTGGATCTCCAAGGATAGTGTCGTTTCTTGGAACTGGTTAATTGTACTCCGTCACACCCAAAAAAACAAAACCTGATCTTCCGCCGAGTCAAATCGTGTTCTGCTCAGCAGGTGTCACGTTCTGAATACAACTGGACGAGTAATTAAATACTCAGCTAAATTAATACAATGCCTGCGACTACCTTAGCTTCAACTAGACCTTTTTTTATGTTACATGAGTTTAAAATTCGAGAACTTCGTTCGATCCCCTCAGTTCAGGGCAAACAACCTGTGTTGTAAGAAGACTCGACTGATACGGACCAGTATCCGGCACCGAGTCTAATTATAAACCTATTAATAGCAGGATTCATATATTTAACGGTATCAAAACGAAACTGCGTTATGTAAAAGATTGATTGTTGTATAAGGCTGCCGAAGTTAACCAGTTGTGATTTAAATTTGGTGAATCATGTATTAATTCGACCAGAAACGCAGGCTATGAACTGTTAATTTACGAGTTTTATCATTATTATTCTTAATGTTTTCTTTATTCTTAATTGGGGAGTATTAACATAGGGATTACCTCTTTACTTCCCTTTCAAGATGTTATTTTTGTGACTTAGGCTTACATCTTGAATAAACTGTGTATGAACTGTGACTAGACTTTGAAATCACAAAGTAGGTAGTCACTCAGTTCTGTGAGGTGTTTGAGTGACTTATGCCAGAGCGCAACTCAACTTATACAGAAGTGAATATCCGTAACGGCACAAGTAAGAAAGTGTGCCTTCATTGAACTTACCGCATATCAGGAACATCCACAAAGCCAAATTAAAACTGGTGCTCATTGTCTTCAGTTATGCTTCCTTGTGACGTGCAATCCAATATGCGTTTGCAGTAAGAACTGATATACCGCCCCGGCTCAATTGAATGGCCAAAAAACGTGACACTGCCTGCCTGCCAAAAGAATGTGTTCGGCAGTCAAAGTTAATTTTCCTAACCAAACAAAATGAGTTATATCGTTCTGGACGTAAATGCTTAAATGATTTATAGTTTAATTATTTTTCTTTCTTTGCAAATTTGAAAATTAAAAGAGCTTAACACTGTTTCTGCGTCTTTGTGGCAGCCGTCTATCTTTGACGGCCGGCAATAGAGGAAAGGCAAGTTAAAGTTTCAAATCTACCTTTATAAACTCAGTAGTTGAGGTTTCATGTTTTTTATGTCACTGTTGAATTGTGCTGAATGGATGAGTACTGGCGAAGAATGAGTGATGCGGTACTTATATCACTTTAATACGATCAATACTTGCTTCAGCAGAATGATTGTATGAATGCATATCCTGACCTATAAGACATGCCTAACATCCTTGTTAGTGTCTGACTTCCAGCTTCTTGATGTGCCAGTGTAATTTATGTTCTTGCTAAAAAAAATATAGCCCTCTACAGCAAACGTATAATGTGAAATTGGCTGGCTCGATTGAACTCGTTTATGGCGGAGTTTGGTTGTAAGTTACAAGGAAAGTAAACAATAGAAACTAAACAAACAAAACGGGCAAAATACACGTAAACCAGAGAATGCACCTCTGCTAAAAGAACTTACTCACCTCTGATAAAAGAAGGACAAAACAAAGTATTGAGAAAGCTACTGTTGCAATGCCAATTGTCGCACAGCCCAGTTGATGATCTTTCAGTCGTTCATTGGCAATCAACTGCTCCCGATTATTAAAATCACCTGTTTTTAAATGCTTGTACGGAAGCTTACTACTCCCAATGTACTTAATAAAAAGAGTAATGATACTATTTATAATCGTTCTGTTAAGTCAGCCAGTATAAGAACATCTGAATCATAACTGACTGACTGGAGGAATGGAAAGTGATCGGGATGGACGATAGTTCCGGTTGTTCAATTTTACCCCAGAAGCGCTGACGTTTCAGTTGCATTGTTAACCATATTTTACCCGGGGTAGTTCCAAGAATGCTTTACACTCAGCTGTCCATTTGAGTTGACCATTCCATAAAAAAAATCTGCAAGGTCGTTAAACCAACTACCTTATCCGGGTGTGTCTCGTTTCTTTCCGGCGGAAGTTATGAAATAATATAAGTTGTAACGTAGCTAAAATACACTATCAATGCTACATCGAAACCGAAATTCCCTGATATATTTGGCAAATGATAAATATTCTCCCTCGCATTCGTAGTTCCGTTCTATGTTTTGCTTACATAGCGTAATTCAAATATTTACATAGACTACCTACCTAAGGTTAACGTTAGCGTTCTAAAATAAGGAAACAAAAACTGAAACTATGAATTTTGCCGGTAACGATGTCTTAATTTGCAAAGCACACAGGCGTCTCTTTCTTTCTTCATAAAGTAACGTCCGTTAAACGTTAATCGTTGTGTCAGCCAGGAAGTTGTTAAGTTATCAGAGCGCGGAAACATTTTATAAACTAGATCGATGACTGAACTTTTTACGACACAAAGTGGCAAGGCGATGATACCTTAGTGACACGAAACACTTGACGAATACTAAATATTAAAACACCAGGTAACTATGTATGATGTAGCTAAAATTATCTGCAGTACTTAAGAATATTCTTATTCATTCAGAACTAGAGTGACAAAACCATTTTTGAAGTCAGGTTATCTGATTGCAGCATTTGGGTTCGTGAAAAATTCCCCGACATGTACATGCATGATCATTTAAACAAACGTTGCGCTCATTACTTCGGGCTGTGCTGCTGTTTAATTTGATGTAACGAAATCTTTTTCGAAAGAATTTTATTTTGTAAGAAATTTCACCCGGTTTCGATGAAACGTGTCCTTAAGAGTGAAAGTGTCAAACACTGGTGGCAAACTGGCGACCAAATGGAACCAACCGGGAAAAAAACGGACCAATTTAGTCAATTTAGGAGACGTATCGTTTGTATTTGGCAAATGTCTAGAGAAAAGGACGTACGGAACGTATATAAGGTTGTATTAATACACAATCGAAACCGGAAGTCCTTGAATTGTTAGTGTTCCCGTTTTACTGATTCATGTTTACCCTGCGTAATTCAAAAATTTACCTGGAGGATCTGATGGTGTAATCACGATCCATGGGTTAAACATAGGTTAACGACTGTTAACGCTGTTACAAATAAATAATGATACAAGCCGCGACTGTTAACGCTGTTCCAAATAAATAATGATTCAAGCCGTACAACTATTTTCTGTCAGGTTTCACTCCGTGGGGGGAGGGGGGAGGGCACTTGACCCATGTTTGGGTGTAGAGGTGCCGCTGGAGGTTTGAAACCCTGACCCTGTTTAGGACGAAAATAACCTTAAATACCTACCCTGTGTAGGACAATGTCCTCAATTTTAAGACCCTATTTAGGACAGAGGACAACATCTAGCTCTTATGTTACACAAGTGTTTATTGGCAATAGTAATAACATTTAAAGGCCCACTGTCACTTACCGGACGTGATGTTCCACGCATCATGAAACGCGAATACCACTTACAACAGATAAAATAATACACTTCCTAGAAGTGATGGCGAAAAGTCCCAAAATTTCGCATTAACAGCGGTGAACCTTAAGTGGAAACTCAATTGACGTGAAGCATTGTTCACTAAAATAAATCTAAAATAAATGCAGACTAACGTCTCTGATTTCGGATTGCCAAATACTCGATGAAGTCTTGCAACCATACCCTGTCTAGGACGGGTCCGGGACAGACTCCCTTGAAAATTATATACCCTGTTCAGGACAGAGGGACCAAAAACCATACCCTATCCAGCGGCACGTCCCCGTAAAGCCCATATAGGGGAGTACCCCCCCCCCCCCGGGTTTCACTGTTCTCGAAGACTGACTGTACATCAAAAAGAAATGGCTCTCGATCAGGATCTGTTCGGGAGATGACACCTGACTGCGGCTTCGCAAGCCCGGACAATGGAGAGTATTGGAAACATAGAAGTGTTACATTCGGTTTTTAAAAGGAGCCGAATTTATTTGCCGGTTTTCACTGTCACGCCAAAACACTTAAAATCGAAACAATTCACTGAATGATGTAAAGAGTTTATGAAAGAGTTAAAAAAGGTCTCAGGTGTAGGTATCGTCCCTTACTTGAATTATTTGGCAAATATTCCGCACGAATTTATAGAGCTCAGTACAGAGACGCCATATTTGTGCCCCTCCGAGGGACACAAACATAGCGGCCGGAAATCAAACAAAACATCTGGAATCCACTTTTGCTGAAAAGGCAAAAAGTTAGTTTTCTCTCGTCAGGAGCTTATCACCCGGAGCCTCCATCTACCCTATACAGGGGCAACAGCGTATTTACACCTTGGGCTATTTTTAGGATTGAGCATTTCCCGCGAAATTTGTTACATGATACCTTTTGCGTCCGCATTTGAACATTGAAAAAAAAATGGTGGACAGAAGGCAATAGTTTTGCAAGGAGGTGGTAGGGCAACTCCACCGTTCCAAGTCCTTTATTTTGCTCTCGTCGATTCCCCCCTTTTCCTAATAAACTACCCATGATACAATGCGGTGTTTTGTGATCTTCATGTACAAGAGCGATGGGAAATGGCCGGGAAGTTTGTGTCCGCGTGAAGACATTTGGGCTTGTGGAGGCGTCTTGTCTTTGAGGGGATACAGGTTTTTCGTTCATTTCCTGTTGGTTCTTTTACATTTTTACACGTTCGTATCGACTATATGAATAATAGAATTGAATTGAGGAATACTAAACACACCGTTGTGTGCGCTCCAGCGTGTCCGTGAATGTTAGCAAAAAGCTTGTGCAGAAGTTGATTTTCATCTTGGCTTCCGCTGCTGGTAGCGTCTTTCAACTTATAAATGAAGCGTTTTGGCAAAACAGTTTTTTCAGGAGATCAGACGCAGGAAAAGTTTGCGAAAAAGAGCGACGATTCTGGATCTTGTACGCCTTCCAACGATGGCAATGTTCCGGCCTCTACTTCGAGCTCGCCTTCGACTTCTGAAGGACGTCCTCTCTCAATAAAGAGCCTCTTGAGACAGAAAATCCAGGGAAAACTCAGTACCGAAAAGGAATCTGGTGATTCATCGAGCAGAGAACGAAGGCAACTCGACGAGTGGTGTGGGAATTTGAAAACATCTGGATTTATTTGCGAAGTGATTTCCTTGACCGATCGTTACTCGCCATTTCTTCATGAAGAAAATAATGACATCCCTGGTTCATCAGCGTTAGTAGTTTACCCATCTAAGGATCATACGTACAGCAGTGAAACGGGACCTTTCCAGCCGGTAAGACTTGTCATTTTCCCCGATGGTTCTTGGCGTTTGCAGTGTCCTATCTATGAATTTCAGGATGTGTCAAAAGGGAAACTTTCGCCTTTCAGTTGTGAAGAAGTGCTTTCTCTAGTCTCTAGTTGGTTTACCCAGTACCACGCGTTGTGTCCTGGTCTAATTGGTCTAGAAGATGTTGAAGGTAAACTGGGTTATATTCCTAAAAATGTGAGAGTACTAGCAGACCCTGTTAAGATTGTGCAGGCGGTTTCTTGTAAAGTTTGGCATGTTCCAAGCTCCCAAGCACGTAAGGATGAGTCTGATGCAAGAAGGTTTCATGTTTGTGGAGAATGTCTCAGAGCACATAGCTATGTTCAACGGCGAATTACTGAAAAAAACAATGTCGATACACCAACTAAATGTAAACGTCAAAGCCCTTCGAGCAACTATCCCATCAAATACCTCTCTCCGAACAGCAAACAGAAGCGCTACTCCCATCTGAAGAATGACCGACTGCGCCTTAAAAGGAGAGTTGACCGGTTCTACAAGAAGACCAAAATTGAGCTTCCAGAGAACCAATCCATTGAGCTTTGTCAACTTGTAGAAGCCATCGAAGATTCAGAAGATGGGAAAGACGAATTGAAAAAGATAGTGATGGAAGGAAATGCATTAAAGGACAACAAAGGAAATTCCTCTGGTGTTATCTTGGAAGAAGTGTGGAAAAAGGACCGTGTAAGTTTCTTTAAAGATCAGCAAAGAAATGGTAAGTTGTTGTATCTCTCATTAATAATTAGATTATGAGCTGAGATTAGTTCCTACTATGTGATAAATGACAAGGGCACATCCCAAATCAGCTATCGCACATAGAATTGAGAGCAAATCATTGGTCTCAATACTTTAAATAGTAAATAGTATAAATCTCCACTAAGGAAAAGGTAGATTATGATCATTAACAATGTAACAGAAATAGGTCAGGTCAGGTGCATGTGTTTGGCTTATTGCTTTTTCATTTGCTTTTTAGTAACTGGTAAAAGAGGAAACAGGTGGTCCCTGGCTACCATACGAGTTGGTAAGCTCTAAGAATGGCTTTGATTTAGAAATCTGCATCAATTTTGCTTTGAAACAACATTGTTTGATTATGTAATTCATCCTTAATTACATCCTCAATTTGCCATGCACAGTGGAAGCCTTGGTCATACATGCAGCTTCTCTGATGTTTTGCTGCTAATATTTATGACTACCTTTATATTGTTATTGCATGGTTTTATGATTGCTTCTTAGCTCTTGCAGTTTTCACCAGAAGCCCCTCTGCATTTGACGCACTTCATGGTCTCAAAATCCTTCAGCTTCCTTGCTCTAAAGTCCTTAGGAAAGTTTTGAAAGATGGCGCCGAAAATGCTGGTATCGATGAGGAGTACCTTAAGGCACAGAGTTGTAAATTTCAAAGTTACCAAGAGCAGCGAGAGAATGACCATCATCCTAGACCACTTGGAATTGGAGTAATGATGTGGGATGAAGTTAAGGTATATAGAGTACATATGGTTGAATTGTGATACCAAGACACATCCAGATTGTGGATGTAGATCTGGTTCCTGATGTACCTTTGGTATTTAATTTCAGGTCCAAATGAAGGTTGCCTGGAACTTGAAGGGTGGAGGAATAACAGGCTTCACCATACCGGAGGATGAGCTAAAAGTGCTGCATGATGTTTACACCTCCACAGTGGAAGGTGGTGCCAAGAAGGCCAGCTACATCATACAGTTCTTATGGAGAGATCTCACCTCTGGATATGATCTAGTGGGACCATATTTTCCCATTGAGGCTTCCATCACATCTAATACTCTCCAAGAATTTGTCATGCTGTGCTTGAAAGCATTCACATCATATGGCTTCAAAGTGGCAATCATCCTGTGTGATGGAGCTTCTTCTAACCTCACAGTATTGAAGATCCTTACTGGTTATGAAAGAAAAGAACTTCCAGTAAATGAGGCAGCTGACAACTTGCGTGATAAGTTTTTCTTGGATATTTCTTTTCCTAATCCAGAGGATCCCTATGGCAGGCCCATATTTGTCATGATATGCCCAAGTCATCAGGTTGTAATTCTTAAGATGAACAAAAAGGTGTTCCAATTTAATAAAGTTTCAATTGGATTTTTTTTTTGTTCAGATCCAACAGCTTACAGTTTTGAAACTACTTGACAGTCCATTACCTGCACTTCTTGTTGATCTTTGCAATGATGAAAATTTACATTGTACATTATGATTTGTAATCTAGACTTGTTAGTGTTGTAAATATGATTCGACCATCACAGACACTGACAGGTAGAAATATAGTGGGAACCGAATGAACATGTTTCGGCATGAGTATGCACAAAATAATAATATAATGATGATATATTATCATAATTTTTTTTGTTCTTTTAGCTAAAGAACATGATAGCAGCATTATACAGCTCCAGGCTTAATGGTTCCAAATCATTCACTCGTGCGGGGTCAACATTTGGATGGGAAACCATTGAAAAGGTTTTCAGAGAAGAAATGACTAGAGCTGAAACTGGGAGAAGCCGCAAAGTGCCTGGACTGAAATATGCCTTTGTGTACAGAGACAACTGGACTCGTCTGAATGTGAGACCAGCCAAGATTATGCAGGTACATGATATTGGCGTGCATGAAATCGAACCCAAGCAGTTTCAAAAATAATGCTTGGAATTAAAGTTTAGCTGTCAAAAATTAAGGACTTGAATATATGACCACATAGCTTATAGTTATATCATATGACATTGTGCTGCCTTGCATGCAGTCTAGTCTTGTTTAGGGTACAGTTAGGCCCTCCCTAGCAGTCTAAAAATCAGGTTAAAATCACATGCGGCTCCCATTTAATAGTAAAAGATTTATACTTCTGTGCACTGATCAAGAAACAGGTAGACATGAAAATACACTGGACAGGTTTAAAATTAGTTCATTTTATGCTTACCGGTAAATGCTTCCTTTAATAATTTCAGCAACGATTTATGATAGCAGCCATCAAGGATCTCACAGGCCCATCACCACAACAAGTAGCAAGATATTTAGATGCCTGCAACCTCATTTTTGAAGAAGGATTGTTGAGTCGGCGGAGGATAAACAGTCTTCAGAGCCCTGTCCTGGCTAATATTAGAAAAGGCATGGAGTTCTTTGAAGGATGGCACAATACCCACTCTGAGACAGGTATTTATGTTTATTTATAATTTACAGAATGGTTGCTTGTTGTGCTGTGATAATGGGGTTGCATGGACAAATTCAAACGTTTCTACCACTAGTAGGGTTACAGATGCCATGAGTGCTTTCAAATGTGCCAAACTCCCTTGAGTGTTTACAGCTCAGGATAACACAGTGGCAATTTTGCATTTGTATTATCAGTCACATCTGACAACCCTGATCATAGTATTTATTATCCAATGACTGGTATCAGATGTAATAATTAACCCTTTTTTCACTGAGATGGAGGTGAATAGTCATGGGTATTTATACCTAGAGATTGCATAATAAATCAGAATGTGTATAAAGTACTATTTACTTCTGTGGTATATGTACAAATAAATATTGTTCATGTAAGTAATAAAGGAGTTTCAACAGGCCGCAAAATTCTTGGTATAATTGCCCTAAAATTTATTGTTGGGGTATGAATTATTGTGTACTTACACTTATTGTGTACTTACAGTAATTTTGTTCTACTTTTTTTCTTGTATTAAATAGTTTATATTTGTATATCTATTCAACAGTGTATCCTGATAACTCAAAGAAGGCAAGGCAGAAGAGATTTCTTGCTTGGCAGGTCAGTGTCACTTAATCTTTCTTTGCACTGTTCCAGCTAACATAATTTATATAATATGTGCACATGTGTATGTGTTTGAGGTGTTTTACTGGTAAGAGACTTTGTGATGTATTGTTTGCTGTCAGCAGACACGTCTTGAAAATTATAGTATAGTTATGCTCAGTGAGCATCCACTTGAGGACTTGCATGTGAATTGAACTGCTCAATTGTATTGTAACTTTCAACGCACTAACAACATGCCACTTTTTTTCAGACATGGGACCTCCTGCGAATTGTTGTCTATGGCTTTCTTGCATTCTGTGAATGGTTTTTCACGAATGTGTCTCCAGATGGGAAGTACTTTATAAGCCCATTGAGAATAAATGGGAGTGCTTTAGAATCTGTTTTTAGTGTTCTAAAGCACACCAGTGGGGGAAACCTTTCAGCTTTGAACTATGGGCCTAGTCTTGGGAGGTTCATTTACAGGAAAGGGCAGGTAGTTGTCAACCAAAACTCTGAGACAGGCTACCGTGATGTAACTTTGAATTTAGATGGAGAACATTCTCATGTAAATAGTCATTTAATCCAGGTCAAAGGCAACCGTGTAAATAATAACTTATGCCAGTATAAATTCCCCTTGGAGATCTCTCAGTCAACAATAGGAGGGAGGCAAGGTAGTAATGCTTGCACTTTAATAGCGATACAATTTGGGGCATACTGTTTCAAAGAACAACTCGACATTTCTCTTCTTTGGGAACAGCTGCCTCAAATTTGGACTAATTCATTTATCAATGCAATATGCGAAGGAAATGCACTATATGATGAACTATATGGTGACACTGCAGTGTATCTTGATGTCGAGGATGTAGTGAATGCCGCTGGTGATGAATGCTGCATTGAGTCCATTTCCCCATTATATGGGTTTACTGATGCGGACCAGTTCAGTGAATTGATTGAGCATGTGAGCCAGTCCTTAACCAAAGATAGGTATGGTGTTATGATAGGATGTAATCGAACTGTTGGTGTTTTCATAAAACAAAGTGGTATATGTGCACTTATTGACAGCCACCAAGACATTGGAACCAACAGTGGGGCAGTCATATCAATAGCAAGTTCGTTTAAATTTGCAATTCTTGAATATACAAGAATGCTGAAAGATGTTCACTCAGTACAGCAGTTCACAGGCACATTAACATGGATTGAATTCATGTAAATTTGTTGTGTGCCTTTTATCACTGCTTCTATGGAATATTGAAAGTATACAGTTTATGTTGTGACTTAATTTTGTACAAACAATAACAATTAATTTTATAATGAACAATGTAAGGAAATAATTTTTACCTAGGCCATGTAAATACCTTTCATACAAATAAGGGGTTACTGTACATACTATGTTCAAATAAAGGAATTTATTACAAGCTAACTGTTGATGATACATTCATACAACAAAATTTTATTCAACGACTAGTTTTGTCTGATTGCTAAACAAATTACGTGCCCTGATGACCCTGAGCAATGTAGAATTTACCGGAATGAAATTACAGGATATGACCAAAATCCTGCGTAGGCAAAATAAAGTTAAAGTTTGTTGTTGTTACATCATTTTTCCCACGCAGGCTTAATTTACCTCCAAAGGCCAACTCGATTAAAGCGTAATTATACCTCACGTGCCATTGCTAGTAATATGAAGCGAGCAAGGTCATCCATTGTTCATTTTTTTTTGCGCTTGGAAACTATCGCGTATGATTTTAGTTTAGGTCTAAGCATTTCGTCTGCGTCCACCACTTTTCCTTGTACTTTCAAATCTCTCTCAACTTTAGCGTTAAGAAACTCGTTTATCCTCGTGTTTGCTAGCTTCGAAACTAGTACCCGATAAAGTCTGTCTACAACAGATGCTTCCATTGCACATTCAACTTCGGGCAGCAATGAGCCCACAAGTTCTCTAAAATCCGTTTCCAAACGCTCATTGTTTTTAACACAGTTCTGACACATTTGCAGAAACTTTGATGGGTATTTCCGCAAATTACTGTCTGTGGTGAATTCTCGAACTTCGTTGTCCACCGAACGCAAGAAAAATATAAGTTCATCCCTAGGAAATATTAACTTGCCCGCGTCTAGGTTTTTTAAACTCTGGGAAATACCCGATTTGTCTTTCATGACAAGACCCTCCAAAATTTCCAGCTCTTTAGTCATAATAGGTCTTTTTTCAGAAGACGGTTTTATGCGCTTCTTTTTCCCAGCCAGGGATTCTCGGCGTAATTTCAACATTCTTTGAAGCGCTGCTCCACAATATCGGTACAATGTATCGTCCGATTCTTTGCTCAGCTGTCTCGCACTACTACTGCTCTCAGCAGTGGAATGCTCTTTCCGTGATCGAACGTGGTCGTGTATTAATGTGTACACCATCTCGTGGATAACACTGAGGACTGAATGAACATCCTCGTGGGAGAATGATTTGGACGCCGGCAAACAACGCTCGATAACAATCCTCTCTTGTGACGTCTTTCCCGGCTGGAAATTAGATAACATTTTCATCCACGCTACGGAGAATGCAGCTTTCCTCTCTTTCGGTACATTACTACTATAACACTCTTTTGATAATGTAGCGAATTTCCTGCAAAAGCCGACGATCAACAGGCTGAAATTGTCCTTCTGCCCTTCGCTTGTCAAATGCAACGCGAAGTTTCTGCGCTGTTCGAAAGCTTTCAATCTGGTTGATTCTAAAAGCCGTTGGCGCAATTCGCTTTCTACTCTCTTAGCCTCTTCGGCGGAGAAAACCCAAGATGATAATTCATCCATTTCGGCAAAGCTGATTCCCCTTGCAACACTTTTTTCGGTAGTTTTGGCTTTTTTCTTTCGACTTCCACGTGCGGTCGTGTTCGTGGCTTGGGGTCTCTTTGTACCAGAGTTTGAACCTTTAGCCGAGGGATTCTTAGTTCCACTGTCCGTTTCAGCAGTTTCGCTTTCTGAATAGCTTGATTCTAGCGAAGAAAGTTCATCGCTGACGTTTGAAATTTCAGATTGACTATCAGAGAAGCACTCGCTTTGGTCCGCCATTTTTTAATGAATGCGTAATAAAGGTAAAATGAAAACAACCACCTGATTGGTTGAAAGCTGTGGGCGGGATAGGGGTGTGTCCGACCGCGAAATATTATCCAAGTAAAAGTGGTTCCAAAAATAACCCAAGGTGTAAATACGCTGTGTCGTAGGGTCAGTATGGGAGATGGAGGCTCCGGGTTATAAGCTCCTGCTCTCGTATAGCATTGCACATCCGCATCGACATTTATCCAAATGCTCTAACTGTTCAGACCGCTACAAATTGTTGGAGAAGTTACCTTTTTTTTTTTTGTTCTTTTAATATCAGCATCTTTGTCACGGAAGTCGTCTTATTGTCACGCCTGTGTAAAGTGGAAAATTCAAAATGCCCTATTTTCAAAGTGAAGGAGGCTCAAAACTTGTCAGAAGAGATGTTTAAAAGAGATGTTTACAGTTCATTTTACGACTGCTGATGATAAAATTTCGGAAAGCTTCCCGGTTTTGTTTTTATAATTCGATGACGTCACACGAAAAAGACGGCAAAATAATGTTGTGTGACCAACTCCACAGCTGCTTACTAAGAAAAAAGACGGACGCGACGTCGTTCATGATATGATTATAACGAGAGGTAGGTAATTTTCAATGTGGAATCGTGAAGATATTGTCCCGGTCACATAAAGACAATTTATCATGGTGTTGTTTGATGTCAGGAGCTTATCAGCTCCTGTTGATGTACAACATCTTTCCCGAAAACTGTCATGAATAATATGTAATTTTTATCTCTATTCGATCTTAGGCGTCACTTGAAAGTGAAAGGGATATTTCCCTTTGGGTAATTATATTGTCAGTGCGGTATTCTTAGATATTGGCCTACAGCTCATCCCTCCCATTCTGTTTTGCACCCATATTTCTTTCTTGGATCATTAAGGTTTTTGTTCAGGCCCAGGCTTAAACCTGACCCTGACAAGGTCGAGTTTCGACCATGATATTAAGGTAACTAGTTCCTCAAAATAATAATTTTCTCAAACATTTACTGATTGTTTACTACATGTTATACGTATTATTTCAAGAAATGCAATAAAAAAGTATTGGTCACTGTGTCCGCAAAAGAGCTACAATCCACTCCGTTCACCCCATAATTGATTGCAAAATGTTCTTTTAAATATGAGTCCATTTGATCAGTTCAGTGAACTACGTTGAAAAAGCAGGACTTCAACTTCAAAAACGTTATAGATCAAATATATGAATCATAAGCAGGAATTAAAGATAAAATTTTTGGTCGGGTGAATCAAAGTATGAAGCAGTATTGACCCAAAACGTTTCATGCGTGCGTGTTCGTGCGTGCGTGCGTGTTATCGCTATTGTACCGGTTCCCGTGTAGTGGCTACGCTCGTACGTGTTCCTGGCGATAAAGTCATTTTTCCGTCGTAATTTTTTTCCAAAACAATTACAACGTAAAGAGGAAAAAAGATACGTGATGGTGTTTGTTTAGCAGAAAATAACCATTTAGTAATAATTGGCTAATCTTAGCATGAAGGAAAACCCGCTTCGTTTGCAACGTGGCGCACTAACGACGCAAGAGATTATGCGCAGTTTTTCTTCCATCTCCGTTTTGTGACAGCGTGGTTTTGAAGTATGGACTACCGACGCTATTCACATTTGCTGTGTTCAGTCAGGATCCATAGTTGAGAGTATTCCTGAATAAAGTCAAAACGGCATGCATTCTCACTTGAAAGCTAGCCTTTCTTCTTGATAGCAAGAAACTGAAACTGCATGATCTCGATTTGAGTTAAACGCGAGATTCGTGAGTGAAAAGAGAAGAAAGCTTTCTGCCCTCTCCTCTTACATTTGTAAAATCTTTGAATATCGGATCTTGTGATCGATATAATTAATTCATGATAAGTGTTTGCAACGCAGGCTGTTATACCCCAGATGACTCTTACAAGTTAACATTACACCCGACACTTTCGACTGTTAATAAGAAATTTAACAAAACAAAATCCTCATTTGCTTGTTTAGAGCAAAGCTTTTATTGCTTAAATCGTTTACAACTCATCTTTCGGTGCCTTTTCCTCTTCTCCTTTTCCCTCTTTTTCGTCATTTCTCGTTAACTTCATTACCTTAGGAACAAGGTCATTCCAAAACGCCATGTTGCTCGCCTTGTACCTACGTTCAACCCTAGGTTTCAACTCAAGAACTAGGTATGCCTGCTCTTCTTCTGTAAATGTAGGCCACGTGACCGGTGTAGGACCAGAGTCGGGTGGATTTGGAGAACTGCAAAGTACAGGTTTCCTTGAATAATTTGAGAATTTCCTTCTAACATTCATGACTAAACACTTATACATCAGACCTCAGTTTAATCCACCTTGGTCAACGAGAAGCCAGATGTTACCGCGCCAGAGAATCATCTGCTCAGTAGAAACAAGTCTCACTGAAAAACGCATGCTTCACGCGAAAACTGTAATCACTAAAACAATTTAAAAAACAACTGGAGAATGCTACGCTTAAAGATATTTTAAAGGAAAATGTTTGTGGTAAAGTCACCAAAATTGACAATAATGCTCGGCTAACTGTTAGCGGGCCAAAAGACCATAGTAAACGGGAGCCTGGAAGGACAGAGCACTCAGCACAACTCTCCACTAAGAGAATACGGAAGAAGAAGAAGAAGAAGAAGAAGAAGAAGAAGAAGAAGAAGAAGAAGAAGAAGAAGAAGAAGAAGAAGAAGAAGAAGAAGAAGAAGAAGAAGGAGATGATGATGATGATGATGATGATGATGATGATGATGACGATGATGATGACGATGATGATGATGATAATGTCAATGATGATGACTACGATGAATTATTTCTCGCTATATGCTGGTTAGTATTGGAATATACTAAAACAGTAAGTCACCTTAGAGTCGTTGAGTGAATATCCAGCATGCACGATCCACCTCCAATTCAACGAATAATTGTAAAACTTAAATCGAACCTAGTTTAATGACCTTAGCTCCCACGAGTCTCGGAAGGTCATTGGTTCGATTCCTGTTGGAAGCACTCGGATTTTCTTTTCCCGAGTATGCCTGTGTCACTGACTGAAAAAATATTTCGATCATTTTATCGTATACTTACCCATATTTGGCAAAGTCTGTCCACAGCTTCATGACGTACAAACTGAATCCCTTTTCTGTGTCGGAAAAATTGCTCGTCCCAAAATTTAATGGACCAGGTATATTCATCAATGGCACACCAAAAACAAAAGGGACGTCTTCTGCATGGGTGGCACCAGCCCACTCGGGAAAAGTCGAGAAGACTGGTTTGTGGTCGAACACAAAAACATAAGGCGGGCGTCCTCCCTGCATATTCAAACAATTAAATGTTTTAATTATTAAAACAGAAACCAAAAAAAAAAAAAAACAGAAAAGCAAGCAATCAATAATAATAATGATGATGACAAGGTGGTGCTAACGTTTGCGTCCGCGAAGGAACATAACTGATTCCAAGCGCTTTTGGATTTGCCAGCGCTATATAATTTGTAATGGTAACGCTTTGTAGCTCCGAGTGATAGGAGTCATAGAGTGGTTTTCAATAATTGAGTGTCCAAAGTAATTTGCCTTTGCTTTGGTTTTGCTTTAATACGCACGCCAATTTTTCAACCAGTGAGAAGAAAACCAAAACCAATCGTAACTTGGACTCACGTGTTTCCCCGCGCTTGGCACTAGTTTGATTTATTTGCTCCGAATTCTGATTGGTCCATTTAATTTGTGTTTGTCGTGATTGGTCAGAGTACTAACTTCGGTTTTGATATTGGGATACTTAAATGAAAACCGCTCTGATAATAAACCAATTTCTATCTAAAAGTGACATGAAAGAAAGAAATGTTTCCATGTACTGGTTTACCTTTGCTAAGGCTTTAGCCTCTTGAAGAGCAGGGGCCACAAACAGTGCGTCACCGAAGCAATCTACCCACGACTGCCGAATGGCGATTTTATCGTCAGGGTCATCATGGTTGCTGTATTGGAACAAAATCAAGTCTTCGATGATCCGGCTTTTCTTTCGAGCGTAAAACATTTCATTCTTAACGAAGTACTCAAAGTGCTTTCGATCCATTCCATGTTTTATCTGGTCAGGAGGCTGTAGCAAACTGAAAAAGGATCCTTCGCTGGAAGCAAAACCAGTTATGGCATCGCTATCATGGAATTTGCCTGCTTTGAATAAGTTTTCTGGCAGATCGGGGAGAAATTCGCCATCAACTATAGGCGCTACGATGTCTTGTGGGCCAGTGTATTTATCACGATAGAAGGAACCTTGTGCCTCTAAAATTTCCTCAACCGTCTTACCTCGGACGCACTCCACAATGTCTGGCCCCAAGCTGCAATTAATAGCTCTAGCAAACCACTCTAGCTGTTGAGGTTTAGAAACTTTTCCGCCGAAACCTGGTATCAAGGATGAACCACTCTGTGCAATGGTTCTGCTAAAAAGACCTTTAGACAGAGGCGATATTCGATGAAAGGAAGCACTTATTCCTCCTGCGCTCTCACCAAATATGGTCACTCGCTTGGGATCTCCGCCAAAACTGGCTATGTTGGCTTGAACCCATTTTAATGCTAGCACCTTGATGGGCATACAAAAAGAGAACAAATTAACTGGACTTATCACGAATACAAATCGCTGCATCAGTCAATTCCAACAATCTCCACACCCCTCCTCGGGTAACTTCAGTTGCATAAAAAAAATGATAACAAAAGCACCATGGGAGGGGGAGGGGGGTGGGAAAGCACGAGAAGAGAAGGGATCGTCTTCTAAACGCTTGAAGTGTTTTGTGGATCTACTATTTCTTATTTTTAACTTAAGCGATTGACTGTACAGGTACTTTTACTCAAGATGATAACTAAGTTAGTTCTGAAAACTGAGAAATTCACAGTAAGGTATGCTACCTGATCGAACATCCCATAATTTCCTTTTACATCGGTTCCGGGAACGTTAAAGAAGCCAAGTACTCCGAGACGATAGTTAAGAGTCACAAAGATGACGTCATTGAAGGTTGCTAAGATTCCACCCATATAAAAGTTAGCAGATCCAAACCAGAATGCTCCGCCATGAATCCATACCATTACCGCCATCTTGTCATCGGGTGTGATGGTCGAGGGAACGAAGATGTTCAGAAAGAGACAGTCTTCACTCTTTGTCTCTAATCAAGGAAGGAGTATATGAAAATGAACTGTAATCAAACTATTTGAGAAAACATTTTATCCTCATCTGTAACTGTTGCTTAAGGAATAGAAAACACCAAAGACTTTCCATGTTTCTACAACGCCACTCGAGTAGAGATTGGGGAGAACAATAAAACGTTGGTGGAAGCATAAACGTACCGCAGTGAAGTGCTACCAGCGCTGTTTAGAGTGCTCCCAAACGACTACGAGGGCATCGATTAATTCCACAGAAACACGAGTTCCCTACATAGAAATGGCGAGCCGTAGCTAAAATCTCGAGGTTCTGGGCTAAAGCCCTGCTATGACCAATAACTAGAGTCCTTGTTGAACCTTGGCCACACTTGGTAGTGGTGAAAAATAATCAAGATGAGTTCAGGATAACAGGCAGCAGTATACATTTTCCATTAGCTGGTCTTAAATTTTAATTTAAAGATTAAAAACATATGCAATAAGATGTTGAATCAATGATGAGAAAAAACTTTGTGGATACTGTGTACATCTCAGCTTTTCGAATGCTCCAATCAACAGTGGGCAAGGTGAGCTGAACATGCGCTAGACAAGGAGGCAGTAAAGAACTTAACCTGCGATCAGGGATGAGATGAAGGTGGGGAGGGTATGGACTGGGATCGTCACGCAAGGAAAGTTGTGTGACAACCAAATAAAGCATCTATCAATTAATTAATTTAATAATGTATTCATATTTATTGTTTTGTATTTTTTATTCTGGGACCTCTTTTATAAAAATGAAACGAAAATACTTCCTGTTCCGCACGCAAATCGGCACGAGATATTTTTAATTAAAAAAATATCTCGAGCTGTTAATAAAATGTCGTGGCTTAGCTCAGATAACACATTTAAAAACACCAAATCTAAACAAGTAGTCACGATCAAAGGCAGTAATTACGATCTGTATCGGACAAAATAGCAAGTATTTATGCTTATACAGTTCAGACAATAGGTCGAAGCTACAAGTAAAAAACTACTCACCGCTGAGGCGTTTCTACTTTCCCTCCCTCGGGCAATACTCAATCGACTGGTCACTGACTGGTTTGTTCCGAAGATTCTTTTGATCTTTCTTACGAAAGTCTCACCAGCTTGCAAGACTGAAGCAATGTCTGCTACCCTCCATCCCTCCTTCAACAAGAATACCACTCTCCATTGCAATTCTCTTGGATATTCTCGAGCCATTTTCAGTTCTGTTTTCCCGCCTCTCGTAAGAATTGCAAGCGGGCGAAACTGGGCGAGCGTGTTGCATTGTTATTTGCATAACCCCGCCCCCAATCAGATCATTGACGGAACAGACAAACCCAAGTTTGCAAAACACGCAGCGCGATACAACGAATTTGGCTGTAACAAACTTACTGAATCTCTTTCCTTTCCCTTTGATTCGGAGGCATATGTTTAATAAAGTTTATATTTATTTATTTATTTAATTATTTATATTACTCGCTCTTGGGCCACAATATCGAAAAAGAAATAAAAATGATTACCTGATTCAGTTATATTCATCCCAGGAACTATAAATGGAGGCTGCACACACTCTGCTCCGAATTGAATGGCTTCTTTAGTCCCTGACCAAGGTTTGGCGGGTTTTGGAGCAGCAAACCTCAAATCTCCGACTGGAGGTTCAGCATACGGGATACCAAGATACTCATAAACTGATTTACCGTATGGGAGAGTCTCAATCTTCCCAACAACTGCACCAGACTCGGTCTGCACGACTGGGGAAGGTTGCTTCTCACCAAGCTCTGCTCGAGTGAACTTCGATGCAAAAATGGCAGGACAGATCATAAAAAGGCAGAGGGCACGACATCGAACTATTTTCATGACGAAGAAAGATTTTGCTACCGCAGTAAACGACATTCAGTGGAGTCCGAACCCCTTATGCATATAATGTGCTGTAACAACAACAATACTCTCTCCAAACGCTTTATAATGAATCGATACTGGAAATGATTAGCCCTGGCGCATGACAGGGCACATGACAACTGTTTTTTTCCTGGAAGGGGAGGATCGCGGATCGAGGATCGGGGATCGTGGATCGCGGATGGAAAGTGCTGGAAACTGGGGATGGTGGCAGCCACCTTCAGCGGTATTCCTGATTATCTACGGGTCGAAGGAGCACAAAAATGAAATGGCCACGGCAACGGTCACTGGAAGATCTGGAACGATAATTAAAAATAAAACTTATCTGAGATGTAGTTCAGTCACTCGGACTGGACCGTGCATTGAGCAGTTCGTTTATCCTCACTGTGGGGAATTTACTGGTTAGTTTGGCATGTTTTTTCAATGCTAATGCTCGGGTCTTAACTCGGGTGGGGATTGGCAAAGACTAAAACTAAAGTACCGTTTATTTGTCTTCGGAGAAAACATCTGGTAAAATCGATCACGTTCTCCAATCTTATTGGACAATGAAAATCGGTCCGATGGAGGTCGCGTCAACCATTTTCACCTTTGCTTTGCAAGCGCGTAGACCTTTTATAGTGTTGTCTCTCTGTGAAAAGTTTCAGTTGGTGAAAATTTTTGCTTAACAATCTGACGCGTACAACTAACTTGTGCGCGTCAGATACAGCGCGCCCACTTTAACCACCACTATCAACAAAGCATAAGCGGTGGCTTTCCTCTTTCCCAGAAACTTGAAATCATTTATTTTATTTTTCTGAATGCGGTGGGTGAAATTTTACGGGCATTAATATGGCAAAAATGCCACTTGAGCAGCTTTTATTTGAACAGTTTACTTTAGGATTTCATCCACATACTCAAAAGTTATAACCACCTTCTACAGCATAATAAACAGCAACACAGGAACGTCCTGTCCTTTCGTTTGAATGGTCACACTTGAGGGTTTTTCCACAGGCTCAAAAGTTAGAGCCACCTTATATAGCACAATTACAATACCAGAGGAAAGTACAGCTCAGTTGCTTTCACCAAGGCTATTAAAAGGGTAGAAATATCAGTAAAATATAGACTGCTATGGGGTGGATAGGACTCGCTGTCTAATAAAACTGCAATGAATGTAATAGGTTGGGATAAGCTTGCGGACATTCGTCAGAGTGGACGTTGGAGGCTCGCCAGAAGTTGATTGAAACACAAGAAGTTAATGCAAATGTGAAGAAATGAGCTGAAACCTGGATAAGCAGTGCGTATTAAAACCAGTCTATTACACAGCCGTTAATTGGCTGGCCATGCAACTCTCCTCACCGTTATTGTTCGTGGAAGTGAGGTCACTGACGCGCTAAATAACGGTTGCGTTGGAGACAGTAAAGGATGCCAGGCAAATTGAGGAGTAGACTGGTGACTTGAAGAACGTTTAATTAACTAAGTAGAAAGATGAAAACCGTGGTAAAACTAATACACTGAACATGATTTCTTCGACCGGGTACATCAAGAGATCTCTTGTTAAACAGAGATCATACAATTTAAAGCAATTTTACGGCAGTGAGAGTCACAGGCCAAACGCTACACATAAACTTTTTTCATTTCGTAAGTATCTTATCGAAATAAACTTGCGTTGTGAATGTACACGAAAAAGGTTCTACACCACGCGAATGTGGTTGATCTTAGATGATAAATGAAAACCCCCACTGATCAAAGACAATACTGATCGTAACCGGTTACTCTGAATGACCTTTGAACAATATGAGATCGAGTGAAATGCATTATATATTTTTTTCATTTTAAATTGAAATGTTCCCTTTCCACATCTGAACCGCGTGTTCTAATCAGATTAATTTCGAGATAGATTATTGAACGTGCGTTTTGCTCTGTTTGTATAGCGGATTTCAAAAACCCAGTCCCACTCGTGTACGTCTGTTCGCTTCAGCTTCCTTTCTTGGTGGCGCAAACCTCTGTAAATCGCCGAAATATTCTTCACTGGTCAACAAACATGAAATTAAACCTTGAAACCGTGGATCTCGCGAAGGGTCGTGATCAACACGCTTTTGGGCTGCTCCCGTGTGAATAACTCTTGAATTATTACTGGCATCAATATCTGGCAAGAAAGGTTCATTTGTCTCGTTTACGCCCGCTCGCTTTCTTAATCCTCGTCTTGTAGGCTTGATCGGGCTTTCAATAGGTGGCAGTTTTACGATGTTAAACCCAGATTTCGCTTGAGATTTTCTTCGTATTTCTGCAGTTCTTGCTTCCAGTTCCCATGATTTGTGATTAGATTCGTCCTTTCGCCTTGCTTTCCTCTGTATTTCAATTATTTTCCTGTGTCTTTCCCTCTGAGCCTTCGATTCCCTGTTGTACAGCTGGATAATGTCTTTGCCTGTTTGTCCTTGATCCATCCATAGATCACGAGCATCTCGCAGTTTTTCTAAATTCAGTTTCCCTCTCCACATTGTAAAACTGTCACATTGTGTTGATCATTACGCATAATAAAACACCGTATTGACACTGTTGTGAGCATCCATCGCCTCTTAAAGTCGTTAAATCAAGGTTATTATCCCGAAAGTCACAAAACCCAAAGACTGTGATTTTAGATGACTCGGGCTAACCAGATAGGAAAAGTTTGGTCCAACTTTGCGAAGTAATTGGGTCGTGTACACGCGCTCTTCTGGCTTGAATGCTTCCTGCAGTCGCTGTTAATGTTTGGTGTTTGGATCAGCAGATCATGTTGCTGTGCATGCCCGAGGCGATTAAATAATTTGACAGATGGTGAAACATTGTTTACATACCATTAACGAAGCAGATCGTATAACTGATTTAAAATTTCTACCTTTATTATAAATATTGTCTTTTTTATTTTACGGTTGTTTTTTTTTGGAAAGGTTTGCTTACTAAAGCAGCAAAAGCGGAAAAACGCTTTTCACTCAGCTTTCATTTTTCGGATCAATATATAAAAGTTACGTGGGTGCCTTGCATGACTAATTCTATTTTAAGACTTCCAACTTGCTTTCTATTCTATTTTAGCATACCTCAGTGACCGACTATTACGTAAACGCGCAATCTGATTGGCTACACAGGTGCCGTCTATCGATCGATAGACGGCAGTTTGTCAGAGCGCGCGCGATCTAGTATGCATCATTGCACAAATATATCAACATTTATGAAATTAAAATATTTTTTGCTTCATAGATCGATCACTGAGGTATGCTAAAACAATTAGACGGCTCGCTCTCGGTTTCTATCGCCTTTGATAGTTGGCTCGGGGCTTCGCCCCTCGCCAACTATCAGCCGATAGAAACCTCGAGCTCGCCGTCTAATTGTTAATTATTTCAGTCTTTTCTCTAGTTTCTATCTTTTCTTTTAAATTTTTGGCTGCCTTTAACTTTAAGACAATATTATAAAACGCTAAAACTAACAGGAATTTTTAGCCACAGGAGTATTTTAGAGCTATTGTTCTTCTTGTTGATTTGTATCTTTAAGACAATAGCAATCACGCCGTGTCAGGAATAAGCATGATATAAACACTCGCGTTGCCATGGGATCGCACGTAGTAAATATCATCGCGTGACTTTTTATGCGTGATCTCCATTAACCTGCGCATAAATCAACACCAAAACAAAACTGCGGCCACTTAAACCTGTGAAGCTGATATTTATACAATCCATGACAGCTCTAGCCTCTTCTTCTTGCTATCACCAAAACTGCAAAAACCCTTAACATGTCCATCAGTGAGTTCATTTTTAAACATTTCCGAGGATAACGGAATGGTGTTCGAGCATCGTCCGAATAGCCGGACATTGTCAAAGGTTACAGAACCTGTTTTATACCGCTGACGTTTTGGTTCAGAGATTGGCCATGTCTGGTCTGAGATTTCATTTTGTACTCTTGTTTCAGAGTTGACAGATTGATTTGAGAAAATGTTCATGTATCGACCAATAGACCTATTCGGCTAACCCAATGTTGTACCCAATTCAGATCCCCGGGGTTAAGATTCTTTGTTTATTGCATTTGCATTATAATGTAGCATTCACATTTAAATGATATGGAAATACTTAGAACAAAACATTTTATGCCCAAAGGGTTTGAATTGGTTACAACATTGCGTTAGCCGAATGGGTCTATTGTGCTCAGAATGCTAAGGATTGCAGGGCCCCACTGAAAACCGCCAAGGCGAGTGGGCTCCCTGGATAAATATTATTATTATTATTATTATTATTATTATTATTATTATTATTATTATTATTATCATTATTATTATTATTATTATTATTATTATAAGGATATTATTGTATTCATCATGAAAATTAATTATCTTTAGAAGTTCATTACTAGATGAACAATTTTCTTTCCGTAAGGCGATGAAAAATGTAACTCAAAATGGGGCAACGGATTCACCTTAGCGAATATGGAAAAACGTAGATGATAATAATAATAATAATAATAATAATAATAATAATAATAATAATAATAACGTCTTTTAGTTTGTTACAGAAAAAAAAACATGACAAGAGAGTATGAAGTCCCCTCTTGAATACGGTTCTTCTTCGATCAGTATTCCGCAATGGACAAATAAATTGAGAGATTAGATGAACTTTTTACCTACTTTGTCAAAAAGCCTTCACCTATTTTGTAAAGTGGCGTTCAAAACGTTCCATCACAGGAGAAAGATTAATAGACCCACGGGCGCGCATTATAAAATGTGTTTTACCGCCTAATCCATTTTCAGATTTCCGTGAAAAAGACAAAGAAACCAAATGTTTGGATGTATTAAAAAAGGCCTCCCAGAGACGGATTTCTTGGGTTTGAAATCCAGTTTTATATTTGAAAATAAAAAAAGAACACTGAAAACTGAAAACGAATCACGAACTCCACATTAGAATTATCCCAAACGAATCAGAACAACATTTTCTTCCCTGGACTGAGCTAATCGGACTTTGAACAAGCGTTCGCAAGTCCTTTCTACGCCTTCAGTGTCGAGTGAGGACATCCGTAATTTCTGAAACCCTGAAAGAAGTATTCCGAGAGTAAAACTCTTTTTGATTGACTGACGGTATCCTACATTTTTGTTTTATCCCGGGCCTGTGTATTAACTGCGAATTAAATGGGTTCATTTCCTTTCCTCATTCTCGACCCTAGAGCCGCTCGGCTTAGACTACGTCATACACCCGCCGTCAGTCATGCGCAATAAGGGAAGAGCTCTGGACCCAGTTGTTCAAAGCCTGATTAAGCTTGATTAAGCTAATCCTGGATTAAAGGGAACTTTGATTCCAGTTTAATTACAAACCAATAAAGATTCTTCAAAAAGATTTTTATCCCTCAGTTTTGACTTAGACTTTTCTTTACCATTAGCTTAAAGGGGGATTTTAAGCCACTTTTACGCCACTTGACATGCATGGCTTTAATGGAAATATCTCGTTCACGTTTCAAGAAATCCAAAAACTCTACACTCATCCCATGAATCTGTGTTGTGGGGTGTTTGGTGAATTTTTGGGTATATTTGGGAGGAGATAGTTTTCTTGAAGGATTGGTAAAATTAAGAGAAATAAGAAATATTGAAGATTTAGTGAAGTTTTAAAATTAAAAATTTTAGTTAATAATCAATAGACGGACACCAAGTTAGTCCACTAGCAACCTGGGGTGCTCTTGCGTGTGTATGAACTGTCTGTTAGTGTTCCAAAAATCATTTTCCTTCTTCTATCCCTTCTTAAAACTTCTTCAAATTTCATTCAAATTTAGGTAGAATGACCCCTTAAGGTTACCGTATACCTTTGGAGGTGTCTGACGTCCAAGTAATGTAGCGCGTCCGGTGTAAACTGTAGATACCTAAACCCCTATATCAAGTTAAAGCTTATAGAGCTGGCTATCAAACTATACCAAGAATTTTGAAATAAAAAGAATTGTCAAATTTTAGCGCTGTTTTTTCGAATCAATTTTTTTAATTAAAGGGGACACTTTAAAGAGCTAAAACTCAAAGGGAATTTATTCGTTTGGCTTCAAATTTGGACAGTACCCAGTTTAACATAAAAGCAACAAAGAAATTGTCTGCGAATTTTTTCTTTCGAAATGTGTTTTCTCCGAGAGCGATTTTTGTACGATCACTCCACATTTTTTTTATCCTATTTCGAAAATGACAAAACATAGACACCTTTTTTTTAGCGCTTTGGGTCCGGAAACTGAGGAGCAAATTAGATTAGGTAAATACAAAATACGCTTTGACTTGTAGTTTTCAAAAGGTGATTCGGACGCTCGCATTTAGAGGTTGTGAAAAATTCGACAATTCATTTTATTTCAAAATTCTTGGTATAGTTTGATAGCCAGCTCTATAAGCTTTAATTTGATATAGGGTTTTAGGTATCTACAGTTTCCGGACGAGCTGCATCGCTATGACACGAGATACCTCTGAGGGTATACGGTAACCTTAAAATTAGCTTTTTTTAAAAAAATGAACGAGTGAGATGAAAACCTCGGTTAACTTTTAATCGTGGGTTAGCGTTAATCGGCTTTCGAACAACCGGGCCCTGGAGTCAAGAATGTTCCTTTCCTTGGCTTCAGCCGTAATTATGCCTATATTCCCTTTCGTATCTTCTTAGATTAGGCCTGTATTTTTTTTTTTTTTTTTGTATTCAGCTTATATGCACAGTACTAGCCAGGGCCGTAGCCAGTATGAGGCAAACCGAGGCACTTGCCTCAGTCATTGTTTTTTTCGGGTAAAGTAAGATTTTTTTTTTGAAGGAGAAAGAAAGGCACTAGCAGCAAATAAATTCACAAACAGTTAAACAAATATAAAAAACGTTAACGCAACATGGTATCATGTTTAATGATAACGCGAATCAGGCAGTGGCCTGAATTACAGATGAGAAAAATTAAGCAAAACTTCAAGCTAACAAAGGCAGCGACTTCCTACAGAAAACTGCCTCGTTTTCATGTGTTTTGACGCCATTCCTCGAGTCTTCTGTCTTCTCTGATCTGAATGAGGAAAATCTATCAAAATGCAGCGTTCTTTTTCCTTGCTAGCAGAGGTCTCTGACGGCAGAGACCTCTGCTAGCAGGGAACGTTCTATCTAATCAACAGTTTTTTTCAAAGAAAGCGGTAAGTAGATGCTTTCATAACATGTTTTCAGCGCTTCTCAATAATCGAAACAAAATTTAACCTTGTTTTGACATTATCTAGCTAAGCAACTTTGACTTTCAGTCCATCTAGTAAAGATGGTGATGTCAGTGAAGAAGCCACCGGAGATGGTGGGAAAGAAGTTGTAGAGGCCGAAAGCGGACAGGCGACAGCGCGACTAAGTACAGGAAGCTGTTCGTGCGAGCGCAGCTTTAGCGCTCTTCACAAGTTGAAGACCTGAGGTGAGTTGCATAAAATCCAATGTCGGGCGTAACTGCTAAGGCCAGACCTTCAGCCCAGTCACATTCAGTATTTTAACGTCTGACCATAGCATTTACGCCCGCCGTTAAGTTTTATGTAACTCGTCCCTGGCGCCGTTCATCGATGGGCTCTAACAGGCTGAATGGCCTTGCATTAGCCCATGTCCACAGCGAAATTCCTGTGGACCCGCTCGAGGTTCTACAGCGATGGGATGCTAGTGGGCACAGGCGAATCACGCTGGCATTTAACAGCTAAATTCGTTGCCTTTTAGAAACGAAAATCCTCAAATAAGCACGTCCGAGACCAGGTTTTATGAGCCTGCGAGACTGAGCACCCCCCAACAAACCCTACTTTTCACGAAACCGCTTGTCAGCCGAACCTGGTTTAGGTTATTGTTAACTAAGGCCTTCATATAGAAACAAACCACCAACAATCACATTAAACCGTCGCATACAAGAACACAGAGCCCCTAAAGTAGCATTTAAATAGCTCCCCTCCCCCCCCCCCCAAAAAAAACACCTAGATCTCTAGATCTGTATGGCCTTTAGAGCTCCTAGCGGCATTTTTGTCAAATAAGGTTTGAGCCCAGTGTTTTGTTTAAACGTAGCCATCATATTTAAGACCCTAAATAGCTAGGCGGGGAATTCAACCATGGATATTGCCTCAGTCCTTATTTTTTTCTGGCTACGGCCCTGCTAGCAGCGTCTCCTCATAGCACAAACTAACAATATTGTTTTATTTTAAGCCAGGGGAAGCGTGAACCCCATAAGGCCCTAGCCTGCGAGCAAGCTCTCGCGCCCTGGTGCTTGCTCGTAGGCTAATAAGGCCCAGGCTTCCAGACCAACTTTCCCCGTCGCCAAACCAACCTTGTAAGTGAATGTTTGGTTTTATCAGTCAGGGTATATGTGGTAATTTGGCCACCGCAAAGAGATTAAAGTGTTGACGTTTCAAGCGTTAGCCTTGTCACTCGTTGATGAAACCGGCCAAGAAGTGTTTCCACTCCGCTACCGACGCGGCACCACAATTTTCTTTACAAAAAATGTGACAAACCAAATATTTCAGTACTTTCTTTTTCCCTGTCCTCACCTTTCTCTGTTCAAATCATTCAGTAACAAAATTCTTGTTTTGCAAAAGATACGTATACGACTAGGAGAAATTTTCGAAAATCTTCCTTTGTTCCAACTGTAGTCAATCTGCACGTGTATACTTACTTGCCCACGGGTTGTGCGTAAACATCATTTTACGTCACAGATTCGGCAAACATGAGTGAAACTATTGAGTAATTTACACAAGAACGCTCGAATGCTCGGAGATAAACTAACAACCGAGTTGGGAACCAAGTTAGGAACCGAGTTGGGAACCGAGTTAGGAACCGAGTTAGGAACTGAGTTGGGAACCGAGTTAGGAACCGAGTAAGGAGTTGGCAAGCGAGTTAAACAAACTTTGGGCGATTTGGTTATTGATTTGAGACAAATTATTGGCTGTTTTTTGTTGTTGTTGTTGCTGTTTTTCAAAGTAAATCGTCTTTGTATTAGCCTAGCATCAGTTTCGATCAGCACTTTACCTCTAAACTAGGGGTTTCGCCTGGTTAGAAATAGAATGCCCTATTTGAAGTTGAACCAAGAATTTTGAAGTCAGTCAGGTTATAGTCGGGATAACCACTCATTGCTCAACAACTTTCTTGTAATAACTTTGTTTTAATCGATCTAACAATGAATCAATGAAGCAGTTTACAACGAAACTTAAACCATGTTTTTCTAAGACTAAAGTTCAAATGTGAACGAGAGGGGCACGAGAAAGAGCAGAAAAGATATTGCGAGCCCCGAAAAGAAAAGGACCACTACCCAGCCTATGTGTAGCCTCTGTTGGCGTTTTCATCCACTCCCGCTCCCCTCTCCTCTCATTTGTTCCTTTTCGCACCCCATTAGGTTTCGCGCGCACCACGCTGTTGCGGAAAGAAAGGTTTGCTGAATTCAAAGGAAACAAGCAAGTCATTAAGTGATTTAAGGCTATTATGTACTTGAAACCTGGATCGTGGCAAATCCCGGACATCGAAATTTAAGTCATGCAATGGTCTCAATTACCGCAGGTTTTCACAGGCTCATGAAAGATCAAGTGGTCAAATACATAGTTGCTTATCGCCACCTTTAAAAGAGCCGCTATCAAAAGAAGTATTGCCAAAACGAGCAATTCGAACGCGATTTGGATGATTTTTGGCCGAGATATTGTAGAGCGAAGGTCTTTGATTTTAGCCGTGAATAATTTATTGTATTTTATCGTGTTTTGGACCCCAAGAAAACGCAACAGCTACAAACTCTTGACAGAGATCCTGTGGTGTGCCTTTAAAAGCTTGACTTCGATAGATTGAAAATCCCAGTGAACAAATATGAAGGCGAGATACGAGCCCGAGGCGTTCCTGGAAAGTTGGTTATGCTGTTTTCAGCCTTCCGCCATACTGTCCTGTCAGTGATGACTGAATTACTCGAATCCGTTTTTATCTCCAAAATGTACACCGTGAATCGGTTTCGATCTACCTGAAAATTGCTGTTTCTGAACCACAACGGTGACTTTCAGGAATGAACCTGGTAAAATCAAACAATCGCATGGAAGTGCGGCCAGCTGAGGTGAAAGACGACAACTTAAGGAATTTACCACATAAATAGAAGGTTTAGTGAGCTACAGGAGAGCTAAAATCACGTACAGTCTAAAAATGTACGGTGTTTACGTTCTGGTGTAGATATAATATTCATACAGTGGGAATATGGACACTTTCCACTGATGGATTCCGACCTGGCAACTGTTACAGGTACACAGGAAGTTTTTCTCTCCCCAGATGAAAGAAAAAGCAATCGGTACATATATATCTATTATTGATATATGGGTTCCTAACTCGGTTCCCAACTCGGTTCCTAACTTGGTTCCTAACTCAGTTCCTAACTCGGTTCCCAACTCGGTTCCTAACTCGGTTCCTAACTCGGTTCCCAACTCGGTTCCTGACTCGAAAGATAGGTATCCTCGAATGCTCGAACCGAATGCGTCAAAACCAACTACTTAGTCAGTCATTAAAATTCACTTACCTTTTGTTCTGTCTTAATGTTCTATTGAAAACATCTTTTATACCGAGTGAGTGAACGAGTACTCAATTTCGCCCTCAATCTGTTCAGATATGAAAAAGCTTCAAAAGGAATTTAATAAAGCAAATATTGCGTCCTTTAAAAATCTGACTTTGCTTCTAAGTGTTAAACAAAATGCAGGTTGGTTATAATCATTAGGTACATGTGTTTTTTACGAAGGACAATCATTACACAAGAATAAACTCGGATTAAACCAGACTTCAAGGCGCCTAACGAGATTAAGACTCGGCTTCTAAAAGGTTGGTTGAAATTTACATCTCAACCCAATCTTGCAGTCATGCCTTTTACAAAATAACAGCAAAAACTTCTAGTTCTCCGGCGTTTCAATTCCCGTTTCCCTAATGCTAGAGCAAACCAAGACCAGGAAATTAGTTAGTTTCGAAAGGAAGGTACTTGTCTTTGTTTTATCTTGTTGGACGCACTAGAGGATTTTTAACCTAAACTTGGCATAATTCATCTACGCTAAATTTTCATAACTCCAAAAACTCGTTCTGCCAACTATTTGGACTGGAATGGTACCACGAGTGACAATCAATTAAAGTAGCACCGTTTAGCTCCAGAACAAGAAGGTGCCTTATTTTGAAGCGCACAGCTTTTAATTGTCGAGTAAAAATTACTGGTTAAAGGGATTATACGCATGTTCTCATTCAAAGGCAATTAGTGCAAAAGAATAACAAAACAAAAGAATTTTATCCTCAAATGAAACTGCGGTGTAATCAAAACGGCTTTGTTTTCCAGCGTGTAAGAGTTATTGTTTAGTTTTCTTGGCACTTGCCAAAAAACTCTTCAACGAATATCACTAGGGAACTTTTTTTCATACAAATTTCGGCCAGACATTTCACTTCCTGGTGGAATGGCGTTTATTAGTCAAGTACGTTAAACATCAGTATTTGTCTTTTTATCCAAAATATCCAATAGTCCCTTACGCTATTGTTCAGCTTCAGTGCAATTATCCTTCATTATTACACCGTGCTTATGTTTTCATGTAATGACTGCACACCGCCTATATCTTGCAGTAGATGGCCTGCAGCAACGCCGACCAAAGCGTCTCAGTCCTTGCCTTCGTCCCTTTTCCTCACAGCATGGTTGGCGTAAAAGGCGTTTCCTATACTTCCAATCTGCAAGGATTCTTCATAATTTTAATGCTTTTTAGAAGCCGGCGATTGCCACGAAACTTTTTGTACCTCGAATTTTACTGGGATATTTTTAGTTGGCACATGAAAAAAATTTAAAAGATTCACATTTAATTTCCTTGACATTAAGTGTAATTTCACATCGTATAGTGTCGTTTTCTAATTAAAGAATGCGACACGCCTGATTTGTCCGACATGGGAACCAGACATGAAATAAGCTTCTGAAATCGAGGATCGCGTCCTATCATTGCCTCTTTTGCCTCTTTTACTTTGTTTTTTCGACGAGCAATCTTCGGTAACTTTGCGTGACGTCCGATGTTTATTCTCTCCTTGTTATGAACTTCTTTTATCTTCGCTTCTTGATTGTTTTGGAAGCTCGACTTTTTATTAAGTGGTGGAAGAATAGTGTGTGAATTTCTTTGGCTCATACTTGAAGAATACACTGCTTCGTCTTCAGTTTCTCTTACTTTAGCCTTGGCCTGTACCTTCTTCAGCCGATCCTCTTTTGCCATGTTTTCTCTTTGGAACTTAAAATACGCCCTTAGCGTGTCGTGTTGGGGTGAGGTTCGTTGAGGCCCCAAAATCCCGTATGCGAGTGAAGCTCGCCTCAATTCTTCCACGTTACGAAGGATCTCTAAACCCTCTTCATCATCAATATCCTCGACTTCATGGTCGGCTGTTCCCTGATTTTGTCCAAAAATATTTTCTGTTTTGGTTTTATTCACTGAAAGTAGCGCCTGACTGGTCTGCCGCTTTTTGAGATGCCGCGGAAGAAACGTTTCCGAAGTATCGGTGTCTTTATACTGCGTGATATCAATAGCGTGCGAGTCAAACACCTCAACCTTCTTTTGCTGTTGTCGCTCCAAAGCGAATTTGCCGGCCATTTGTTGCGACTCCAGGTCGCTTACTCTTTGAGAAATTTTTCTTCCTGCGTTAGATACTTTTCGCTTCCTTTCCAGAATCTCCTGATTTCTTTGTTTGTGTTTCTCGTCGATTGGCGGTTGAGGGAAAGTTTTTTCCAGGTTGGCAAAGTACTTGGTGCATTTTTCATGTCTGTGTTCGCCTTCACAATTTCCATCTGGGACCGCGATCGACCCTTCCATCTCTTCCGGCTTTGTCGTTTGACAAATGCGTTGTTAGACAACGACGAACTGTTAGCAGTTGTTACGTTATCCTTCGAGTAAGTCAGTTGTAAGCACTCACCTCACGTAGCACTGATTCTTTTGAATGAAATTAATAACCACCAGAGAACAATTAAATGAACAGAGCTTCAAACAATTATGAAAAAAGCGCGTCACGCCTGCCTTAGCATAATAATAGCCGACGGCTTTCTTTGTTTCGTTCTACAAATTGGCTAGATTCAGGCGATTGTGCTTTTATCAGTTGCTGTCTGTTATATAAGTCAAGTGCGAGGATCTTGCATGCCTTAGATAACATATATATGCAAAGTTTTCGTACTTTGATTGTCTTGGCAACTGAATTTATTTCGCATAGCATGACACCACATCTTCAAGACAACAATTGATCCAACTTACGTTTTTAGATTAACAGTTCCTTTGTGTAGATCAATAGTTACCTCAAGACTGGTCGAAAGTCTTTGTTTACTGTCAAGCCTGTCCGTTTATACTGTCTTTTACAGTAAGAAGGAGGTCATGTTCAGGGGGAAAACCGACGCTTTAATTGTAGAGGTCAAAGTGGCAACCCATTTAGTAAGAAGACCAGTTAACAAACTTACATCTTTCTGATGATAGATGATCCTTTTTAACATTTCTTTTTACGGTTTTATAACTTTTAGCAAACAATTTTAATATAAGAAAATTATAGTTAAGCTTCCTATTACGTAAATCGTGCAATCTCGTTTACTTTGCACGGTTATTTAATTAAGTAGTTTAATACTTGGTCCTTCTTGATCAATTTCAAAGAAACACGAAAATGGGGCTGGCTATTGAAAATACACAAGTGTCTTTAGTTAATAGATACGATTGTTATTGAAAAAAGTGTCACCTGTTTGAAATAAATCAATCCGCCAGTTGATCAGTCGCTTCGCTTAACTGAGTTAAGCCAGAATAGTCTCAGGCCTCGAGTGTTTGGTTACCAGTGCGGACAATGGGAGTGGCGGGAAACAAGTCTGTATTGATTAGACATTCCCTACATTTTGACCTCCCAAAGTGTACACCTATCCTGAACATGCTCAGTCTGTTCAGTCTTAGATCTAGGCCGTCTTTTATTTCATTTCATTTTATTTTCGTTTCAGTTTCTCTGGGAAACTGAAGACAGAAAATAAGGTGAAAAAGAGGGTACTGGCACGGATGCCGCAACAACCCCGAGCCAGTCCGGCCTCAGAACACAAAATATACCGCAATACTGAAGCAGCTAGGGAGCGTTCATAATTTATATGCTGGTAGGGGAGCATTTTACATTTTGAAGTATTATTTTTGGGCAACCCTCCCCCCCTACCCCCCTACAAACCTCAACATGTTTTCAGTGCCCCCCTCCCCCCAGAAAAACAAACCGAGTTTCCGAAGGTATATTTTAAATACCATGCTCCCCGCCTCTCACCGCAGCGTGAAGCTTTCACACGGGGAAAACGTACTTTCCCCCGTTGTTTCTTGTATTCAACTTTCATATGAAAAATCGAAGAAATCTTGCACCCCTTGTACAGTTCTGGATAGATTAGGCCAGTAATGGGGAAAGTAATATGGAAAAATTTCCATGGCCATCTCCCCAAGAAAAGACGCAAATAAAGAGTTTGTTTGATCAGGGAAAGTTGGACTCTGAGGAAGAGATTGCAGAAATTTTAAAGTTAGTTTCACCATCGCGCTATACGTACTAGCAGTAAGCGACTGAGAAGTGCGTCAGCTGAGCAAGAAGCCCATTTTTTTTCGATAGTCTCTCCTCGGTAACTATTGTAACTTAGCTGTAATTTATGTACATGCATGCATTGATTAAAAAAAAATAGAAATATAGCATTCATTCAGTTCATAGCCTTCAGACAGGCGTTATTTATCATTATTATTATTATTATTATTATTATTTGGCGTTTTTATACGAGCGGAGGCAAGCGCGAGGGGAGTGCGGAGCGTGAGTCGCGCGAGGGGCGCGAAAATAATAATATGTTTTTGTTTGCAGCCCCCAAAACATTGTAAAACTCTATACTTATAGCCCAGCTTTTAACCCGGATTTTGTCTCACGAATCGTCTTTGTCAATTTTAAGCTTTATAAACAGGGATCTTGATCAATCAAAGTAACATGTCTCAGTCATGGCCAATTTCATGTTAAAATAACTGTAGGCAAACCATTTAAACTGACGACATCAATCAAGAATAACTTCTTACCAAGTCTGAGATATATGGGCTTCATCAACGACAAGAAGTTCGATATTTCTCACCAACAGCGAATTCTTCAGTTTCTCTGACCACACTTTGTCCAATAACACCTCAGCCTGCCAAATATTTCGCTGTATTCTCCACGTACGGAGAACATGATGTGGACATCGTTTCCTTGGCTTGTCCCAGTTTCTGCTGCTGAAATTCCAAATTCGTTAAGTTCTTCAATTTGCTCGTCAGAAATCGCTTTTAGAGCACCAGCAATAAGCATCAGTGAAGCACGTGGGAGCGGGATCCATTCACCTTCGCGAAGACGGATGGAAAAGTTGATAGATCAAGCTTTTTCCGTTCCTAGTTAGAAGCATTCCAAGTGTATCCTTCCTTTTCAACAGTACATCTATACATACATTATCTTTCTTTTTCCTTTACGTCTGGCACATTTGGAAATAAACGAAGGGCTTCTCGAATAGCTCCGTCAACAGAACACGATGACTCGACCGCCATTTTTTTGTCGAGTAAAATCTCAGGATCACATGACATCAAATAACCAATTGGATAGCCGCGTTCATATTTGGGTGTCAAAATAGCATGAACAATTGCGGACAGGCGTTATTTTTTTATTATTTTTTTTTTCGCTTCCCTCCCATCGCGCGTGACTCGCGCTCCGCACTTGCCTCGCATTTGCTCCCTCTCGCTGTTCCGCAGGCTATTCAGTTCATATCTCGAAAGCCGTTCCTTCACTCGCATTTCAAGCGGCGCAATTCAGTTCCAGAGTAGGCGCTCGTAGCCTGTGTAGCAGTCGTTTAATTTCCTTTCCAAGCGAGCGCGAGAAGCGAACGAAAGATTCTAGGGAAAAGGAGCAAAAAAGGCTCCTTTTCGACTTCATGAACCTCCCGCGCTCTTGAAAAAACGACTGCCGTTACACAGTCCATGGTGCGCATTACATGTTCAAAATAAATTTATTTGGTTAATAAGTTAACCATAAAAATCATGAGACAAGAGACGCTAATTCTGGAGTGCCGGATAGAAAGCCTTGTTACTGTAAACTCTCCCCCGGCAAGTTCAAGAGGAAACAGTGAGGTAAATGGAAGTTTTCTTTGGTATCTAATGATTGACATGTTAGACCACGCATAGTAAGTGTTGCAATTGAGCGAGGCACGTGAACTGCTAGTTAGATTTCGAGCAGTCGTATTTTTTCCCCTCAGATCATGCGCGCAAAGTGAGAAATTTACATACAAATCAGAAAAGTGCAGCTCGCTAGATCCATTGCGCCTACCATCGCGCACTCTACAGAACTTTGGAGAAGAAAGAGATTGCTCGCAGTCTAACTGTGAGTCAACGTAAACCGCAATATACACTCTCGTTTGTAGCATGATTTGTGACTTTCTAGGCTGCAGGCACACTGCAGGCAGCTACAGGGCAGACTTCCGAAATTTCACCTCACTTGTTGGATAAAATAGTGTGTCGTTCCGACCCATCTTTAAAACAAATGTTTAAACTCTTCGCGCTAGTTATTAGAACTTATCTAAGTTGTGCAGAATGTGTGCCAATGTCCAATTTGTGCGGCTAGTAACTGCTACAGTGTCAACAGAGGTCAACGGCTAACCGGATTTGGGTTAGCTGGGTTAAAATCAGTTTAGACCATGGGCTTCCAGCCTTAAACAAGTCCTAACTGCCTTTGGTGTATTGGCGACGGACACGGCACTCTAGTGGTTCTAAATGGCGACTGTTGTATGGTCTAGCTACAGCGGAAGGGGGAAGGTGTGGAGATAGGGGGATACTCTCGAACCGGAATAAACGTCGAGCTTGAGGTTGCCCAAATGAGGCAGTAATATTTCGAAATCTTAATTCTTTAAACGAAATTACTTTGCTCAGCCTTGTTGGGATTAAAATAACCTCGCCGTAACGTTAGGGGCCAATATATCTGAATGAAACTTATTACTCCCACTTTCAGTTGCTGACTATGAGCTCCTCAATCTCACTCATTTCAGGTAAAATTTTCTTGGCAATCATCCAGGACGTTTGAGTTATACAAACGGTGCAAAGCAGTTATCAAGGACATTTCTTCCTCGGACTCAAAAACCAGTTAGATTCATACTACTTTCCTGAATTAACTTTGACTCTGTTAATTGAGACAGAAAGCAACACAGAAGGATTTTAAAAATATCTATATCATCAACATCACTTTATTGTTATTACAAGCTCTCAGCGCACATTTTTTATCGTTTTAAATTATTATATCTTAAGCTTCTTTCCAGCGTGTACTGTGAACTACGCACCACTGTGAACTGAGCCTCGAAATCTCTTTTTTGTGGGAAGGGGAGGGGGGAGGGTTACTCTTAGGAAGATGGGCAACGTTTGCTAAATAGCAATGTATATGTACACATAGCTGTTAGGCTGTCTTTATCACAAACAGATTTCTCAGTTCGGGAGTTAAATCCCGTATATACCGTACGATTGGCGTCGGAGGTGGAGCTAATCCAACGTTGTACATTCTCTTGCCCTTGGATTCTGGGGTTTTCTTTTTCTGTGGAGTGATTTTAATCACTTCAGGAAGAATACGCAGAGGTGAACGATCAATGCATTGTTTGTTGAATTGCATGAAAGACTGAGCTTTCTCGAAGCGTTGAAATGGAGTGCAGTTGGTCTCAGTGCGAGATGCATAATGCTCCTTGTTATATTTCCACGGTGTTAACTGTTCAGTCGTTTCTTCATCTTTGTTGTCCTTCAAGGTTGGGAAAGCCCTCTTTTTTAGCTTAATTCTGTTAAACGAAATTGTCTTCTCCAGACGTTGGTCCAGTGTTCTATTGCACGAGTAGCAAAGAGATGGGAGTTTCTCGTTAGTAGACAACTTGGTTTTTAGCAGCTCCTGAGAGACACAGCTCCTGAAATACGGGGACAATTTCCCTAACAAGTGAATGTCGTGTTTCTTTCCCTGAAGTAAAAGAAGTTCAACTTTGCTGTGTTTCTGTGGGTCTAAGACGCAGTGAAGCTCAGCGGATTTAGGACAACAAAGGTTCGAAGCTCTTGGAAGAGCTCTTGATTTTAAGCTGCTGAAAGAATTCTGTTCATACCCTGATGTAACTTTTGTCATCTCACATTCGTTTCAAGTGAAATACCGTACGTTACCATCTATCAGTGGTTTAAAATTCCAACGTAAAGTAGGTAAAGTTGAGGGTTATAAATATAGTAATCAAACGAGTCGGTATCACTGTTTTGTAACCTGATATTATCATAAAAGAGCCCCCCATATTCAATGCCTTTTAACTATTTTGCTGAAATTAAATTAGCGAACCAATCACATCCTTCCCATAACTCCACAGGGATTTTAAAGTGATCGAAGCATGCTCAAGTTAATAACTTTGTTTTAAGCCATATGTACGAACAATACCAAATGAGTACAATGGCTTTTCTGGTCAAGCTTTATTAAAGACGTTTTCATAATTGCGTTTTTTACTAAACCTCTATTTGGTGCAGAATCCGAAGTTTAGTTATTTCCTATTTGTGATTTCTTAAACTGTTGGAAACTTTTTTGGTCAAATTCATTCCTAATTAATTTGTCATATGTGTGCTGACTATAAGTAAATAAGCTGGTATTTATCGCTTTTCATTTCTTGCTAGGGCAGCTCATTCTAGTTTAATCTTGTGAAAAATTACACCAAACTTTAAAATCCGATTAAAATTTATTTCCAAAAGTATAAGAAAACAGCACCAGAGACAGTATTATTCATTTGACTTATTGCTTTACGATTTGCTCCACAAACCTAAAAGTAAGAACCACCTTGTACAGCGTAATAAACAGTACAACAGGAAAGTGCTGCTCAGCAGCCTTTCATTTGATAGTACATCACACTTTAGGATTTCATCCATGGACTCAAAATTTAGAACCACATTGTACGGCATAGGAAACAATACCACTGGAAAGCACTGCTCGGGAGCTTTCATTTCTTGGAGCAAGGTTGGAAACAAGTGTACAACATAATGAACAGAGTCACAGTAAGGAAACGTTCAACTGAGCTTTCATTTGAAATTATACATTGAACCTAATTTGTGGACATAACTGGTTCGATTTTTTGACTTAAAGTGTTAATGAATTGTACGTGACTCTGATATCATTAACTCTGTCCTTATTCATAAATTCGGTTACCGCCTTTATTCAAATGAAAAGAATAAACATAGTAAGTTCTAATGATGATGTATTTAATAAACTGTGGTTCCACCCACTTCAAAGAGAAGCCGTTCTTTTGTTTTCTTCAGTTTCTAGAATCTGTAATAGTTAAGTTTCGTGATCGACTTGCCATGTAACTATAACGACTGTACACCTCTCAAGAAAAAATCACCCCCTTTTTTTTCAATCTGACTAAGATGAATCATCGTTAAACAGCTTGTAAGATTCCAAGCAAACTTGCAAATTGAAACTCTTAACTTTCTCTAGACTCTGTGGGTTGTTTGTACGGATTGGGTGTCCTGGTTTACGTCAGGATTCACTGCCGGATTTTGAGGATGAAGTCGTGAGGAGTGGGTGGGAGTGCAGAGTTACCACATTAAGTTCAGTCGTCTCTATTTCTTATGTCATCCTTCCTTTACCCTGGAAACGTTTGCACATAACCTCCAGGAAAGTAGATACTTTTAACAGCCTTCAAAGTAGCACTTGGTGAGCAGCCCGTTTTTGAAAGGAAAGGTTTATTCTATTTAGGTTTTTGAGTACAACCCAACAAAATTGATCGGACCTTTCTAAAATGGGTATACAGACGTTTATACAGAAACCTCAAGTTACAACTCAAAAGGAATCCCGACACCAGCTAGTGATCATGAGTTATTTATTTCAAAGTGACTGATGAGCATGAATACTAAAATTTTATTTCAGTTATAGAAATAGCCAAGATTAACAGCGTGCTCTCCTAAAATGTGGGCGTTGTTTAAAAATCTAAAACGAAGTGAATTGCGAAGGGATTAATTGCTCAGTAAGCGGCCTCTTTGATATTTTGTCTTCGTTATATTGTTAAATCTTCAGAATCTTACCAAGGCACGCGGTCCGAAGCATCATATACAGCTGTTTCGACAAGGATTGTCCAAAAAAGCGAAAAAGCGTACGCGACAATGTCGAAATTAAGGTATAGTCTGGGAAATACTCAATAAATTTCAATAAAAGCTCAGAATCCATAATGCCTCGACCGTATAGCGAAGACTTGAGATGGCGGGCAATATGGATTCTGAGCGTTTTTTGAAATTTATTGGGTATTTTCCAAACTACCTTTCGGCATTGTCGCGTACGCTTTACGCTTGTTTTGGACAATCTTTGTCAAAACAGCTGTATACATCCTGATCATGTCACTTAGCTTGAATGTAGAGAAATCAAACTAAGCGTTCTATTAAAAAAGTCTGTTTGCTGTCCGCCCGAGATAAAAGTGCCAGCGCTCATTTCATTCTCGGAACTCGAACTTTATTGTTATGAATTTGTAGTTCACCACCGAAGTCAATAACTTCGGCGTATGATTTCCCATTTCATTTTAATGATTAAAATTACGTACAGAAATACCGAGTCTACTGCAATACGAACTGAGAAAATTAAGAAATATTATTCTTAATTAAGTTTATTCTTCATGGTCAAGTTATGTTAGGTCTCTGTTACTGAATGCCTCTTATATCAGTGTAATAATAGCATTCCTGACCATTAGCCTATCCAGCAGGGGAGAATTTTGGCCATTTTGGTCTTTAAATGGGTTAATAGCAAAACACACGTATAGTTCAGTTTGAAATATTGATAATGAAAATTAAGAGTCTTAAGTTCTGGATCCCGGGGGGGGGAGGGGAGGGGGGTACTAAAAAAGACTTAATATGGGGAGGCTCCGCCCCGAGGTTCGACCCCTTACCCTTTTACATACCATTTTTGGCAGAAAAGGTAACCCTTTCGTATACCTTCCATTGGAAAATAATGCATGAAAGGCCCCTTTAAATACCTAAATGACAGATTTCCCTACCCTTTCATATACTTCGACACGTGAAATCCCTACCCTTTGCGTGAAAAAGGAACCCCTATCGGACGGAGCCTCCCCGTATAGGCCATTATAGGGGGTACCCCCCGGGCTCTGGATACTCTCTTCAACACTAACCCTTCATCCGGTCCCTTCTACCCAACCTTGTTTCTCCCCCTTCTGAAGCGAAGTGAGTTGTTTCACAGTTGTAAAGATCTCTATTCTCAGTTTAAAGTCAACCTGAAACACTTCGCAGGCTGGCCAAAGTTTTCAATATTTTATATACTTACGAGAAAAAACATTGTCTTCTCCCGTTCCCCCCCCCCCCCCCCTCCCCCGTCCGCATATTTGATGACCATTATGACGACAAACGGTTGATAAAAATCTTAAACAAATTGACGCAGATTCAGGAATTAAGAATTCAGACAAAACATGGAATAACTGGTCAAATATAAACCGCACGCAAAGCGCCATTGTCAGATATCTAACTATGTCTTTGTCAACGCAATAGAATCCAATATTTAAGCCATTTGCGTATTTTCCAACATTACCTCGTATCTAATCCAGAAAAAGTTACAAGCAACAAAGCGTTCACCATTTTGATCAATATCGACCTCTATTTATCGATTATCGATGGAGGACCATCGTTGAGTAGTCAGGCAATGTGGCGACAAATTAAAATTGAGAGAACATGTCGAGAAAACAGCTGATTTGATTTGCCTCTAAACTCTCACAACCCACATCGAAGAAGTCTATAGAAAAGCACGAAGGAGAATAATAATTTTCAAAGGATTAATTAACACCTACTTAAAAGCCACACAACTTTTTAAGTTAAGTTCCTCAGTTTCCTCGAGTTATCTAATGAATCTCAATTTGTTGTTACTTTTCTACATCGTTCTGATGGTTTAAAACAGCTGTAGAAAAGAATCGGTCGCCTGCGAAGTTTTAGTTTTGAGAACTTTTGTTTACTTTCAGTAAAACAAAGACATTTTTTTCTGAATATCTATTCATGGCATTTTATGAATACATAATGAAGCGATTCTTTTATTCACTTATTGACATGAATAAACAACTTCGCTTTGCTATGTGACCTTTATGTTTTTAACACTTGAAGCGCGCTCACGTCTCTAAACACAAGATGACTGGCTTCTAGAAACAACCATTTAAAGTTCGTGTTTTTAAGCTCTTAGAGGGTGGATATTACGCCAACAGCCTTTACACGGTCATGAGGCCGTCGACAAATTAAATTAGCTCAAACAAAAGCTCTTAGGGGCTCATGTTTATGTAATGTAGCTAGGAGCATTCTTGTGATAGAGAGTTGAAACTCCGTTCAAGCGTGAATGAGCAGCCAAAGCTAGTGAGTGTTGTTTGAATCGCTTACTGACAAACATGTTTACACCCAAGAAGGCAAGTGCAACATGGTGAATGAAACAAGCACTCTCCCAGACTATGCTGCGGACATCTCTTCCTTGGATACACGATCTGGCGCTGCCATTGCGTTTCAAGCTGCTTCTATGGTCATAATTATGACTGTTGCGCTTGGAGGCAATCTTCTGATTCTAGTCGCCATTTACATCGACAAGACACTTCAAATAATCACCAACGTTTTCATCATCAACCTTGCTTGTGCCGACCTGCTCTTAGCGATCATAGGAATGCCCTTCACTCTCGCTTCTTCCATCACCTATGACTGGATATTTGGCAACACATGGTGCAAGGTTAATGGCATGGCCAACTCTTTGTTTTGTATCGCTTCTATACTCACTCTTGCCGCGGTCTCAATCGACCGCTACTTTGCGATTATCTACCCGTTAAGGTATACTACGTGGATAACTAACAAAGTCGCGGCTGGTATTATCGTTTACATCTGGTGTCACGCGCTACTTATGGCCTGCCTGCCTTTGACCGACTGGTCGAAGTATGCCTTCATTCGCTCAGAATCTATCTGTACAATTCAATGGGAATACAGCATCGCATACACGTTATTTCTCTTCTCCGTTTGCTTTTTTCTCCCTCTCGGCGTGATGATGTTTACGTATCTGAGAATTTTTCGTACTGCTAAGAAGGCATCCAGTAAAATTGTTCCCGTTACAGGTGAGATCGAAGGAAAAGAAGAACCTAGCACAAGTGAGTTTAACTCATGTTACGAGAGTCGAACAAACTTAAGCCTCGCGGGATTACCCGCACGTTCTGTTCTTCCAACTGAAGAACTTATGAACAAAAGTGGAGTTTCTCTAAATAGTGACATTTACTACGATCGGCCCTTCTCGGGTCATCAAGCAGCGTTCACAGTCTTTAATGAAGGAAACGAATTAGGAAAACAAGCAGAAAATGTAAACACAGAAGTTTATCAGCTTTCTAAAGACTCTGGTCTCGAGGAAGCAAACGATGGCGCATCAATTTTGTTAAGACCTAGAAAATGGCGACGAACTTCAAGTGCTTATGATAGTGTGGATACTGTTAGTGTTCAGAATAGTAGTAATGGAAGCTTACAAGATCCAGTTTTTGAAACTACTTATACAGAACCACTGACCAAAAACCACAAAGGAGGTGTACAATATGCACCGCCGAGAGAACGAGACACATTGTACGTGAACTCAACATTTGCTAAAATAAATAAAACCGGTGAGCACAGGAAGAACGGAATCATTTATTTACCCCCTTTACAAAACACGACAAGAAAAGGGGAAATTGAAAACACTGATACGAGATTTGACGTTGGTCAACAACCGGCGGAAACCGATAGCTTAAACAATAACAATGCTAAATCAAAAGAATTTACGGCAGAAAACACTGACGCAAAGGATGTGGATGAAAATTCACCGGTTGCTGATGTAAACGCCAAGAACGAAGACATGACCGAAAACAGACTTAACCAATTAAATTATTTATCAGTTCCAAGGAATGGTCAACCTCGAGAAGAAACCTTTCAAGGGGAAGCAGACGGTAATAAACCCTTAAATATTCCAGTGGTTGTTTCTCGTTGCTCTTCAACCTCGTCTGTTACTCCTTCTGCCAATGGAGCTCAACCAAATAACACTGAATATCAAACTTACGGTAGAACGACTTCCGCCACACATAAACTGACAAGGAAGAAGAAGCTGTCGACAGCCTCAATCGTAAGCTTAATGGGGCCCAACTCGTTCAGAGCATTTAGTAAATCGTCTCTGGCTCTAATGAAACTACGAAAAAAGAAAGATGTTCAAGCGCGCGCAAAAATGCGCCGAGAAACTAAAGCCGCCAAGACCTTGCTTATCGTTGTGGGAACTTTTGTGCTGTGTTGGACTCCACACTTTATAGGAATATTCTGCTTCCTAATTGAAGGGTGTTCTTGGCCCGATGAATTCTTTGCTATCACCACATGGCTGGCCATGTTGAATTCTGCCTGTAATCCTGTTATATACGGAGTTATGAGTCGGCAGTTTAGAAAAAGATTCAAACAGATTTTACAATGCAAAAGGGGTTTCTTTTGAATACCCTCTGCGATATACATTACGAAGAGCGAAAAACAGAGTTTAACAGTTTTTTAAAAAATAATAACATGATCTGGAAGAGAAAACGATTTAATTTTTCATTGCCACCGCACGGCAGACAAGAAACATCGAAAGAATGATAATGTTTTAAACAAGATGAAATGAGTGAGCTCAATTTTCGTTTATAATTTAGCATGTCAAAAAAGTGAAGTGTAAGGATACAAAAAAGAGATTTTTAAAGATTTAATTCTATTGTTAAATATAATCTATTTTATTGTTTCTCAGCTTGGTGATATTGATTTCCTTACATCTTCTTTGTTCCCATGTTAGACCTTATGGTTTGTTTTGCGGGACGCCATCCTGCTACCCTGCAGAGATTCAAATTGAAATTACTAAATTAACTTCAACTATCAATGTTCGTCGTGAATTTAAAATTATCATTCAATTCCCAAGAGTGTTGAAATTTGAGTCTGTCTTATTCAGTGTGTTCCGATTATTGATGAAATACCAGATTCTCACATTTGAAAATAAAAGAAACGATGCAATTACTTACAAAGAAATCCAGAATATTGACCTTCGAGGTTTGAAATCTTGATCATTTGATACTAATGTTTGGTATT
This sequence comes from Pavona decussata, assembly GCF_977016875.1. Taxonomy (NCBI): domain Eukaryota; kingdom Metazoa; phylum Cnidaria; class Anthozoa; order Scleractinia; family Agariciidae; genus Pavona; species Pavona decussata. The sequence goes on from NW_028145615.1 coordinate 1,050,466, forward strand.
CAGTTTCATTAGCTTTAATCGAACCTCTTTGTCTTTAACTTTTGAATCTTTTGTTGGACCAAGGTCGTATTAGTTTTCTCTTATTGTTGCTGGGTTTTAAAATTTAAATGCACTTTAAATAGAACTTTCTAAAATACAAAATTCGCTTTTGAGTTCTCAGTGGTTAATTGGTTTTGCTACTGACTATTGTGCAAGAGCCTAGCTAGTTATTTTACTGACATCAGATAAACTATGGCCTTTCGTCTTCAGAAGATTCTAGTAGAATTTTAAGACTGGTAATGAGTCACGTATCTCATTGCACTTACTCTTTTAGAAAATGAACAAGTTTGAAAATGGGCGGCAAGATTTCCAAATATTTTTAAAAACATAATTATTATAAGCGAGAGTACAATAGGAAAGTTCAGCTGGAGCTGAGACGTTTTAAAATTCGTTTCAATTATTATTACGGACACCAAGTTTAATGTGCGGCATGACGACTTCACTAGAACTACCTTGTTTAGTATGATAAAAAGCACTATAGGACAATACTGTTGAATGCCTGATCCACAGACTAAAATGAAGTCATAATTTATTTTCTTGGTACACAGCCTCACGGAAAAATGTCGTTCAAAATATTTCACAGTGTAACACTGTATGTGTTCACGGCTCCTGGTTTTTACCTTAGATGATCGACAAGGATGGAATTGTCTTGTGCAGCATAATATACTGTAAACAGCACCACAGGAAAGTACTGCTGCTTCATTCTTCGATTTAAAGGTTACACTTTAGGATTTTATTCATTCATTCATTGAGAGAAAGACTGAAATGCATGTGTAAACTTTTCGTAACCAAAAGCATTGAGCCTACTAAAACCTTTTAGCAGTATCGATTCTTTGGATAGGTGGACGGCCATACGCAGAAAACCGTCAAACTTTCCCACGGACTCGTCTTTTTAGTTGATTCAGTTTTGCTCCTTCTTTTTCTTGTCATTTGGTTGGTTTGGTGGATCTTGGGTCTTCTCTCTTTCTGCCGGAAAATTTGGAATGTGATGTTGGAACAAATTGGAATTCTTTATCATGTGGAAGTAATTGCTAGGTAGGCCTTAATTTTTCCTCCAATTTTGCGAGGAAAAACTCCTTGCTTTTTGGGAATATCTTTAACTAAATGGATTTGATTTTACAGATTTAAGCCCTGTCCCAAACTGAACTAAGCATGTGTACCAAGCTCGTTCCTTGCTCAGTGCACCAACTGAGCATCTCACTCCACCAAACTGATGACGTCAAAAGTGACATATCTTGTGTACCCAGAAATCCCTCATAAATCAGGTATCGGCAGAGAGTGAAATTAATTACGTAATTATTCTTTTCAAGGAAAGCTACTGAATAATTTAATTAAACAAAACTGATTACCTCAGAATTTTTTCTTGTAGCTCTATAGCCGGACTGTAGCAGGCAGGCGGATGAAAAGGGGACTATAAAAGGCTACGAGTTGTTTAGATTCATCTTAACTGTTGGTGACTTAAATGATGGTATCGAAGCCAGGCTTAGTTTCATTTTATAAAATCAAATATTCATTAGCACATTACAAGACCACCTAATATACACGTCAAGGCTTGATGACAAGAATAGAGGATTTTAGTAAAATCTTTGTGCCCAAAATGGACTAGTATTGTCTTGTCGATTGGCCAGTCACACCAAGTTTACAAATGGCGACCTTGGTCGTGGGGTGTGGTTAGTCCACCTTGTCTGTTTTGGAACACAGCTGAACGGACTTATAAAGCCTTATTCAAATTAAAAGCTCTGCACAACAAATGCTGCTATCCGAATAGAAGTCCTGAAACAATCAATAGATTATAGTCAGAATAGTTATGTTGCTGGGTACTTTAGTTCATAAATCAGGAAAACGAACTGAGGGAGTAAGGCAACGACAGTTTTTTTAACATTTGCTGTTTTTTAACGACAAATAAGTTCAGTGAATTTAATCCATAATCTATATGGAGAGTCTTGAGCGAGCTGTACAAAGGGACAAGTTGGGTCAAATAACTTAGAAAATAACTGAGCTTATTATTTACAACAAAGAGTATTGTCGCCAACCCTTTCGAACTGCTAATCTCCAATTCAAAATCTATTTTCCATCGCTAGTAAACGATATTGCTTAGTCATTTTTTTGTGACATGCGTCACAAATAAACCAATGACGTCACTGTCATAATCCCACATGTAATTGGCCTATTGTTTTGGTTTAGTTTTTTCCCATCTTTATAGCTACTTATTTTAGTGTGTGCCAAGCCTGTTAAATAATTAAACCTTAGTCCAACAAAGCCAATAATGCAAGGCTTTGGCGTTCCGTTTTATTGAAGTTTCAGCCCGCAATTATCAGTTGCAAAGGACAAATAATTACTTTGACCGAGAAGACAAAAGAAGGCATTTCAACATGAAACGTCCCGCCAGCATGTATATATAATTCACTTGACAAAGGCCGTCCAAGTGTGATTACTATTCATCCTTAAGTAATAACTATTTTTCTTGATTGCCCCGCTTCGTTTGTTTGGTTTTCTCTCAGACGTGTTATGAGTGACAAGTGTTGATTATTTCGCTTATGTTTCTCTATCAATAGTCTCGCTTCAGCGCAGGAATTCGCGTTTTAAGCCGATTAGACGAGTCTTAGCGTCAAAATAATCTCCTAGTTTTGCAATTCCTTTCACAAGAAATCTCTGAAAGGGTTGTTTACTGAACGTAGGATTCCAGCAGCAATATAATTCTGGCTCTCTCTTTTGCACTCGCTTGAAATCGCAAAGCACGGGCACAATCGTCAAGGAATTTCAGCTGCTTTGACACGAAACAAATCACTGAAGTGGAATTAACACTTACTCTGCCAATGGAATTGAATTTTTAGTTCCAATGAAGGTGAGAGTACTGCGATTGTTCAAGCATCAAAATAACACGAAAATGCGTTAAACTATCTCAAACTTTCAGACACGAATACGACACATTATTCTACAGACCAAGAATTCGGTGTTATCAATAATTGAAGTTGTAGTACTTTGCTGGAATCTGGTTTCCGTGGCGCGTGCTGTACGTCGTGCTTGCACGGTTTTTCGTGTCACTGCCTGTCGGCAACGTCAATGATCTACGTTCACGGTGAGATGTGGCGACGCAGAGAATCGATGGAAGGCAATCCTCAGCTTCTTACGCTAGTCCATGGAGTGGATCGTAGAGGACGACCCGTGATCAGAGCTTACACAGGAAATGCTCGCCATCCCGTGTACCAAGAGTATCAAAATGTTGTCCACAAGTATTATGAAAAGGCTGCAAGGCTCTCAGAGCTTTCCAGGAATGCGAATGGTGAGTCACCTTACAGCGTAAACAACAGTTCTTCAGGTTATTGCTCCCATAGCAGTAGTCCTTCTACTCAGAGCAATCGTGTGGTGACTAAATCACCTGCAATCATTCCAGAGTTAAAAGGAATGCGAGACATGGTTTCAAGGCTGCGATGTTCGCTGGCGATACACTCTGGTCTTAGGCCAAATCAAAACGGTGAGTTGAACTTTCTTCCCGTGATTCCGGTTCGCTGTCGAAAGCCACCGACTGCGGAGTGTTCGAAGAAATGTTTTCCTAAAGTGAAATCAGCAACGAACAAACAAGATCATAAGAAAGACTTAAACAAAGGCTGCCACAGTGCACCACAGGCTAAGACTCTACCGAACAACGCAGAATGCTGCAAAGGAAACAGCAGTGCTTGTTCCAAAGAAAAGAAAAAGAAACGAAAGAAAAAGAAAGTTCCGCATCCCGTGAAATCGAAACCGAAGCTTAAACCTGTAATTGATTTTGGCCCGTTCAGACCCATTAGCTCAAAATATTTGATAACCTAACAACGTAATCAATAGTATTCAATTCGCGTAGTTCTCGTGTAGCAAATATTTTGAGAAACTAGGACAATATTGTTACTCTGCTGCAGCCCACCAGCTTGTACGATTTTCTCTCTATTTATTTACATTGCGTATTAATAATTTCCTTTTTCGAATCAGATGTCTCCTTGTGAACACCTTAATCCGGCAATAAACAATTGGATATCAAGTCATCCGTGAGCTGGAACTTTCTACAGTCACGTTCTACTGTATTTATTTTGGCATTGTAAATATATCTGATCAAGGCAACCCAATGATTCATTTTGGAGAATATCTTTCCTGCAAGCCAAAATCACCTCGATGGTACAAGTATCATTTTAAGATTTTTATATTGCGGAGCAATCTTAGCATTCTGTTTCCCCAGGAGCTTATCACCCGGAGCCTCCATCTACCCTATACAGGGGCAACAGCGTATTTACACCTTGGGCTATTTTTAGGATTGAGCATTTCCCGCGAAATTTGTTACATGATACCTTTTGCGTCCGCATTTGAACATTGAAAAAAAAATGGTGGACAGAAGGCAATAGTTTTGCAAGGAGGTGGTAGCGCAACTCCACCGTTCCAAGTCCTTTATTTTGCTCTCGTCGATTCCCCCCTTTTCCTAATAAACTACCCATGATACAATGCGGTGTTTTGTGATCTTCATGTACAAGAGCGATGGGAAATGGCCGGGAAGTTTGTGTCCGCGTGAAGACATTTGGGCTTGTGGAGGCGTCTTGTCTTTGAGGGGATACAGGTTTTTCGTTCATTTCCTGTTGGTTCTTTTACATTTTTACACGTTCGTATCGACTATATGAATAATAGAATTGAATTGAGGAATACTAAACACACCGTTGTGTGCGCTCCAGCGTGTCCGTGAATGTTAGCAAAAAGCTTGTGCAGAAGTTGATTTTCATCTTGGCTTCCGCTGCTGGTAGCGTCTTTCAACTTATAAATGAAGCGTTTTGGCAAAACAGTTTTTTCAGGAGATCAGACGCAGGAAAAGTTTGCGAAAAAGAGCGACGATTCTGGATCTTGTACGCCTTCCAACGATGGCAATGTTCCGGCCTCTACTTCGAGCTCGCCTTCGACTTCTGAAGGACGTCCTCTCTCAATAAAGAGCCTCTTGAGACAGAAAATCCAGGGAAAACTCAGTACCGAAAAGGAATCTGGTGATTCATCGAGCAGAGAACGAAGGCAACTCGACGAGTGGTGTGGGAATTTGAAAACATCTGGATTTATTTGCGAAGTGATTTCCTTGACCGATCGTTACTCGCCATTTCTTCATGAAGAAAATAATGACATCCCTGGTTCATCAGCGTTAGTAGTTTACCCATCTAAGGATCATACGTACAGCAGTGAAACGGGACCTTTCCAGCCGGTAAGACTTGTCATTTTCCCCGATGGTTCTTGGCGTTTGCAGTGTCCTATCTATGAATTTCAGGATGTGTCAAAAGGGAAACTTTCGCCTTTCAGTTGTGAAGAAGTGCTTTCTCTAGTCTCTAGTTGGTTTACCCAGTACCACGCGTTGTGTCCTGGTCTAATTGGTCTAGAAGATGTTGAAGGTAAACTGGGTTATATTCCTAAAAATGTGAGAGTACTAGCAGACCCTGTTAAGATTGTGCAGGCGGTTTCTTGTAAAGTTTGGCATGTTCCAAGCTCCCAAGCACGTAAGGATGAGTCTGATGCAAGAAGGTTTCATGTTTGTGGAGAATGTCTCAGAGCACATAGCTATGTTCAACGGCGAATTACTGAAAAAAACAATGTCGATACACCAACTAAATGTAAACGTCAAAGCCCTTCGAGCAACTATCCCATCAAATACCTCTCTCCGAACAGCAAACAGAAGCGCTACTCCCATCTGAAGAATGACCGACTGCGCCTTAAAAGGAGAGTTGACCGGTTCTACAAGAAGACCAAAATTGAGCTTCCAGAGAACCAATCCATTGAGCTTTGTCAACTTGTAGAAGCCATCGAAGATTCAGAAGATGGGAAAGACGAATTGAAAAAGATAGTGATGGAAGGAAATGCATTAAAGGACAACAAAGGAAATTCCTCTGGTGTTATCTTGGAAGAAGTGTGGAAAAAGGACCGTGTAAGTTTCTTTAAAGATCAGCAAAGAAATGGTAAGTTGTTGTATCTCTCATTAATAATTAGATTATGAGCTGAGATTAGTTCCTACTATGTGATAAATGACAAGGGCACATCCCAAATCAGCTATCGCACATAGAATTGAGAGCAAATCATTGGTCTCAATACTTTAAATAGTAAATAGTATAAATCTCCACTAAGGAAAAGGTAGATTATGATCATTAACAATGTAACAGAAATAGGTCAGGTCAGGTGCATGTGTTTGGCTTATTGCTTTTTCATTTGCTTTTTAGTAACTGGTAAAAGAGGAAACAGGTGGTCCCTGGCTACCATACGAGTTGGTAAGCTCTAAGAATGGCTTTGATTTAGAAATCTGCATCAATTTTGCTTTGAAACAACATTGTTTGATTATGTAATTCATCCTTAATTACATCCTCAATTTGCCATGCACAGTGGAAGCCTTGGTCATACATGCAGCTTCTCTGATGTTTTGCTGCTAATATTTATGACTACCTTTATATTGTTATTGCATGGTTTTATGATTGCTTCTTAGCTCTTGCAGTTTTCACCAGAAGCCCCTCTGCATTTGACGCACTTCATGGTCTCAAAATCCTTCAGCTTCCTTGCTCTAAAGTCCTTAGGAAAGTTTTGAAAGATGGCGCCGAAAATGCTGGTATCGATGAGGAGTACCTTAAGGCACAGAGTTGTAAATTTCAAAGTTACCAAGAGCAGCGAGAGAATGACCATCATCCTAGACCACTTGGAATTGGAGTAATGATGTGGGATGAAGTTAAGGTATATAGAGTACATATGGTTGAATTGTGATACCAAGACACATCCAGATTGTGGATGTAGATCTGGTTCCTGATGTACCTTTGGTATTTAATTTCAGGTCCAAATGAAGGTTGCCTGGAACTTGAAGGGTGGAGGAATAACAGGCTTCACCATACCGGAGGATGAGCTAAAAGTGCTGCATGATGTTTACACCTCCACAGTGGAAGGTGGTGCCAAGAAGGCCAGCTACATCATACAGTTCTTATGGAGAGATCTCACCTCTGGATATGATCTAGTGGGACCATATTTTCCCATTGAGGCTTCCATCACATCTAATACTCTCCAAGAATTTGTCATGCTGTGCTTGAAAGCATTCACATCATATGGCTTCAAAGTGGCAATCATCCTGTGTGATGGAGCTTCTTCTAACCTCACAGTATTGAAGATCCTTACTGGTTATGAAAGAAAAGAACTTCCAGTAAATGAGGCAGCTGACAACTTGCGTGATAAGTTTTTCTTGGATATTTCTTTTCCTAATCCAGAGGATCCCTATGGCAGGCCCATATTTGTCATGATATGCCCAAGTCATCAGGTTGTAATTCTTAAGATGAACAAAAAGGTGTTCCAATTTAATAAAGTTTCAATTGGATTTTTTTTTTGTTCAGATCCAACAGCTTACAGTTTTGAAACTACTTGACAGTCCATTACCTGCACTTCTTGTTGATCTTTGCAATGATGAAAATTTACATTGTACATTATGATTTGTAATCTAGACTTGTTAGTGTTGTAAATATGATTCGACCATCACAGACACTGACAGGTAGAAATATAGTGGGAACCGAATGAACATGTTTCGGCATGAGTATGCACAAAATAATAATATAATGATGATATATTATCATAATTTTTTTTGTTCTTTTAGCTAAAGAACATGATAGCAGCATTATACAGCTCCAGGCTTAATGGTTCCAAATCATTCACTCGTGCGGGGTCAACATTTGGATGGGAAACCATTGAAAAGGTTTTCAGAGAAGAAATGACTAGAGCTGAAACTGGGAGAAGCCGCAAAGTGCCTGGACTGAAATATGCCTTTGTGTACAGAGACAACTGGACTCGTCTGAATGTGAGACCAGCCAAGATTATGCAGGTACATGATATTGGCGTGCATGAAATCGAACCCAAGCAGTTTCAAAAATAATGCTTGGAATTAAAGTTTAGCTGTCAAAAATTAAGGACTTGAATATATGACCACATAGCTTATAGTTATATCATATGACATTGTGCTGCCTTGCATGCAGTCTAGTCTTGTTTAGGGTACAGTTAGGCCCTCCCTAGCAGTCTAAAAATCAGGTTAAAATCACATGCGGCTCCCATTTAATAGTAAAAGATTTATACTTCTGTGCACTGATCAAGAAACAGGTAGACATGAAAATACACTGGACAGGTTTAAAATTAGTTCATTTTATGCTTACCGGTAAATGCTTCCTTTAATAATTTCAGCAACGATTTATGATAGCAGCCATCAAGGATCTCACAGGCCCATCACCACAACAAGTAGCAAGATATTTAGATGCCTGCAACCTCATTTTTGAAGAAGGATTGTTGAGTCGGCGGAGGATAAACAGTCTTCAGAGCCCTGTCCTGGCTAATATTAGAAAAGGCATGGAGTTCTTTGAAGGATGGCACAATACCCACTCTGAGACAGGTATTTATGTTTATTTATAATTTACAGAATGGTTGCTTGTTGTGCTGTGATAATGGGGTTGCATGGACAAATTCAAACGTTTCTACCACTAGTAGGGTTACAGATGCCATGAGTGCTTTCAAATGTGCCAAACTCCCTTGAGTGTTTACAGCTCAGGATAACACAGTGGCAATTTTGCATTTGTATTATCAGTCACATCTGACAACCCTGATCATAGTATTTATTATCCAATGACTGGTATCAGATGTAATAATTAACCCTTTTTTCACTGAGATGGAGGTGAATAGTCATGGGTATTTATACCTAGAGATTGCATAATAAATCAGAATGTGTATAAAGTACTATTTACTTCTGTGGTATATGTACAAATAAATATTGTTCATGTAAGTAATAAAGGAGTTTCAACAGGCCGCAAAATTCTTGGTATAATTGCCCTAAAATTTATTGTTGGGGTATGAATTATTGTGTACTTACACTTATTGTGTACTTACAGTAATTTTGTTCTACTTTTTTTCTTGTATTAAATAGTTTATATTTGTATATCTATTCAACAGTGTATCCTGATAACTCAAAGAAGGCAAGGCAGAAGAGATTTCTTGCTTGGCAGGTCAGTGTCACTTAATCTTTCTTTGCACTGTTCCAGCTAACATAATTTATATAATATGTGCACATGTGTATGTGTTTGAGGTGTTTTACTGGTAAGAGACTTTGTGATGTATTGTTTGCTGTCAGCAGACACGTCTTGAAAATTATAGTATAGTTATGCTCAGTGAGCATCCACTTGAGGACTTGCATGTGAATTGAACTGCTCAATTGTATTGTAACTTTCAACGCACTAACAACATGCCACTTTTTTTCAGACATGGGACCTCCTGCGAATTGTTGTCTATGGCTTTCTTGCATTCTGTGAATGGTTTTTCACGAATGTGTCTCCAGATGGGAAGTACTTTATAAGCCCATTGAGAATAAATGGGAGTGCTTTAGAATCTGTTTTTAGTGTTCTAAAGCACACCAGTGGGGGAAACCTTTCAGCTTTGAACTATGGGCCTAGTCTTGGGAGGTTCATTTACAGGAAAGGGCAGGTAGTTGTCAACCAAAACTCTGAGACAGGCTACCGTGATGTAACTTTGAATTTAGATGGAGAACATTCTCATGTAAATAGTCATTTAATCCAGGTCAAAGGCAACCGTGTAAATAATAACTTATGCCAGTATAAATTCCCCTTGGAGATCTCTCAGTCAACAATAGGAGGGAGGCAAGGTAGTAATGCTTGCACTTTAATAGCGATACAATTTGGGGCATACTGTTTCAAAGAACAACTCGACATTTCTCTTCTTTGGGAACAGCTGCCTCAAATTTGGACTAATTCATTTATCAATGCAATATGCGAAGGAAATGCACTATATGATGAACTATATGGTGACACTGCAGTGTATCTTGATGTCGAGGATGTAGTGAATGCCGCTGGTGATGAATGCTGCATTGAGTCCATTTCCCCATTATATGGGTTTACTGATGCGGACCAGTTCAGTGAATTGATTGAGCATGTGAGCCAGTCCTTAACCAAAGATAGGTATGGTGTTATGATAGGATGTAATCGAACTGTTGGTGTTTTCATAAAACAAAGTGGTATATGTGCACTTATTGACAGCCACCAAGACATTGGAACCAACAGTGGGGCAGTCATATCAATAGCAAGTTCGTTTAAATTTGCAATTCTTGAATATACAAGAATGCTGAAAGATGTTCACTCAGTACAGCAGTTCACAGGCACATTAACATGGATTGAATTCATGTAAATTTGTTGTGTGCCTTTTATCACTGCTTCTATGGAATATTGAAAGTATACAGTTTATGTTGTGACTTAATTTTGTACAAACAATAACAATTAATTTTATAATGAACAATGTAAGGAAATAATTTTTACCTAGGCCATGTAAATACCTTTCATACAAATAAGGGGTTACTGTACATACTATGTTCAAATAAAGGAATTTATTACAAGCTAACTGTTGATGATACATTCATACAACAAAATTTTATTCAACGACTAGTTTTATCTGATTGCTAAACAAATTACGTGCCCTGATGACCCTGAGCAATGTAGAATTTACCGGAATGAAATTACAGGATATGACCAAAATCCTGCGTAGGCAAAATAAAGTTAAAGTTTGTTGTTGTTACATCATTTTTCCCACGCAGGCTTAATTTACCTCCAAAGGCCAACTCGATTAAAGCGTAATTATACCTCACGTGCCATTGCTAGTAATATGAAGCGAGCAAGGTCATCCATTGTTCATTTTTTTTTGCGCTTGGAAACTATCGCGTATGATTTTAGTTTAGGTCTAAGCATTTCGTCTGCGTCCACCACTTTTCCTTGTACTTTCAAATCTCTCTCAACTTTAGCGTTAAGAAACTCGTTTATCCTCGTGTTTGCTAGCTTCGAAACTAGTACCCGATAAAGTCTGTCTACAACAGATGCTTCCATTGCACATTCAACTTCGGGCAGCAATGAGCCCACAAGTTCTCTAAAATCCGTTTCCAAACGCTCATTGTTTTTAACACAGTTCTGACACATTTGCAGAAACTTTGATGGGTATTTCCGCAAATTACTGTCTGTGGTGAATTCTCGAACTTCGTTGTCCACCGAACGCAAGAAAAATATAAGTTCATCCCTAGGAAATATTAACTTGCCCGCGTCTAGGTTTTTTAAACTCTGGGAAATACCCGATTTGTCTTTCATGACAAGACCCTCCAAAATTTCCAGCTCTTTAGTCATAATAGGTCTTTTTTCAGAAGACGGTTTTATGCGCTTCTTTTTCCCAGCCAGGGATTCTCGGCGTAATTTCAACATTCTTTGAAGCGCTGCTCCACAATATCGGTACAATGTATCGTCCGATTCTTTGCTCAGCTGTCTCGCACTACTACTGCTCTCAGCAGTGGAATGCTCTTTCCGTGATCGAACGTGGTCGTGTATTAATGTGTACACCATCTCGTGGATAACACTGAGGACTGAATGAACATCCTCGTGGGAGAATGATTTGGACGCCGGCAAACAACGCTCGATAACAATCCTCTCTTGTGACGTCTTTCCCGGCTGGAAATTAGATAACATTTTCATCCACGCTACGGAGAATGCAGCTTTCCTCTCTTTCGGTACATTACTACTATAACACTCTTTTGATAATGTAGCGAATTTCCTGCAAAAGCCGACGATCAACAGGCTGAAATTGTCCTTCTGCCCTTCGCTTGTCAAATGCAACGCGAAGTTTCTGCGCTGTTCGAAAGCTTTCAATCTGGTTGATTCTAAAAGCCGTTGGCGCAATTCGCTTTCTACTCTCTTAGCCTCTTCGGCGGAGAAAACCCAAGATGATAATTCATCCATTTCGGCAAAGCTGATTCCCCTTGCAACACTTTTTTCGGTAGTTTTGGCTTTTTTCTTTCGACTTCCACGTGCGGTCGTGTTCGTGGCTTGGGGTCTCTTTGTACCAGAGTTTGAACCTTTAGCCGAGGGATTCTTAGTTCCACTGTCCGTTTCAGCAGTTTCGCTTTCTGAATAGCTTGATTCTAGCGAAGAAAGTTCATCGCTGACGTTTGAAATTTCAGATTGACTATCAGAGAAGCACTCGCTTTGGTCCGCCATTTTTTAATGAATGCGTAATAAAGGTAAAATGAAAACAACCACCTGATTGGTTGAAAGCTGTGGGCGGGATAGGGGTGTGTCCGACCGCGAAATATTATCCAAGTAAAAGTGGTTCCAAAAATAACCCAAGGTGTAAATACGCTGTGTCGTAGGGTCAGTATGGGAGATGGAGGCTCCGGGTTATAAGCTCCTGGTTTCCCCCAATTATTCCCCAGTCATTTACGCCCCCCTCCCCCTCCCCCCTTTTCTGTTTTCTATGGTGTTTTGTCACCTCACTATTGTTAAGAGTGCGAAAAAAGGACAGCTAGGTGGTTTTGGGAACGCCAACTGCAGCTCGTAAAATGATTGGACAGGAATCTTTTCCTCCAAAATTCTGCTCCTTAAAAATTCAGCCATTTGAAGGGGCACTATCATGGCAATTTTGCTGTATTTTGGTCAAAACTCATCAAATGTTTGACAATGAACCTCTTTTTCTAACATGAAATTGCTCTTAGAGCGCCAGTAAGAAAATATTAAGTGATTTCTCAGACTGAGGATGAACTTTTTCAGTTAAATAGAGTTAAAAGTTACCATTGTATATTAAATTGGGAATAGTAGTTAATGTTTTGTTTTTGTTTGTTTGTTGTTTTTGTTGTTGTTGTTGTTGTTATACGACATGACATGCATGATTTGCATGACTTGACCCGCATGAAGTATAGCAGCACGAAAGTCTATTATGAAAAATATGAGAAATAGCGTCAGGGGTTTAACCATTTCAAAAACGTTTTCTTAAATAGAATGAAATGTAAAAGCTACTAACAAAAAAGAGCCATATAAAAATGAACTTTGGTACAGAAAAAGAGTTATTTATAATTACCTTTAACAAAGGTATTTTAGTGTGCATAAAGAAACAGTTATCAGAATCGCTCGTTTTCGCTTTTTAATTTCTCGTGCGTCACCATTTCGATTTTATGAGGTCACATGGTTGTAGCTAACTGTCAAAACAGAATCGAAGTTCTATAGCATGCAACAACTGGGCAGCCACCTGGCGTCATAAATTGGTAGGGAGCGCGAAATTTCAACGCGCAAATAGAGTAAAGGTTCCTTTTATAGGCTTCTGAAAACAGAACTTGTCTTGATAAATTTATATAATGATGTTCCCACTGAAAGCTTTTCATCGTTAATCAGCAAATGAGCAATTAATTTCATAGCAAATACAGATGGCCGCAATAAAGACTTAAATCATTGTAACATTTCCTTTCGGCTCTCTACCGAGAAAAAGTTTCGTTTGGGATCGTCCTTTGTGAAATTCCTGGATGCGCCTTTGAAATTTGGCCACTTTCAGGTTGTCATTTGTCTACAGATTGTTCCATCATGCACCTTCAGCTTGGAAGAACAAATATATTTCTCGAGTGATGAAGTCTGTTTTTTAAATAGCTGTTTTGTAACTTGCTTTAACTGATATTTTAACTAGCTGGTGAAAAATGTTCTCTACGCAATTTTTTAGTTACTTGACCACGATAACTGATTCATTTATTTACATAGTATGTTACAGTCCGTGAAAATCGCTGAGTCAAAAGTTCACACATCTTCCGGCAAATCGCCTCAAAGCCTTCGCGAAAGCATTGCAACCTTGATCCATAGATAACAAAGTTCATTGCAGAGTTCGACAGCGCCAGTGTTCTAATCCACATATACACCGGACCATAACGTTTGACAAGGAGTTTACCAGTGGATGCGACAATTACAAAAAATGGGGTCCATGAGGCAGTGAAAACAACCATAACAATTGCTAAAGTAGTAGCGACGCGAACTTCAACGCGCGAGTTAACATCGCTGAAGGCATTTGTTCTCTTCCTGTGCCTAACCAATGATATTACGATCATCAAGTAAGACAAGAAAACAATAAGATAAGCGAGGCCGAACATACCGAATCCAAGAAAACCTTTGGGAAAAGACGCAGGTAAGAACCGGTTCAAAACAGGAACTGTAATCGGGAATACCCAAGATACTATCAGCATAATCTTTAATCCATACCTTTCCATTATGAAATTATGGCGGAATGGGAACACAACAGCGATAAAACGATCCACGCTGATTGCGGCCATGTGGACGACTGAGGCAGTACACGAAAACCTCGATAAAATTTGATTCGGCAGTTCCAGATCTGTTGCGCAGTCGTTCAAGAATGTTCTCTTGCCGAGGATTACCACAAACAGAGGCTGGCAGATCATGGTGACGATCAAATCAGCAAGGGCTAAGCTGAACAGAAGGAAGTTCGGACTTTGTCGAAGACGAGGATTTGAAACAACAGCCACGCAAAGCAGTATGTTACCGATTGTTCCCAACACACAAACCATAGCATTGGTTGTCATTAGGGCAATGCCATGAGCCACGGGAAATGAACAATCTTCCACGGAGTAGTTAACATTCGAATTGCTTGAGTTTGTTACTGAGTAATTCATCGCGCATGTCTCGCGCGAACAATTGAATATAATGAACGTGTTCAACCAAACTAGAACAAGGGTCGCGGTTGTATTCACGGTAGATAGCGAGCGCTAGAGTACGACGCAGTAAAAAAAACTTAACCCAAGTAAAGGAAATATTCAAAATGTCAGATAAGTGCGAATAGTATTGGATAAATGCAATACAGTTTAAAACTGTAACTAATATCCTTTTTGTTCATTATAATGCGACTGCAGTTCAATATGAGAGGATACGCGAAAAAATAGCATGCACAACCTTTAAAAATAGCGATTGTATAGTTTGCCCTAAAATGAACTATCTGCTACCTGGTCTGTGCCTAGAAGCTGTTTCGCTTAGAATATTGTTACAAAAGTGAAAAAAAAAAACTTTCCAACAGTATTATTTTATGAGAATTATGTATTCAGTGAGTGACACAGGCATACTCGGAAAATTAAAAAGGAAATCCGAGTGCTCCCATCAGGAGTCGAACCTAAGACCTTCCGATTGCTAGAACTTGGGATGCTCTACCACTGAGCTAAAGGAGACCATTAAACTAGGTTCATGCGACAAACATCCTGCGTACTGCTAGGATTTGAATGTCGATGTGGGGCATATGCGCAATGAAATAAATGTGAGGGTATGTTTTAAGCCTAAATTGTAGTACTATTTTAGTAGTTTAGTATTTGCTGATATAAAAAATAATAATATGGCTACTGATATTGATCAATATTAAGGCAAAGGAAGAGGATATTTAGCGAAGCTGGAGATGATTGCATCTGAGATGCTCAAAAGTTATTTGGCGTGTTTGAAACAAAAAACAAATTGTTTTTCTTATGGTGTAGTACGCTCAAATATTTTTGCTTCTAATTCAGATTGGTGAGTTCTATCGCCATGACTGATATTTTGAGAGATCAATCAATATTCGAGATGAATGAAATAAGAGTGGTCTCTGATTGACAGATTTGGCAAAACACCACGTTATATTTTATTACTGATCAATCGATTTATCCGATTGATCGATTACTTGATTGATTGACGGAATAATGGCTTGATTTTTACCCCCAAAAGCATGCTGGTAACAGCAATTCGCTGACAATGAACACTAAACAATGTAATAAACCGTTCAAGACGGTTCTAAGATTTGAGTCTGAAGTCCTAATATAAAGTGTAATCGTTTTTTCTGAAAACTATCGAGCTGTGACTTTACGTACTGCTGCCTATTTTTCGATAATTTCACAACTTTTGACCATCAGGATATTACAAGGCAGCACAGTTGTGATTGTTTTAACTAAGTTTCATATCATGTACCCTCTTCATCAGCCGTCTAAAAGTCTAGAGTCCTTGACAAAACTATTAAAGCTGAGAGGCTCTTCGGATGAGTGAAGGATATCATGCAATCTATTAACGTGAATAGCAACCTCACGGGGTGCCGCGGGCAGAAATGCGATATAAGGCCCTGTTCGCACTAAAACGAAAATTTGAGTTTAGCGTTTACAAAAACAATGAAAATTTTGTAATCACCAATTTAATTGTTTTCGTAATCCTGTTCGCACATGAAGATGCGAATTTTTAGTGACAGAAGTCAATTATTAACTTGATCAATTTACCATCAAGATGTCGTGGCATGTTTGTCGGTGCGAAATTTGATGACCCAGTGACGGATGGATGTCAAGGAACAAAGGATTTTCTCGCCTGACAAAATTTTTACAGCCTCCAAAGCTAGTCAACGGACCGTTCGCACTAGAAATGGCTTCGCGTTGACAGGTTTTTTTGGCAAATCAAACAAAGTTTCGCGTAGTGCGAACAGGCCCTTTAAGTGTTTGAGCAACATTGTTATGGTGGCACTAAACATCTGGGTACACTATCTATATATCTACTTCAGTAACCACCAGCTTGAGGAATTCAGCAGATATAAATATCTTGATGTTTTCGTGTGGATAGCGCTCTTACATGAAATGACCATCTGATCTATGAATAGAAGGTCGATCCCAAGCTTTGCTTCAGTTGGACCGATTGTCCAGTTTGTTTCCTAGGGTCACACTGTTGGATTCAATGGTTTAAAACAGGAGAACATGTTCCCAAGTCATACGCAAAAAAATAAAGGACTCCTGACTTTAAAAAGTCGTAGGCACCTTAGTTTTCAACTTACCTTTGGAATTGTTTACAACTTCCAGTGTCCAGAGCAGCTGATGTCTTTTCTTCTAATAGCTCTAGTCTCCATAATAAAACTCTTAGAGATAAAACATTGATGACTTAACCTACCAAGAGCGGAGGCATTGTCTGTCCAAACAATTACAGCTAGAGACTATATGAACTATATGAAGGACGCTATATAACTTTACTACACACTGTTAAGTCTAGTATGAAATGGAACACCAATGTACCGCTTCGTGAGGTTTTTAATACCTTTATAATACAGTTTTAATTCTTTTGTTCCCTCTTGGGATCATGTGATAATAAAGTTTACAGTTTTACAGTTTATAGTTTTTATCGCTGTAAATAAGTGAACATTTTATTACATTTTAACACTTTGACATAGTCCAGCCTTAACGGCTGTACCGTGTCGACTGAAACATTTGTTGTTGTTGTTGTTGTTGTTGTTGTTGTTGTTGTTACAGTATGAATGAAGCTCTTATATCTTCCATATCTTATATTAATCTCTTTTATATTCTATAAACTGGAATATAATACATCAACTTATCTTTTGTTCCCTCTTGGGATCATGTGATAATAAAGTTTACAGTTTTACAGTTAATTCTTTTTATTGCTGTAAATAAGTGAACATTTTATTACATTTTAACACTTTAACATAGTTCAGCCTTAACGGCTGTACCTTGTCGGCTGACACATTTGTTCGTTTGTTGTTGTTGTTGCAGTATGAATGAAGCTCTTATATCTTCTACCGTTTATCTAATATTAATCTCTTTTATTTTCTATAAACAGGAATATAATACATAAACGTATCAATTGTTCCATTCAAATTTCGCAGAGTTTTATTCTTTTTCTAATGGCGCTATTCGCCGAGATTTAAACTGACATACTCGTGTACATCCGAGAATCTTTCGGAAAATTGCAGCGTATGTTTCGCTAAAGTTACGCATCCTTGATCCATAGATCAGAAAGTTCATGGCTGAGTTGGCCAGAGTCACCGTCCTGATCCAAAAGTGGGCCAATCCGTATCTGTTGACCAGTGGTTTCTGAGTGGAAACGAAGACGATGAAGAGTGGAAACCAACAGACAGTGAAAACTGCTATCACTATCGCCAGAGTGAAAGCAGTACGAGCTTCAGAGCGTGAGTTGGCGGCGTTAGAAGGATGAGCATTCATCTGGTCTCTTATCCGTTTTTGACGCACGAGTGAAATCACAATTAGCGTGTATGACACAAAAATGATTACGTAACAGAGGATGAAGATCGCTAGGTGAAGAAATCCTTTCACTGGAGCTGTTGCTGGCAGGAAAATGGCAATAAAAAAGAGTGCAATTGTTAATGACCAACTCGCTATCAGTATTGCTTTGATTCCCACATTCTGCATGACAGTTTTATGGCAAATAGGGAACACAACGGCGATAAAACGGTCAATGCTGATTGCAGACATATGCACGACTGAAGCCGCCGCGGAGAAGTTAGAGATGAACAAGTATACACGCTCCACGCTCCACACACAATCATTGTAAAAGGTTCTCCTGGCCAAAATGTTCAGAAACAGCGGTTCGCAGATCAGGGAGGCAATCAAATCAGCTACGGCTAAGCTCACCAGAAGGTAATTAGAGCATCGGCGAAGACGAGCATTTGTAGCTACAGCCATGCAAACCAGTAAGTTGCCGAGTGTTCCTAACAAACCCACCAAAGTATTGGTTGTGATCAGGACAGTGCCATGAGCTACAGGAAGGGAGCAGACATCTAAGGAGACATTAGAAGGATTACTGTTGTTTGAGTAATTCATGGTACAAGTCACCAAGTACAGCAAAATTGAGAGTGAAAATCAGTGGAGCTGTTTTTTTGCTGAAAACGGAGACACCTCAGCGCCAGCATAAAACTGATTGCGTTCTTCGGCGAAAAACTTTTATAACATAGGCGCGGTGAACAGTTAATTAGCGTGATACCATTTGTTTCAAAATCAGCTGGAGGCAGTGTGCTTTTAAATTGAAAGCATTTAAATTGTCTATTTAGCACAGCGGTCCGGAAAAATAGATTTGTAACCCTCAGAGCCTTTAAGTGGGTTTTACAGCATTATATTGCATAGTCAGCCGGCACTTAATTAAATACGTCTTCTGTGCTAAAAAGGAGAACTTGCGTCATTGATCTGTGAGTGGTTTGATTCGGTAGTTTCATATCTGTATTTCTAGTTTATACGTTAGCAGCTTAACAGAGGTCTGAGATAAGCTTATTTTTAAAACCTAGAGACCCAAAATATATTTTGGATATTAGGGGCCTGAAAGCAGCAATCGCGACGGAAGCGCAACTTCAAAGTAGGTACAGACAACCTCTATTGGAAAATATAGGTTCTCTGAGATGCTATTTCCTACTTAAATGCTTTTTACTAACAATAAAAAGATATTAATATACATCAAGGTACAAAGATGAAAATTCCCGTTCGTTTGATCGGTAATAAATTAAAAGAATATCTGTCCGAAACTTCCAGGACCCAAAGGGAGCTGCGGTCAACTTTTGCTTGTCCCCAAATCCGAGTATGGAGTCTGCCTTTGTCGGGGTTCGCTTCTGTTAGCTTACATATAAAACAACTGAAGAACATATTAGTAAATGAAATCTCTTGTGATGTGCACATTACAATACCGCCCCTTTTTATCAAATCCAACTTAGTTTGATTAGTTCTATTCAATTCGATTAGGCTTAAATTTGGTAATGGCACTGACAGTAATGTGCACGTGAATCAAAGAAAGCCGACTATCGATCGCGATTTAAATTTCCAACTCTTGATCAGTAAGTGAACCTTCTTCTCTTATGGATCTTGGTCCCTTACGGAAGTTTGATTTGTGAATATACCTGAACTAAATTCAGGAACGTTTCTGAATAAAAAAGAAGAAAATTAGTCCACTTATTATGTTCTCTTAGCCGGTTTGGTTATTAAACTCACTTCACAGTTCGTTTCGTTCAATTACGTAAGAGGCCGAATCAGTTAATCTTTCAATTAGTCCATTCCATTTGATTATTGTTTCCCTTGACATCGTTCGATTAGGTACACAAGGAATCTCAGGGAGAGTGACTGTGCGACAGGCATAAGAACACCCTTCCCTGCATATGTTAATGCATTAGTTATCAATTTGACAATCCATGAGATAAGTAAGACGTCTCGGCCATGGGTCATGCAGACCATGTTTGCAAATGGAAATTCCTTCCTCACAAAAAATAATGCCCTCATTCTTTATACATGATAAGCCTTCTAAAATTAAATGTTCTCTTTATTTGTGTCCTCTAGACGTAAAGAATGTTCCATTATTGTTCTTATCCTGGATTCAGGCTACATTATCGGGTTTCTTTCGAAAATTAGGCTTTTTTTTTTCGTATGGATCAACATCCTGTTTAGCAAAGAAACTGGGTGTCACTGCAGGTTGCCCTTCCGTTTTGTTTCCTGTGAAAATATGATTATGCCGACATTTTCCCTAATTTGAAGGTCAATTATTGATATTTGACGTTCTGTGTTTCAACTTTCTTTCACAAAAAAGTGGACCCGCTTCCTGAAGGTTTCTTTTATAACCATATTTGGTCAAAACGGAATACATACGTTAATTACTTTTTTTAAAATTTCCTCACAATTGACTCTTTGACTGAAGGGAAGACCCGAACCAAGAAATACAAACATACTTCGACACTGACAATTCAGTTAAAGGTATCACGCAAATTTGCTGTCATTTCAAAACCCAAAAATGTTTGTTTGTCAGCAGAAACAAATAAATAATTGTCAAGTTTGTTATGAATTATCACCCCAGTGCAATAAGACTGTCGATTAGTGCCTCTGGCCAGAGACAGAGTAGGCCGGTATCGATTGAAACTTGAAAAATGTTAGGCTAAGTTCTCGCATTTTTGTTTCCAAAATGCGCTAGAACAGATCACGGGTTGTTCCTTTCTAGAATTGAGTTTATTTCTTTCCTCTCGTCATTCTAGAATTATTTGGCAGCTGATTGAAGGTCTTATTTCCTCATTTTTAACAAAAGATACCAAAATCTCCATGATACTTCCCCTTTAAGAGATCGGTGACTTCATCTCATCTTTCTCTAAGTTTTGGTTGACTGAGATATAAACTACCAGAAAAATGACGTGGAGGTCGTTGAAACTAGTGTCGCCTAACTCATGGTACAATACCGAGATCAGTGTATTGAGTGTAAATTTGTGGCCCATTGGCAATACATGTACAGTGATTAGCTAAAGGTGTCTCTAGGCGGAAGAAAAAATCTTTAGATATTCTCACTTTAGTAGTTTGCAAGCCCTTTTTCAGTTTCGCAATGTAAAGAAAGCCGCGAAAATAGAGATTATTTTCGAAAAGAAAATAATAATCCGATTGATGTAACAACGCTTTGCGCTCTTATTTTCTTTGAAATCATGAAAATAAAAGCCCCCCAAAACACAGGCAGCTAAATGCTTTAAAACATTGGAGTCACCATCATGGCTTGGCTTCGCGAGCGAAGATCTAGAGTAGAGTTTAAAATATTAAAGCTTCCCGTAGTAAGTAAGTGTCAACAAAAATGATGCCGGATTTTACCAATATAAATATGAAAAGTTTACATGGGTGTTAACCCACCCAAATCCTTGCCAGTAGGAGGCAGTCAGTTTTTAACTGACATGGCAGTTTTATAAGCAAATCGATGAATGATTACGGAGGCAAATTTGTTAAGGATTTTAGCCAGAATTTGGTTAAAAAAAACTACATGATGTAGACTGCAGTTGGATGAAGAGTATACCAAATACGTCAAAATTTTGGCATACCACGTTTACAAAGAAGCACTGCTCAAATGACAAAGAACGAACCATGACAAACTCCAGTGCCTCACACAACTTATGTTTTGTCACGAATGCGATTTGTACATCGTTGGAGAAGAGATGCGGCCTTACCGCTCTCAAAGAAGGCATCAGTAAATCGGAGTACAAAACATGTGCACTGTGTGGATGATGAAAGAACGATTGTTCTGGAGTTCCATCAGAAAGAAAGGAAATTGAATTCTCAATTGAAGAGAAGAAATACTATAAAACTGAAAGACGAGCCAGCTACGACTCCCTACGGGCTATCAAAGCTGATGCAGAACTAGAGTAATTGGACTTTTTAATATATGATCTGCATACAGACCACTGGACTGAATTATTGTGACAAAGCTTTTATTGGCACAAACCAAGAGAATGGGATTGGTCATTTTACAATACAATACTTTATTGACACTCTACATTGGGGGTTTTTCGGTGACAATTTTACAATACATAAATTAATATTAAAACAATATTTACAATACAGAGTACCAACCAAAAAGGGCCTGGCGACTGAGCCACAGCACTGGACACTAAGTAGTGCTGGGACACGGAGCGTGCGCAGTAGGACGCAAGTGTTTTATAAGAAAATCTCACTTGCAATAAAGAAACGAAGGCAGCGTCGCACTAATGACAATATTGAGCAAAGAACGTTGTAAACTTTCTAAGGACCAGTGGCAGCTATTTCTGTCAGTCAATTCGGTGAAATTTTGGCAGAACGGGTAATATTTAAAAACAACCTTGCTTAACGCTGGACAACGCGCTTGTCCGTGCGATGTCAGTGCTACACCCCAACGTCACAGATGACCGTCCAGATACCCATTCCGTCGTAATTTATGACTTTACTGTTCCTCCGAAACTATAACTTTGGTTGAAGAACGTGTTTTTGAAAGAAAAGAAATAATCGCAACATATGGCAACAAGCACAATCAAATTATACGCTTCCACAATCGATTAATTACCTAGTTTAAAGCAGTGCCGAGTATCGCTTCTTAATCAATCTTGCGCCATCAGCTTTTCACAAATATTGGGTCTTTTTACTGACATGGTAATCAAAAGATATTTAATCCATTTCTTATACACGGTACAACCCATACTGGACCATCATAGAGGCCAATATTGTTATTATCAAAAACTTCTTATACACTGAAACGCTGTTAGTAATTGGACATTTTCCAAGACCGACGGGCAATTTATAGAACGCTGGATCTGAAAACAAGACGTTCACTTGGATGTTATCAATCAATCAATCAATCAATCAATCAATCAATCAATCAATCAATCATTTTATTTCAATAATTTAAAGTTTAACAAATTTGAAAAATGTACAACCCGCATATAGCAAAGCTAATCGAGGTGGTTTGTATAACTTAAACTGAATTAAGCAAAACAGGTTATAAGTAAAACTAAGTAAATAAATAGAATAAATAGGTATATACACATGCGTTCACAGATAGTTAGTATTTACATGAAAAGGACGTTATAGTAGTAATAATAATAATAATAATAATAATAATAATAATAATAATAATAGCTAGAGATAGGTTAATAATAATTTGTAATTTTTAACAGTAACGTAGAGACAACAACATAATCATCCTCATTGTCAAGTACAGCAAGTAAAAATTGGTGAATTTTATTTTTGAAAGTTTTTTTCCTAAGTTTACGTAGATCATGCTTCAGGGAATTCCACAACTTAGCTCCGAAAATGGAAAACGAATTAAGTTGAATACTCAGTCTTGATTTATTGACAGATAGATTGCCAGCATCAGAAAATCTAGTGTTATATGTATGAACGTCAGATGAACAGGTAAAAAGATCACAGATATTCTGAGGCGCAGAGTTGGTAGATATGTCGTGCATAAGAGAACATACTGTTTCAAGGTAAAGCATATTGAGTGGTAAGACATTAGCAGAGATAAACAAAGGAATAGCATGGAATCTATTACCAGCAAAGAACATTAGCTGAAGAGCTCGTTTTTGCAAGATAAAGACCTTCCTCAAATAGACCTGTGCAGATTGGCCCCAGGCAGCAATTCCGTAGTACGTATATGGGAAAATCAGAGAACGGTAAATTTGGATTAAGGAACAGAGTGCCCTAATCGTGCAATAATTCCAACAACCCTGCTAATTTTAGAGGCAATGTGGTCGATATGATATTTCCAGGTTAAGTTTTTATCGATGAGCACACCCAGGAACTTTGCATAATCTTTGCATTTAAGAAAAATATCACTATTTGAGGCTTTATTGTGTATTCTTATATTAATCATTCTGATAGCTAAACTTTTTTTGTGATGGCCTAAAAATGACAAAATGTTATTTAAAAAGTTGTAAAAACTTAGGAAGAAACTACAAATCTCTAAAAAAATAAAGGAAACTTTAAGTGAGAAGATTAAGAATAAATAAAATTTTCTTTTTTTTTTTACGCATGTACAAACGGATATTACGCGTTAATGTTGTTGCCGGAGTATAAGTGTTTCAGAATTAAAGTATCTTTGGCCTTCTTTTCCTATATACAAGTGTGTCACGAATTCAACTTAAATATGTCATAGCGAGCAGACAAACACTTGTGAAAGATTGACCTAGTTTTGACATTAAACGAAACCAATATTTCATGCTTGCTTATGCAAGCAACTGAAAACAGATTTTCTTCGTTTGGTATTCCCGCCTCTCAAGTCCAAAGCGCCAGTCCGAAAGCTAATGTTAACCATTGAATTATGAATTGCTCGTTGGAAAACACAAGAAATTCGTCCTCCGAAGATGACTGTTACCTTTCGATAGCTCACGGTATTTCTCTGATCACAACCAATGCTATAATTTGTGTTGTGGGAACACTCGGCAACTTAATGGTTTGCATGGCTGTCGCTACAAATCCTCGTCTTCGCCGAAGCTCGAACTACCTCATGTTCAGCTTAGCCATCGCTGATTTGATCGTCACCATGATCTGCGAGCCTCTCCTACTCAAAATCTTCAGCAAGAGAACCTTCTTCTATGACTGCACAACAAGAAGTCTGGAACTTCCGTACAAAATTTTAACCAACATTTCGTGTTCTGCCTCAGTTGTGCACTTGGCCGCAATCAGTGTGGACCGTTTCCTCGCTGTCTGTTTTCCTTTACGCCATGAAACCATCATGAATAAGTGTGGATTATATACAATGCTGGTAGTGTCTTGGGGATTCCCGATTTCGGTTCCTATTTTGAATGTCGTTCTTCCAACGTCCCTTCTCAAAGCATTCTTGGCGGCCGGATCGTTCGCTTTAAGCTACATTATCATTATTTTGTCTTATTTGCTGATCATTGCATTTTTGTTCTACCTAAAGAAGAAAAAGAAGACGTTGAGAGCTCGACCACGATCTGGTGATATGAATTTCCGTGTGGAAGTGCGTGTTGCATGCACGCTCGCCATAGTCATAGGTGTATTCACCGTATGTTGGGTGCCAGTGATGACCGCCTTGTTTGCCACCGGTAAACCACTCTTAAAGAGGAACGGACCTACCCACATGTGGCTCCGCACTCTCGCTCTGTCAAACTCTGCTATGAACTTTCTCATTTATACCGCAAGAATACCTGACTTTCGTGATGCTTACGCCAGGGTATGCAGAAAGGTGTCATCAGTGAAGTTTTGAATACTCAGTCACGCCATTGACAATATACATGAATGTGCTATTCACAGGTGCATCTCGAGTAGCGAAGCTTTTTACCACGGATCTTCTTAGCAAGAAAATTTACTCTCTTGGATCTACTCAGTCTCAGATCTGACGCAACATTACTGTCT
This sequence comes from Pavona decussata, assembly GCF_977016875.1. Taxonomy (NCBI): domain Eukaryota; kingdom Metazoa; phylum Cnidaria; class Anthozoa; order Scleractinia; family Agariciidae; genus Pavona; species Pavona decussata. Next base: position 1,075,739 of record NW_028145615.1, read on the forward strand.
GATGAAAGAGTAATAACAAGGAATATTTCGACAAAACGTTAGCTTTGCTATTATCCTTTCCTAGAAAAATATCGTTTTAGAGCTATTCTAAAAGAGTGAAAAAGTTACTAGGTTACTGTTTTGTTCTTTTTGCAGAAAGAACACTTAAATTTATTCCTATTTTTAATGGTTAGAAAAACAAAACGTTTGCTGAGATTTGTACAGACTGTATTTTAATAGAAACTTTGAGACTCGTGCCTTTTGCTTAGTTATTGAGAGAAAAGGGAGAAAAGTTGGTAGGCCGCACGCATCTTTATATTATTTATCGCGTTACAATCTTCAATCCATTTCTGTTGGCTTTACATGGGCTGCAGAACTGTTCCCATTTCATCGAGTTTATCATGTACGAGCCTGCTTGGTTTCTAAGATTTTACTTTGTAGAGAAGTTTCACATCTAGAATTTTTTTTCCAAATTATATGCTGAATTGAAACAGGAGCTTAACCTTAAGTAACGCTGAGTTTATTCTGAAATTCAAGTAACGTCGGGAAATTGTTATCGTCAACCCCTAAATATTTCACCTTTCCAATATTAATAGTGGCATTCTTATGAGTGAGTTGTGCCAAAGGTTTGGCTCTAGAAACTGATCTTTGTCTTTGTTATGTTATATGTTATAAATCTGCTCAATTCCTTCAAAATCTTTGCTCTATCTTCCATGTTAAAGGACTCCTTGTAAAAGGTAAGCTAAGGCCAAAATTGTTGGTTTCAGATACAGGAAACTCAGTACTTATGAACTAATGACATGAGCTGACGTGAACAACAAATGCTATGATTGGTCAATAGTTGCCAAGGTGATGGTACCAGAGCAACGGTGTTGGACCTTTAGAAACTGACAGGAATTGAGAAAGTGCCAAGTTCAAATTAAATGGCTACATTTTCCATATTTTTGAAGCGCTGGAAAAGTCTACAGATACAAACCTCCAATTATAGAAACCAGAAAAATTCAGGGAAACTGAAAAAAAAACTGTCAGAACTTAAGAAGATAAAAAATGGCGTGAAAGTCGTTTTTCGCAAATGAAACTACCACCTTACGTCATGGTTGATACTGCTGAATTACAAGATCATTGTATGGAGTGCTAATTTGTAGCGCATTAGCACTACAGTGATAAGCTATGTCTCTATAAAGACAACACCCGGCCTTAGATATTCTCACTTAAACTCGCGAAAACAGAAGCTTTACTTTATGCAAAGAAATCCGCTTTTTCCGCTCTTATTTTTTCTGAAATCGTGTTAGCCGTGAAATTAAGAACGCGTAAAAATTAGTTTTATTAAGGTGGCTAACTGCCTTTAAACAAAGCAACAGATCACTGAAATAAAATATAACTCCCTTCGTTTCTTTGTTGTAAACAGATTGTTAGCAGAGAAATTACACGGTGTAAAATAAGTGTCAATTTATGTCAAATGCTGCAAATAAAATATGTAAAGTAAGAGGAAAGTTTACATTGGCTAAAGTAAATTGTTTACTATACTACCTTACAAATTACCAACCCAAACTTATTCAACCAGTAACATTAAACACAGAGAAAGAAACAGTCTCATTATGAACTGGCTTGGCAACTGCAATTTTTGCTGCCAACCCGTGATGTATATGGACAAACGGAGTCAGATTACGCGAGCAAATTTCGTTTGTTTTGAACAGAATGTTGCAAAACAATGAGGCAATTCAATTGGATGAAGAGAACTGAAGATGTCAAATCTTTCGCTCGCTGAGCTAACAAAGAAACATTGCCCAATTGCCGAAAAGCGAACCACCGCAAACTCCAATACTCCACACAGAGAGCACAAAGAGAAAACTGTATTTTGTCGTAAATGCGGTTTGGACATCGTTGGAGAACGAATGCAGCTTTTGACGCTCCCAAAGAAAACATCAGCGGATCCAGATTCTAAACATGCGGACTGCGTGAGCAATGAAAGAACGATTGTTTTGGAGTTTTACAAGAAAGAAAGGGAAAATGAACTCTCAATTGATGAAGAGACGCACTCTCCAAGTACAATGGGAAAAAAACTGAAGGAGCCAGTAATGGCCCCCTTCCGGCTACCAAAACAGACTCAGAACTGGAGTGATAGTACGTATGATCGGCGTATGTCACAAAACCAAATCACTTATACTATGGAGTCACTTTCATTGAAAGAAAACAAGAACGGGGCTTGCGACTGATCCTTTGAAAGGGACGCAGGGAGATATATAACGTTTGTAGAAGCACACGGACGTTCGCTAAGGGAATTCTTACTGAAAGTCATTGTAAAAAAGAAACGAGGGCCACTTCGCGCTAGGAACAAGTTTGTCTTTTTTATGTGGCCTTAACAAACTTAAGTGACGAACTTTGTAAGGAAGAGTGCGACATGTTCTAGTATACACATGCCCATGGCTCCTTGGTGTACTTGACACTACGCAATTAACGCCGCGTCAGTAATCGCACAACATATTAGTGTCATAGCACAGACTCTAATGAGAAAACAATCTCTTCCCGTTCGGCTATTATGCTGTTCCTTGAAAATAACTAATTGGAGTCGCATATAGTGTCGTGCCTTTTGATAAAAAGATATCACAACATCTAGCAATGAATATAAAAACGATAGGTCTTAGCCTAGAAAAGAGGTAAAACGAAGTTGTTGTTGTTGCTTTTTTTTTTTTTTGGATAATCAGATGCCCTTGGCTGTTCTCGCACATTGTATAGCTAAGCGGCAGGATAACAATATTTCAATCAATATATCAGTTATATGCGGTATACGCCATATTGGATCATAGAAGGCTTTCAAGACCGACGCAATTTATAGAACGCTGATTCTTAAAATATTTCGGCTGTCACTGTAAGGATAATGCACACTTCGTTTTCGGGAACAATACGTTTTGAAAACTTTAGACGAGACTGTGAAACCCCAGAACAAAACGACACAGAAAAATGTTGTTGACTGGATGGACAATAATTAAATTTCCTTTTCATTTACAAATTAATTTTTTTCCACGGAATAGAATTAGCGCGAAATTTGTTCTTGTTGACATGAGTTGTATTTATGGAGTGGTCGTTTGTTAATTTTTCAATTTTGCGTTCAGACTGATTCAATTAATGTTGTCGCCAGAACACAAGTGTTTCAGAATACCCTTTAAGGATCCCTTACCTATATTTTTTTCTGTACACAATTGCGTCATGAATTGTCTGTGTACGTGCCCTAAGTGAACATAAAAACACTTATGAAAGAAGATAAAAGGAGAAACGAACCGAATCTCTCAATTTGATTGAGTTCGTTGAGTGCCTACAAAAGCAATACAGATCGCAGTGTCTCTTTTAGCTCAGTGATACTACCTTTCAATTATACTTCAGAGCCCCGATCAAAATCCAAATTTAAATTAAAACATGAATAACTCCGCATTGGAAAACACAAGAAATCTGTCATCAGAAGAAGATTGTTTTCTTCCGGTAGCCCATGGCATTGCCCTTATCACATCCAATGCCATGGTTTGTGCATTTGGAACACTCGGCAACTTAATGGTCTGCATGGCCGTCGTTACACATCCTCGTCTTCGCCGAAGTTCGAATTACCTATTGTTCAGCTTAGCCATTGCTGATGTGATCGTCACAATGATTTGCGAACCTCTCCTTCTGGAAATCCTGAGCAAGAGAACCTTCTTCCATGACTGTGAAACAAGAAGCCTGGAACTCCTGTACCAAATTTTAGCCAATTTTTCTTGTTTAGCATCAGTGGCGCACTTGGCCACAATCAGTGTGGACCGTTTCCTCGCTGTCTGTTTTCCTCTACTCCACAACACAATCCTGAATAAGTGTGGAACACGCACAATGCTGATTGTGTCTTGGGCATTTCCGATTGCAGGTCCCATTTTGAATGTCGTCCTTCCAATGTCCTTTCCCAAACGATTCTTGGCCACCGGATTGTTCGCCCTAAGTTATGTCATCATTATTTTCTCCTATTTACTTATCGTCGCATTTGTGATCCACCAAAGGAGGAAAAGAAAAACTTTAGGAGCTCGAAAGCGGTCTGCCCGCGTTGAAGTACGCGTTGCTTGCACTCTGGCGATAGTGATTGGTGTCTTCACTGTCTGTTGGGTGTCGCTAATAACCGGCTTGTTTGCAACTGGTAAACCACTCTTCAAACGTCATGGGCTTGTGCACATGTGGCTTCGTACTTTATCCCTGTCAAACTCCGCCATGAACTTTCTCATTTATACCGCGAGAATTCCTGACTTCCGTGATGCTTACGCCAGGATATGCCGAAAGATGTGTCACCAATGAATTCAGTCTTGTGAACTTTACTGTTTAATTTTCACTCTATTAACAATATGCACGTACTCTTCTTTGATGCCTCTCCAAAAGGGAGCATTAATGTAAAGAAGAACAATTATCATAGAAAATGTATCAACAAGGTTACCAGATAAGAGAATTTACCCCGAGAGTGAATATATGAAATATTCACTCTCATTTGTTGATCAAATGCTCAATGGGTTATTACGAACTCACAAAATGACCAGCTTCCAGTGGACGTGATAGCTCAGCTGACAGAGCAATGGACTTGTATCGCAGAGGTGATCTGAGTTTTTAATTCCGTTCAAGATTGAAAATTTTTTCAGGCTCTCTTTTCGGAACTGCTCAAGAAGGATGAACTTTAGAGCGGTACAGAAAGAGGTTCGTGGTGTCGCTAGTGTCGAACCACTGTCACATCGCTGGGAGAACCTAACCAAGAAAGAGTTTGAATGTAACTATAGCATTCAGCTGTATCATTAGTTTTTTCACTCTAGCGTGATATCATCGTACCTTATTTTGAAAATATTTTATCATTAAAATGGATCAAAAGACCAGAGATATTTGGGGACGCAAATATTATTTTACATTATATTATTTTTAAAATGAAAACATTTGCTTCATGTTCACTGGCCTAGAAAAGACAAAACCTCAGAGCTGGCATTTCAACTGCACATTAAACAATTTAAAATGCACATGGAAACGTACCAAGCCCTTTCCTTGATTGAAATCTGTTTACTTTCACTTGGTCATAAATGTGCAAAAATGAAGTTTTAGAATAGCGTTGAACATTCCTTTTCCTAGAAACTTCGCCGGAATTTAGTAAAAAAAAAAAAAAAAAAAAAAAACCGGTATACTCAACACAGCGTCAAGCTTTACTTTTGATGTTAAAAGTTGAATTTCTAATAATTCTCCTGCTTGTTTTAAACAGGGCCAAAAAGCATCAAGCGCAAGTAATTTGACTTGTCACCCGGTGTTTTTGTCATTTTTCGATGATGTTGTTATTATTTTTAGTTTTGATTTTTGTTGTTGAATTTGTTGCTATTGTTTCTGTTGCTGTTGCTGTTGCGATGTTGGTTTTGTAGTTTAGTAAGTGCCCTGGAAACCGAGATGGTGTACAGAGCATGTCTGTACAACCAATAGAGGGAGGTAATGCTGCGCATGGGCAACATATCTCCTGAAGCAAAACATAACATATACAGACACTTATTTGTAGGTATTGTAGTGGTCTCTTGTAGCAATCTTTAGCAACATAACTTCTCCAATAACTGTGCAGCAAACCTGGAACTCACATACACAATTCTGTCTAGATTTTCGTGTTCTGTATCTATCGCACACATCCGGCAGTAATTAGTTTGGATCGCCTCTTCGCCGTTGTGTTTCCTCTTCGACACAAGATCGTCATGAAGAACTTCGGATTAAAGACAATGTTGATATTGTCTTGGGAATTCCAACGGTGGTTTCTATTTTGAGCAATGTTCTACCAGCGTCGTTTTCCAGAACTATCCTGATGACGGTGGCTTTCCTATTTAAAGGAAAGAAGAAAAGAAACAAGTTAAGTGCTCGACCACCACCTGTAGGGAGTGTAGGAACAAATTCCCGGGAAGTGCGCTGGCTATTGTGACAGACATTTACACTGCTTGTTGGTTTCCATTGGTGATTGCCTTTTATTTCAGTGCTAAACCGCTGTTCAAGCCTAACGGAGCGACGCACATGTGGCTCCGGACTTTGGCTCTGTCAAATTCGCCATGAACTTTCTCATTTACTCGAGAATTTCACAACGGATACGTTGAGATATTCCGAAAATGTATGGGTCGCCTTGTATGAATTACATATCCTAAAGAAGCCGTCGTGTCAGGAACGTTTAAACTCACGTCAACATTGTTTTAGGATTCAACCGCATTATTCTAAGAGGTAAATAAATGAAGCCTGCCAACAAAAGATAGAAGCATGGTATGAAAAAAGTTTATTATAAGCACTATGCATTACTCTTTTTTAAAAAAATTAATACCAAATTATCCCTCCACCCCATTGAATGGCAGTAGGATTGGTACGTAATAGTTTCATGATTGTCAGACTGTGATTCCGGCAAAGTTAGTTACAAGCTTGTTGGTCCACTGGTTCTACATTGCATCGTTGGAAAAGTGGAATAAAGATGAACCAAACTGCAAAGGTGAGGCTGAGGCAGCAATACTTTGGACAGGCATAATGTCACAACACAGAAAACTGAAGTGATCTGATGCAGCTTCGCTGATTGAACTGTGTAGGAGGTAACAAATCGATGCCTGACAGCTGGGGCTACATTGGGTTGAGTAAAGGAGGAACTGTCTACCAACAATAAATGGAATCAGTATTTCTTGAACTATCTTTAAGATTCAATGACCTAATACTGTCCAGATCCGCTGCTTGCTGATTACGTTGGAAAAGACACTTCACTTTGCACCTCTCGTCCTCTCCCCAGCAGGTCCTAAAAAGGTTTTCCTGATAACGGTGACACTAAAGCATGTTTGTTTGTATGAGCATTTCATGCTCGTTATCATCCACATACTGATAGTTCTCGATCCGGTACATAACACGGATTTTGAGGCTCCAGCCTGAGCTACTCATAAGGCTTGTTTATGGACTAACACAGGTTACCTCTCGTATTTGAGAAGTAAATGACAAATAGATATTAATTTTATTACAGTGTCATATCCCATATCTCCCAACATTTGGCTCGGAGGCGAGTGCCATCAGCACTGCGCTATTCCTGCTACCTGAAGTTACAAATTCAGTTTGAAAATCTGTCAATTTTTTTCAGTAATTGCATACAGGCTTGCGATGAGTGCCCTAAACAATTCTCATACACACGCAAATGGACGCGATATTGAAATATGTTGCAAAATATCGTGCAGTTTCCTTTATTACTGCGTTGCTATAGCAACCTTCTATTTATGTTAGTGTTAACTTCCGTCGATTGGCGTTTGGTGAAGAGTTAGGGCATTTCGTACTGCATGTATGTCTTGACGTGTGGATCAGTTTAGCTCGCTCAGAGGGGACTCAAATCACTGCAAATACGAGTACGTTGGCTGTCCTTTGCGCTGAGCCTCGGTAACTTTTACAAACGAAAACACGCGAAAGGATAAATCGATACCTTACTCAAATTTTCTTTGGCTCTTCCTTTTTTTTCAGTTAGCAGGCACTTAACTCTTTAAATATATTGGGTTACTTCACCGTGAAGTCTACACCCTTGATAGAGTATCACAGCATAGTAATTAAAATTGTATCGCTAAGCAATGCAATAATAATAACATACAGTAGCATATAATTAATATGCACGATTCAGTTCAATACTGGGTTAACTAGATCATCTATCTAGTTAGAATCGAACCTCACTTTAAGAACACTCTCTTTAATCCTAAGCAAAGCACGTTTTCTAGCCTCACTTGTCTGTAGTAACGGGTTTTACGGATTAGGAACAAAGCAGCTTTGCACAAGCTGATGAAATGTAATTGGACAGTTTTGGAGAGTAAGTAATTATAGAATACAGGTCGTAAAAATAAACGGTGTTGTTAACAGGAGGTCACGCAAAGTTTTAAGGTCAATGATTTTATTACTTAACGATTTTAAAACTAAAATCAACTGATAAATCATGAGATAAAAAACGGTTGGACATTTTTAATGTTTTATATTTTTTTCTTGGTTTAATTACCAAAAATTTCAGCGCATTACTAACTGATTAATTTAATACGAGATCAATTGATGTTGCGGCTTTGTATCTCAGTATATTATGTTCTTTCGCTTGCCTACACTTTTGTACGTACAAGTGCCCCATCAATTTTATTTCATCTTAAGTGGGCGGAAAAAGAAAAACACTTCTAAAAGACGTTCACTGTATAAAGGCGAGGTGATTAACCCAAGCACGGCAACACAACTGAATCACTGTTGTTCAGTAGTTGCCGTCTTCATATCATAGGCAGAGCTGACCGGCTAAAATCGAATTTCGATTTTGTCATGAATTACTCATTTGAAAACACAAGTGAGCCAACGTCTAAGCACTCCACGCAAAGTTGTTCTCTTCCTTTGGCTCATGGCATCGCCCTGATCTCAACGAATGCTGCAGTCACCGTGCTAGGAACACTTGGTAACTTACTAGTGTGCGTGGCAATTGCTACAAATCGTCGTCTTCGCCGAAGCTCAAACTACCTTCTGTTAAGCTTAGCCATCGCTGACTTGATTGTTACCGCGGCGTGTGAGCCTCTCGTTGTAGCAATCCTCGGCAAGATCACTTTCTTCAACGAATGCGCAAAAAACCTGGAGAATCCGTATAAAATATTGTCGAGACTGTCTTGTACTGCCTCAGTTGTACACATGGCCGCCATCAGTGTGGATCGTTTTCTGGCAGTTGTGTTCCCCCTCCGTCATGAAACCATCATGGACAAATACGGCTTAAAGGTTATGCTGATAGTGTCTTGGGGATTCCCGATTTTAGTCCCTATCATGAGTGCTGTCCTTCCATCGTCCTTTCCCAAGGCATTTCTGGCGGCGGGAACTTTTGGCCTTAGTTACTTCATTGTTATTGCGTTCTATCTACTGATCGTGGTGTATCTTTACAAAGTTAAAAAGAAAAGAAACAAACTAAGAGCTCGACCATTGTCCGTGGATATGAATTCCCGCGTAGAAATACGCGTGGCTTGCACGCTGGCCATAGTCATCGGCGTTTTCACTGCTTGTTGGTTTCCGTTGATGATCGGTTTGTTTGCTACAGGCAAATCGCTGTTGAAGCCAAATGGGCCCGCGCACATGTGGATCAGGACTTTAGCTCTGTCAAACTCCGCCATGAATTTTCTGATCTACACAGCTAGGATCCGCGACTTCCGTGAGGCGTACGCTGGGGTGTGCCGAAAGATGTGCTGCCTTGCAGGAATGAAATATCGCCCCTAGCTGCGGAATCATGCTTGGAAGGAACGTATAAAGCTCATTTAATTTACAGCTGAATTTAAGGAGACAAACAGGTTTTATCTTTGATTTGAGGTTTTAAGCTGCAGAAAATGTGGCAATGGGCTTTGTAATGTGGGGCTTAAAAAATATTTCAGAATTTTTCGTGTTTAGGATATATGTAAAAAAATATAAGATTATTGATGAAATTTTGGATGTAACGTGAGAAAAATTAAGATTTTGGGGCAATTGAAAATTATTTGACTCATGAAAGACGGAACTGGCGGATACAAGATTTTTATACCTGTCTTCTAGATCTTTCATTCCGACATTTTAATCAAACCCCAACCACACTGTTAAATCTGTCTCTGGTTCCATTACGAAGATATATCCAAAAGTTCTAACATTTTCTTCGTACGTGTTAGAGCCGCGTTTTGAGGATTACACTAGCTGACAAACTTAGTAAATCAAGGTTTACTAAATGGATGTGAATATATATATTAAGATCATATCTGCAGACGAACTGTGGATTAACTTGACAATTTATGAGTGGTGGAGGATTTAAGAAAGACAGAAAAATTCATGTATTTTTCTCTCCTTTTGTCATCAAAAACTATAAATATATATAAAATGTTCCGTTAGAAACTGTGAATCCAAGTGACTGAAACTCAACTGTAATTGTTACTGTTTTTGTTTTTGTTTTTTCTCACGCTGATTTTAAAGAACTGTTTTGATATTACAAATGCTGTAAATAGTTTCATGCCAATATATGGTCTTACAAGAGTGTTATCTCCTTAATTCGTATGCAGCTATATCGTGTTAAACCTTTTCTGTCTAGTATTGGCCTCTTATAATTCATTCAATTATATTGTTACGATGTATATTTAGGCGTTTAATTATTTTTTAGTTTATTTTAATATGTAGAAGCGTGAAACCAGTGGGACATATCTTGACTTAGTTCCGTTTTTCATTTGTTTTCATTCTTAGTTTGCCCGATAAACAGTCCTGTCCACCGGTTTCCTCTAACCTCCCAACTAATACCATGATCAGATCAGCGCTAATTCTAACCATCTGTTACCCCATTCACTGAGTATTTCATAGCTTCCAAATCTGCCCGCTCCACCTTTCGAACTGTTCCCCTAGCCAATATAGCTTGCACGCGAGTCAGACTCAGCAGAGTTCGCGATACAGCCTAGCTTGTTCAGTTCTGAAGTAGCTGCCTGTGTTGAAACTCAAAAAAGGGAACAACATTGTTTGGCAGTGAGATGCATTTCAGTTGGGGCTAGCCGATGGGCCCATAAACATTCTTCATAATCAGAAACTTTGATCATTGTAACCAAGTTTTGCTGTGGTATGAGCCAGAGAGAAAGCTCTCAGTAGAAGATCCCGGTTGTGTAATCTGGGCTTACTCTGGCATAGCAAACATGCTGCGAGCTAATATTCCAAGGAAAGTCTTAGGCAGGAAAAAAATGAAATATGAAATGTAAAGGATTCGTACAGACCGGGGTTCATTGGGGCTGAACAGAAAAGAATTCATGACTAAAATCGATTAAACTTGAAATACGATAAATGTTTTCCGCATTCAGGTGCGTGTCTTCAAAATTACATTTGTTATCTCCTTTTGGGCAAATTTAATAAAGAGCCAGATTTAGTCAAAATTGTTCTTTTGTGTTCTCTAGATTAACGGATGTTAATGTCATGACAGCAAACATATACTGTTCTAAAGGAAAACCACGTACAGCTACTGCACTTAATCATTATCTCTGGAAGCTTTAAGTGCATTCTTAGCCTTCTCAATCGGTAGAACACGCACGTTCGCGGAAGCTGAACAAAATAGCATAATTTATTTGGTGTTGAAAACTGAACAATGTAAAACAAACAGTACTGCAACAAAGAACTGAGCTTTCATTTGAAAGGTTACAAGTTAGGATAGTTCTAGCATTTTTTCATCTTGCGTTGCATAATAAGCAACACCACAGAGAAGGTACTGAGAAACTGAAATGGTCACATTTTGAATTTTTGAAAGTTAGAACCACCTTGTAGAGCATAATAAACAGCACCGAAGGAAAGTACTGCTCAGTAGCGTTAATTTGAAGGTCGAAACTTAGAACCACCTTGTACAGCATAATAAACTGCACCATATCAAAGTACTGTTAAGTATTGCTCAGTAGTTTTCATTTGAATGGTTACACTTTAGGGTTTCAATCACAGACTCAATAGTTAGCACCACCTTGAGCGGCATAACAAACAGCAGGGAAGTACTGTCCAGTAACTTTGGATGGTTATGCTACCTTGTACAAAATAATAGACGGCAGTGCGAAAAGAAAGAACCACTCAATGAGCTTTTATGTGAATAGTAGCGCTTGAAGGTTTATACACAGATTACAAAGTTTCACATGGACCTATATGCTGAACGCCGGAAGGAAAAGGCTCGAAAACTGAACAGGGACGACGTCATGATTTGATTCAGTTATAAAGTAATACTTGACAAGTAACAGGAAAGGAACCTAGCCTAGATGCCTCAGACTGATGACGTGCCGGCCAAACAAACAGTGTGGTTACCGAGTGACCCAAACGTCCCTAGAGTTTCTGAAACCGACACTATTAAAAACGTCAGTTTTAAAATCGAATAAGGTCAAACAGGACAAGTGGTAAATTGTCGATCTCGATCTCTTTGAGATTTAATTAGCTTTTTTTGCCAGGTAAAGAAAATGTATCTCAACCAACAAAATAAAAAAATAACAAGTGGAGGCCATTCTACCAACCCTATATTTTTTCCGGCGCAGAACGACAGCAACAGTTCAGTTCAAGTTAGGAGGTTCCAAAAAGTCTGAGATGAAATTTGCAAATATAGGCCTTCTCAGCCCAGTAAGCTGTACCGCCAATCCGAACACGTACCTGCTACAGAAGTAGGTGCAATACAGTTTTGTACCGCTATCACTAATGTGAGAAAAGAAAAACTTGGAAAAGAGGAAAAACACTGGCAATTTACTCTTTCAGACTGAAGATCATGCAAAGCTATGACTAAAAGAAAACTCGTTACATTTTGAATCGATTTTACAATGGCTTGTTTCTTTTTCCTTTCAGATTATTGTTCAGTGTTTTTATTGTATTAGTTTCAACCGGTGTTTCCTTCTTTACTAAAGTGAGGAAAATATCAAAATTAATTCTGCAATATCGGGGAAACAGACAGCGCCAACATGAAATCACTGTTCAAGAGCTTTCAATTGATTATCACGTTTTTAATTTTATGGAGAGATAGTTTATTTCATTTCATTTATTGATAGTTAGAACCACTCTGTACTGCATACTAAAAAACAGTACCACAGGAAAGTACTGCTCAGTGACTCTCATTCAAAAGTTCACGCTTAAAACAGTCACTTAAGGATTTCATCCACACTGTCATAAGTAAAGTTAGAAGCACCTTGCACAGAATAATGCAAAGCACCATAGGAAAGTAATGTTCAGTAGCTTTTATTAGAAAGGATAAGGATTTAAGATTTCATCCACAGAATCAAAAATTAGAACCACCTTATATGGCATAGCAGACATAGTGCGAGAAAGTACAACTCAGTGGTTTTCAAGTGAATGATCCACACTTTAGGATTTCATCCACTGACTCGAAAAGTGAACTATTTCAACAGCACTAATGGAAGTACTTCAGTGCCATATATACAGCTTTCATTTCAATCGTCACGCTTTAGGATTTCATCCACAAGTTTTCATATCACGCTAGAAACTTGCGATTTAAAGATTGACTCTTGAAGCATGAAGCGAAGGATTTCGTTTTATTTTCATTTCCACATGCATCTGTTTCTGGCTGTTTCGCGCATGTTAGTGATATTGAGCCACAAACAAATGGTGGTCAGATATTGACACTGAACATCAAATTTGGAGGCAAGAAAACTAGTTAACGGGCGACCTTCTTTAGGTTTATTCAGTCACATTATTTAAAGAGATATATTTTCTTCAAAGCTTTCAATGATGAATAAGGCAAATGTCTCATGCAAACTAAACTAAATGGTCATGTAAAAGAAAATGTATCATCTAGATCCCCTCTGTGCTTCGGCAACCCTGGCAAAAAAGTACGACTGTTGTGTTTCTAGGCATTTGCTTGCAGTAAATAAACGTCTATAAATTTGCATTTTTGTATATTTACCAATATCACAATATTTGCAACATGATGTTTCAAGCCGTGAAAGCCCATGATTCTGAACATTATCTCCCTGTTTTCTGCTTGTGTTTCTTCAGCATAGGCAGTCTGTATGAACATCCTAATGTAGGTATATCGACAGCTTCAAGCACTTTTTTGCGACCCCTTGGCAGACTGTCTAAATCCACACTCAAAGTGTCACATTTTTCCCCGAGCGCGACATCGCTTCGCCGAAGGTCAAATCCTGTTCCGTTTCCCATTCGTTTGATCCAATTGTGACTTTGCCTCCAGCATTTTGATCTCTCTATCTTCGGTAATCTCCCTGGTTTACTATGACTGTGGAATCGATTGTGATATTCCGCTACTTCATAGTGATGTCTGATGCCCAAGTTTATGCTCAGCCGATGAATTCGCCTGACTTCATCGTCGAGTAAAATTACAATGTCTGTCGTTGTCCGACTAGAAACCGACGATTGTAGAACTGGAGACAGCGACGCTTCTTTGTTCGAAATAAAATCGTCTTCGCGAGTTTGTAGCGGCGGTAATTTATTGCTGAACGACGATTGTTTTGGTTGGTTGTTGTCCTTTTGTTTCTTGTTATTTTGAAAGCCGTTATACCCATTCTTGACAATAATTTCCGCCATTTTGTCTTCTCTCACTCCCTGGCGACCGTTTCCATCATGTTCGCTGGTGTGACAACCTTGAAGCTCACCTCAAACCTTGATAAGGTTTGTAATAAGGTTTACATTTGCAAAATGCTTTACATCTGAGAGTGCTAAAATTCCTGAAAGGCTCCTTAGTTGCCAAGGTTGCTTCTGTCAACTGTAAAGCCGAAACTGATACTTGGCGTGCTTGTATATCAAGCAAATCGCGTGTGTACATGATTGATTAATTGGCTGAACATTTTACATAATCCTGTATTGTATGGAAATGATTGGAAGGCTGTTAGGTCAACCGTGCAGCTGATTGAGTCAGTCGAGCGAGAAGAAGACTCCAAAGACGCTTAGCAACAAGCGATTTTTATAGGCAGTTCCGTGTGACCGCGCCCGGCTATCCATAAGAGAAAAGACGAACTGGAACGACTTTTGAATTTCAAACAACGACCAACTCCGTGTTTGTTAAGTGGCTTGTTTGTGTTTTGCTTTTTCTTGCACTGCATGCAAGCTCCCGCGTTCGGCGTTATCTTTCTCTTTGTTTAATGAACCATTTCTATTTTTGTGCTGTTAATTTTCTGTTCCTTTTGGGCGTGCAAACAACTGTAAATGCTACCCACCTCGAACAGCCCTTGCTAATTGTGGGTATGTAATATTGTAATTTGTCTTTTCTCATAATAAATTGTTGTTGTTGTTGTTGTTGAGAGGAATAAGGAGACTCACTGAGCCTGAGCTAGAGACAGATTCCCAGATAATCCGAAAAATCGCTTGTGTGGAACGACGCAAGAGCTCACCAAGCGAGAATATACTCTATCGGCTCAAATCAAGCGAGGGTGGGGGACCTCTCGTGCTCCTACTTTCCCCTCCCCCTCATCCCTGGATCTAATTGCCGAGGTAACGATTATCCTTCTCCTTCAGTCCAAAGTCAACTCGTTACTATGCTCCGAGGAAGCTACAACTGAATTCAAAAAATATGATTTTGTTCATGGGAACATCAAACTTTTATTAACACTCGTATCTAATGAATACTCTCAGTTGTAAAACATGATGCTCATTACAAGCATGGTCCATGGTTTGGGTTTCACATGAAACTGCATGCGAGCGAAGAGAGTTAGCGACTGGGTTCAAACGCTGTACCAATTAGTACGCAGTTGTTTGGTGCGGCGTCTAAGCACAACACGTCTTCTACTGACAGATTTCAGTTTTGCACGACAATATCTAAAGTACGGCAGAGCTTTCTGTATAATACAACATATAGAAACGAAAACGTATTCATGGGTACGGCACATGAGACGGGAGAGCTTCTTATCGGTCTTGGCCCCGTGGTGATTTAACTCGAAGAAGTTCACGTTAACCCTGACTATTAGCTTAATCGGTCTTTGATTGAACAGTGTAACTGGGCCTTGGCTCGTACCCTTTTTACGGCTCGCGCGAAACCAATTTTTGAGAACCTGCTCCCTGGCTTGTAAAATGTGCATTCTCTTTTCTATCGATAATATAACTACTAGCAAGCACATTAAACTGAGATTGTGCGCACTGTTGGATTGAATATAGTGCGACATTGTCTGTTTACTACAAGCAATCACTGATCTGATGAAGTGCGTAATATAAGTGGATGTGACTGTGTCAGTGTGTGTGTGTTTGTTTCCACTGCCCTTTAGAATACACCCAACGCCCTGTATAGCCTCGAGTTTTGTTCACTTGTTTGTTTGACATCGCGGAAGTCATTCTCTGATGGTCTAGAGTGCTTCAGTTTCATTATGTCTTCACCATTCCAAAGAATCTAGAGAGAATGTTTGAATTAACCTTCAGATCCCAAATATCGACATGCAGATTCTCGCCACTCAGGTAAGGCGGCGGCACAAAGTGGGGAGAATTTGTTTAAAAATCTCGAGATTTCATCTTTGGTGATCATTTCCTTTATTTTCATAACCTGTATGTTTGATTAAATAGTAAGATTGTTTGGAGAAATTAGATGCTGGTCACTGTTGGGGCTTAAAGGATTAATGAACTGAGTGATTTTGACTCGAATTATCACACTACACACTGTATACATATGCCGTACATGAGATACACTAAATCTAGATCTTATTGCACTCTAACTAATCAGCTCTTTCCACACTATGCAAGGGAATCACCGATATAAAGTTGATGTCTGTGACTGTTTGAATTCTAAGTATAGTTTTTCAATACTTTAAAAATACAAGGTAGTGATAATATAACGTAATAAATCATATCAGCGTAAAACTAAAAATTTTATATAACAGGCAAGTGACGCTATAAAATGGACTTATACTGTAGGTATGCCAATACTGCGTCCTGTATTGCTTTTGTACATTTAGCTTTCTGGCGTTCATATGTCACAATTATTAACATCTACGACTGGTTATTTATGGCCATCGTATGGCAAAATACTACTTGAGAACTGATGTTCAACTAATTTCTGTAAACATCAGTTTCCCTTGTTGACGGTTAAGGATACTAAGGTGTGACTTCAATATCTACATCTGGTGTTTCCTTTTAGGCGAAATAAATACGGTCAGACAGTCAAACTCCACTGATATATTGACTATCGCAATAAATATCAATTCTACTGGTTACATTCTACTAAATATACATTCTATATTGTAAAGGCACTAGCCTCATGAACTTTAAAAGTTATTCATGCTCAATTTACAGATTTCCTGGCTCTTCTGTATCTCCTAAGTGGTGACTGAATGTCGGGTGATACTTCTGGTGCCAAATCTTCCCGAACCATGTCCGAGTTATTGACGATGATCTCTGACGATGGTGCGCGAGCCGACGGTGACACCCCAATCGTCCTGTCACGCTCTTTTAAGTTCGTGTGTGAAGCTGACCTTGTACGTCTCTTCGATGAGCGAAGATACTTCGCATCCTCCGAAGATCTATCGATTGGTTGCCGAGTATAAGCATCCACCGTCGATCCGTCTGTATCAGTTGATGGAGCTGGCTCTTCATTTCGTCGGATAGCTTCGGTGTACCGATCGATCTTCCGAAGTGACTTTCCGAGCATACTTCGGAGGTTACTTGCGTCTTCCTCGACAGCTTGTAAAGACTTTCCGAGCGACTGTCGAACTTCTCTAATTTCATCACTTTTAACAGCCGCCTTGTTCGTCTGCAGCATCTTTTCTTCTCGCTCATTTTCAAGTTCTTGTTTAAGGACTGAAACCTAAAAAAAAAAGTTAAAAAAAAAAAAATAAAAACAGCGTTTTGTGAGCCAGGATAGCTCCGGCTCATGTATGCAAATCACGTTGCAAAGTTATCTAATGTCTACAGGTGGTCCTCCAGTGTTTGGCCTTACAAATTATTTATGGTAACACTGATGGTAATGAAAGTGCTCCACGGACCGCACACTCGAAACTTGAACAAGTTGCCAGGCCAGGCACAAACAAACCCCCCCCCCCCCCCCCTCAAAAAAAAAAAAAAACTGTAGCCATCAGGAAGTGGCAAACATTTTCGCAAAGACAGTGGCAGTGACAGTGGTGGAAAAGTTCGTATGTCATAAATATGTCATCACAATCATTATTATCAAACATTACCTGTTTCTCTAAAGCTTCCATCTTTGTTCTGTAGGCCCTCTCCCGTTTCTCCGTTGTTTTTTGTGCTTTCTCCAATGCCAAGTGCGATCTTTTTGCTTCTTTCTCTAAATCTTGCTGTTGTTTCTCTGTAATCTCAAGCAGGCTGTAAAGAGACGAGAACCTCTTGTTGACACAGCCGGTAATGTTTCTTTAGAGTTTAAGTGCCAAAACAAAAAAAAAGTTTCTGATCGTTCACAATTTTGACCTACGAATATAACAAAATAGTGACGTGCTCCGAAAATGGTCGAGCAATTTTTTTCTGGCGGGAGGGAAGGAAGGAAAACGAGAAATGAAGAAATGAACGAATGACCGATAGCATGAGGGTGAGTGATGAGTGACTGTACGAGTGTGATAAAACAATAAAAAGTTTTACCTCTCAGTGTGTTTGACCTCTACTTCTTGTAGCGCTCTTTCCAGGGAGTCCACTTTTTCTTTTAATTCAATATTCTCCTTCGCTGCCTCGCTGAGTGTTCTGTTTAAAGCTTCTTTTTCTTGTTTTGACTCAAAGAATGATTCCTCGAACTCTAACCGCTCCCTTTGAAGTCTATCCAAGGTCTTTTTAAGCGCCTGTACATCTTTTCCAATCCGCATGTTGCTTTTTTCTAAATCTCTTTTTTCCGCGTCAAATGAGGAGTTTACTTTATGCAACGAATTGTTTTGGCTCTTCAAAGAGTTTGCTTCCTCCTCTAAATCATGCAATTTTGTAAGAAGTTCATCTTCGCGTTCTTGCCTCTGAATTAAAAGTGATTTCACGTACTTAACCTGTTTTTCAAAATCGTTGATCCTCAACTGGGCGTCTTCCCGTGACTTCTCCAGGAAATTCACCTTTTCAGCCAAAGCGCGGTTTTCTCCTTTGCATTCTCTGACTGTCTCCTTAAGAGATTCCACCCTCTCTTGCTGTAACCTTTTGTCCCCTTCAGTACTTTCCAATGAACGCTGAAGCTGGCAAATGTGGTCCTGTAAATTCTGCGAGCTACTGTTACTCTCACTAAGAGAAGCCGAGAGTGCCTGCACTTTCTCCTTCAGTCGTGTTTCTTCCTCGTCTCCTTTTGAAACAGCACTGTTGAGCTTTTGTATGGCCAACTTTAAGTTGGAAATATTGTTTTCCGATTCTTGATTGGTCTTTAACAGACCACTCAGTCTTTCTCTTAATTTATTGTTTTCAGCCTCCATTTCGCTCTGTACACGTTTCTGCCTTTGTAATTCGCCGTCCATCCCTTTTAGTCGCAATTCATTCTTCGTCAAGTCTCCTGAAGATGCCTCTAGTTGGCTCCGTAATGCGTGCTTCTCACTTTTCAGCCTCTTCTCTGTCTCCTGAAGCTCTGTTATCTTTTCATGTTGCTGCTTTCGTTCGGTCTCTGACAGACCCAGGGTTCCTTCCAACATTTGCAGCTTTTCAACCAGTGCGTTTCGTTCTCGCTCAACTTTTTGGATTGCCTCTTCCTGAAAACAAGTCACCCAACATGTGTGAAAACTTAGTTTCTTTCTTTGTCATGAAAAGTGTAAGTTACTAAGAGAACATCTCCGTCATTCAAACGATCGCAGCCACTAAAAGTCTAGAGCGAGTGAGGAAATCAAATATTGAAACTGGGAAGAAACGCTAAACAATTTCCGCTCCTCGATCATACGGTCGCCCTGATCTCACTCACGCGCGAGAATCCACGCTATTGACGTGCGAGACTTCGCTTTTGGTGATATGTGTCTCCTCCAATGAAATTTCAGAAGAGAAAATCGCTTTTTTACGGTCTAAAAATGATAATGATTGACTCTTGTAAAAGTCATTTTTGCGGCTATTAAGGAAACGTGAGTCTGGATCGCGTGTGAGTCTAAAACAATCACAATGGCGAAGTCAAAGTCTAAATTGAAGGAGAATATTGGTATGCATCGGTTTGCTCGAAGATATTTTCTTGTCGAAAAGCCACTTCTAATGACTTATTCTGTACTAAAGTAAAGACTAAATATTCAAAACGACTGACACGGAGAAATTCAGTACTAAGCCAGTAGGAGTAGACACACCCCCAAGGATCTGATCATGCTCCAAGCTTTCCGGAAATATCTCACAGTGACAAAAAATAACAATAAATAACGCCCATTTCGTACCTGTAATGTAAGCGCCGTCTCAGCGCTGTTCAGTCTGTCCTCTAGCAGTCGTTTCTGATCTCTCAGTTGGTTCATTTCCTGATGAACGGCTCGGAGTTTTCCATCCAGCTCCGCTCTTTCTTCTTCCAAATGACCCACAGCATTCTGTAGGCTGTCCACTTTCACCAGGCTTTCCTCTTTCTTTCTTTCTGATTCTCTCAGGTTCTGCAGAAGCTCTGACAATGATGCTTTCACGGCATCTGGATCAATGTCATCGGAGTCCTCTGTAAAATAAAAAAAAGAACAAGAATCAGCGTATGAAGTTCTTGCGAATACTTTACTTAACAAAGAAAGTAAACCGAAATCTCAGTTGTTATTCCTTGATATATAGTCTTTCAAAGAAGCAAAGTAAAGGAAAATATAATGGGTATGTGAGGCCTACATCGAATGTTATTTGAAAGCTACCGAACGATGCCTCTAATAGATCATGTTCAGCTAGTACCAAAGAAGAAAGCCATGGCATTGGCATAAATTAACATAAACAAGTTCTTAGTGCACTGTATTGATTCTTACTGATATTTCTACAGTAAACAAGAATTCGGAAAAAATGAATATGGGTTGTGATCAATATCATCGATAAGACGGGCTTACAATTCCATGCTTTTGATTAGCGCATCTTTACATTACAAATCTACCAAATACGACAAGTTAAGGTATTACGTGCCAGCTCACATTCTAAGAGCTCAAAGGTGTACTTGTAGGTATTCAAATTATGTTCTGATCATATCGTTGAATAATAGAGTGGACCACCAAATGGTAATGTAATAGGGACAAATAAGATAGTCCAAATAAAACTAAGATAACAATGTTTCAATCAGAGCTAAACCCGGCGACGATGAAAACTAAGAAAAAGTCTTAAAATGTGTAGAAAATGTACGTTTTCGTGCAAATGAATGCGGAAGAAACGTTTCAAGTCCTGGTGGAAGAAACGCACATGACAACATGGTGTCAACAGAAGCCACTTGGAAATGGGTACTGTGGAGATCAACGAAGTTGCGATTGATTCTAATTGTGTTCTCATGAAAAGCTACAAAAAAAAGTTTCAACAAAACGTTTGAGGAAGGGAGGGGTTAAAGCCACGTAGGTAGTGGGTCCGGTGACTGGGGTCAAAACATTGTTTCAAACCATGTTGTATGCTTCAAAAGTAACAGAACATGTTAACCCTTTAACCCCTAAGGGAAAACGATCCAAGTCTACAAACTCAATGTCTATCTATGATATACCATTTTAAAGCTACTTATGAGTGTATTTCATAACTGATATAATTATGAATGATATGAGAAAAGTTATGGCTTTGAGATAAATGGCCTTAAAACGTAAAAATTTAAAACTACTTAAACGTCCCAATCCTTGTGCATATTAGGTATACCCCTAAACTATAGCTTATTTTGCAGGTCTCAACATCTTCATTGATGTGAGAGATGTCTTAAGACCCACAACTTCTAGGGGAAAAAAGTTGAAAAGTTATGGGGGTGGTCAACCATATCACATATGGGAGGGGGTTAAGTTTTTATCCTTTTAATGAGTAGATCTTCACAAGACCATCTTGGTGTGAAAGATTCATAGAAATCTGTCAAATATTGACAGAGTTGTGTCATTATGTGCAAAATGGCACTCTTAGGGATTAAAGGGTTAAGGACCGTTTTTACTGGTCTAACCTGAATTGGATCTCGTTCTCCCTCGGTTGGGTCTTTTATTCTTCTTCGGACTTTCCTCGTCTGGACTCGGAGGAGGGTGAGAATGCGACCGCAAGCCAAGGGATCTTCGGAGGATTGAGTATAGGCTGGACAGCTTGAATTCACAATCATTTTTCATGGCCTCCATTCGAGCGATTTGTGACTCCAGAGCACTGATTCTCCCGTCATTTCCAGATAGCTGGGCTTTGTAATTTTCTCGATCGAATGTCGTTTGTTCCAGAAGATTCTCCATTTCCCTCATCTTGTTTTTCGCCTTTTGTTCAAATTCTTTGTACTCCTCTAGCTGGGCTTGATAGTCTTTTTCCCGGCTGGCAAACGTGTCTTCGGTTTCTTTGATTCTTTCAAAATGCAAATGAAATGAAAATAATAACATTCAACGCCAAGTTCTAAACACAGTTTACTTCAGTACAAAGAGTATTTCACAGATAAAGCCTTACATAGCAGTTTCACTTTCTCAGAGAAAAATTCCTGGACGAGAAACATAGAAATTTTTTTCATGGGGACCTTGAGGCTTCCCTTTGCATAAAACCGCCTTTCATCGCTCCCAGCACCTGAGGACACTGGAACGAGAGAGCTTTAAACTCAAGGTGCGCTGTTTGTGTCATAAACTTTCGAGACAAACATAAAAGTCAAGTCAAACTGAGAACTCTTGAAAACTTGACACCTCTTCGTCTACGGGGAGAAATAAAATCACTTATGGAGCCGAAAGTCGACATGTGCAAGTAACTTCCATGGGCGTCGAGATTTCTGTTCGACACTAGTTTCGGCCTTTGTCGACATTTGGAGCGCGCTTCTTACACAAACCGCTCAACAATTATACTTACAATTATAATTACAGTATACTGTTCGCAGCCTGTTAGTTCATTCTCACCTTCTTTGCAGTTTTGCCACATTATGTTTTGCCTCCTCCTTCTCACTTTCAACATGCAATATGCTCTGCTTCAAATTGTACGCTTCGTGTCGTACTTCCTCGCGCAAAGCTTCTTCACGTGATAACCTCTCCTGCAGATCCGCCACTTCACGTTTTCCTAGCAAGCACTCGCTGCTCAAGATTTTCACTTGACGCAGGGCCTCTTGAAGTTCCCGCCGAATCTCCGCGCGCTCCGCTTCAAATTCATTCAGTCTGCTCCGAAGATCGTTCGCTTCTCCGGTAATGCTTGCTCGGCTGTCTTCGCAAACTCGGAACTTGTTTTCCAGTTCGTCGAGTTTTCGCTTCGTTTCAGTTCTCTCACTTTCAGTTTCTTTCACCTTCTCACGAAGCTCTTCACAAGTTTTTTGCAGTGCACCCTTTTCAATCTGCTCGTCTTTTATCTGCCTCCTTAAAGCTAAGTTTTCTTTCCTTTGTGTCTCTGTCGCTTCATCGCTTTCCCGCATTTTCCTGTGTGCGTCCATTAGATCCCGTCGCACGTTGTCACGTGTTTCTTCTGCCATGTTGAGCTGCATTTTGAGGGCTTTGATTTCGCGTTCAGCATTGTCGCGATTTTTAATTGCCTCTAGAAGTTGATCCTTGGTAGCGTTTCCATTCTGGAAATGTGTCGGGGAACTGAAATGGTAATTATATTGCTTGTTATTGCAATAACTAAAGAGTGTATATAGAGAACAAGCTATGCAAACTTGAAGTCGAATGCATTAGGAAGAAACAGAACTCTAACAATAACGTAAAGCAATTATTTTAAACTTGAAACAAATCTGTACGATGACGTGCGTGGAGTTGCTCATGACGTTTCATCGTTCTAACTACGTCATGTAATCAAAACAAATTATACACACCTCATTCTTTCTTCACTTAGTCGCCTTGAGTATTCCTTTCAAACAAAGAGACAGGTATGAGCCAAATGCGCGCTTCAATTTATCAGTCAATCAAGGTATTACAACAAACATACACCAGTACGACAATCTACTTGATCTAACTCTGCCTCATTTCCTGGATGGCGCATGCGCCTGACGGCGGATTGCGCATGCTTGTGTCACTGACTGTCTGCTGCTGCCGAATGACAGCAAAACTGTGAACAGTCAACAAACCACAGTATTTTCACAGGTCAGCATTTATCTGAAGTCATGCATTTCGAATAGGTATTGACGTTATTATAGTCTTAAAGGCCCACCTTCAACCAATAGGTCACTTGGTGCGCGCGTTATATTGTTTACAACCGCTCCTTTTGTTTAGTTGCTTGATTTAGCAAAAAACACCCTCGGAGACCGAGCGGCAGTCAGTCGAGGGGCGGGGGAAATGGCGCGACAAAAGTTTTCAGTCTCCCGACTGACTGCCGCTAGTTCTAGCTAGTGAGCGAAAGATATTGGATGGTTGGTTCGCATTTCTGAGTTTGGTCTGAAAGTCTGAAAAAGGGTATCAACTCTGGAGACCATTGAATATGGTATGCATCTAGATGCCAGGTCTGATAAAAGACACCGGAATATTACATATTTTGGTTTGGACTAGGATCAGAGTTTGGAGAACCGTGCCGCTCACAGACCCAACCAAAACTTCCAAAGAGTACGCGGAACAGTTGAAGTGCTCGACATTACCGGCATAGTTTTAGTCAGTACACTTAAATCTTATCGCTGTCTAAGGTAGTAAACATTTCTATTAGGACCTTCTTAGTCATTATAGAAGTTGGCACGAACAAAACCTAACAACAGTCGACACGAGGGTAGCTCATTATCGCTGTTCTAAATAGCGCAGATCCGGTCCATCGCACTGTTATGGTCTATCATGACGTTATGATAACTTGAAATGGAAGAAAATGTTCTTACAAGTTTATGAACCTATCATTCTCAAGGCGGCTCCAGAGTAAACGAATTTTAAAAAAAGATAACCTGATCGGAGACTGGACAATTTTCAAAAACGACACCCCGGCGCGCAAAGCCTTTTGGGTGAAGGTGATCTCAGCTCACTGTCTCCTACTCCAAATAAAACCGACGTAAAAAGCTACTGTCAAATATATGAATAAACTTCTCACGTAGCTTAATTGATTCTGTACAATCGTTTGGAGTTCTCCTTAATTTCTAGATCTGAGAGGACCCCTTTGTCATACATGTTTTTACTCCTTGTTATAAATAAAGCTCAGTACTTCCAGCCGTTGCCATCGTGCCTAGCCATGCGCATCTACTCATAACAGTTTGCGATCAATATATAGATATATGCATTGTAAAAGAGATATCTACCTTCTTGATTTGATGCATAAAATGAGGAAACGTAATTGGACTCACATTCTTAGGTATGTGTGTATTAAAGACAACATTTTCTTACTTAACTGCATTTGTGAGTTCTATAACTTCAACTTTTAACAGTCCAGTAAGAAAAATAATGGCGCCGAAATTGCATTGTCTGAAAATTTGACAAGATTTGCATATAGCAGTTTTTGTAATGTTCAACTACTTACTCACCTCACACAGCACTTTCATGGAATACGCACATGAAGTCAAACCACTCGTAACTTTAGCCGCGAATTATTTTCTAAAGAACTCATTTCAAGGTTCAGCAATTCGTTTTACGAGAACGCGTCCATGATATATATGACCGTTCCAATATGTAAATTAAACCGGGGCAATGTTTTGTTTTTCTTTGTTATATACGTCATAAGAGCTTAATCTTGAAAAGGACTCAGAAAGTTTGAATTTGTTTAGAGAACAAAAAATAAAGAAAGCGGCAAACTTAAAGGCTTTAATAACGATACAAACAACGTTTAGATTTCTGCATTTTGAATGTGGAAAGGTTATACTATGGTGTTGTTATTCCTTAGGTAAAGTTCTGTAATAACTATTTTTGTATGTAGGAAATACTACGAGATTAGGCTCGGTATTGGAGTGATATGTATTTCATATGAACCATTGAGTAAACACGGAGGTCCTTGCACAAACAACTTAAACAGTGGACAAATTAACAAGTAAAGTATTATGAACTGGAAGGAGACGAGAGTTTTTGTCTGACGCGAGAAGCATTCGAACAATGAAAGAATTGTCCAAATTCAGAAACTTGTTAAAACCATACTTCGTATAAATACACATTGCCTGACTATACAAGTGGCTTCTGCAAATCTATATCGGATGTCATAGAGGTTACCCACACACAAAATCAATTTTGGAAAAAAGAGTATGAAAGAGTATGACCGGACATATAGTCTGTTGATAACTTTGAAGCTCAACGCAGGCGGAAATTAGATTTTGCATATAAAGCGGAAAATATACATCCTTCTACTACGTTGGTTAAAAACCAACATGAGGCAACAAGAAGCCATCCAGCGGATGGGAGCAGCATTCTCATTGGCTAGTTAATATTACTTTACCTTAATCCTATCGTTTTCTCTTTGTAGCCTTACAATTTCTTGCTCCGCTCGAAACGCTTCTGCACTGTGATGACCGTTTTGGATCGTTCCAGGCGAAATCGCTAAGTCCGACATTCCGCTTGTGTGGCAAGGTCAGCTTCACGCTAGAAATACAAAGAATAAAAATTTGTCAGTGTTGGCAGCTGATAGATATATTTTCGATTATATTTACCTCAAATTTCTCTGGATACAAGCTGTCCTTCTTGTCTTGCGCAGTGGCTCAAAAGCCTTACCAAAACACAAGTCTGGTATATATTTCAAAACTCGAGATAAACCTCAATTATCCCGCCGTATGACATAGTTTTGCTTTCATGTTCGCAATTCCGTTAAAATTTAAATAAGTTCATGAACGACGCGCTGAATGTATTCTGAATTCAAATTAATTCATAAATATGCCCTCGAAGGTGAAACACTCAAATGACCTTTGTGTTAACAGCCAATTAGACGCCACAAAATTCAAAAGCCATACAAAGATTTTGCCCATAGTGATTGAAAAGCAGACGGCACGGTAAGTGGTAATAATGATTGCGTGGATATGAATTCACGCTTGAAAGACGTAAATTATTATTATTTACAAGGTTGTCATAAAGAGTTTTATTTTGGTCGCGCGAGTAAGCCTTTCACGCGAAATATGACCTTGTTTGAAATAATGAGCAAAGAATTGGCGCCAAAACACCAAGCACATTTGCGCAAGCTTGAAGTTTTCAACAAGCTAAACTTTTTATTTCACTGAACATAAATCGCTGCTTTTTGTGGAATACTTTTTTATTTATAAACTGCTTATGCATTTGATATTTGTTGTAAAATTGGCATGATATAATGTTTGGGTAGATAACGAGTAAGCGGCAATGACAAATTTTTACCAGCGTTAAAGGGTTGCGCTTATCGCGAAAATACCTAGATTACTATAAGCTTGTTTCATCTAGAGTTACCAAAGTCTGTTAGGATTAAATATACAACGACACGCTTCGATCTTCTCTCGTGTGTTTTTGCAATAAAAAGCAACAATTATCTTTTAACGGTGGCAAGGAGCTTAGAAAAGTATTTTCTAAGACGATCTATAATTGAGCGATATTCACTGATTATATTCCGTGACAGTGATGACAACTGAAGTTAACAAAATGTTAAAAACCCGTAAACGTACCTGTTGAGTGCCCAAACACTGGAACGCCGTGCAATAAATGTCGTATTTTAGGATGCAATCAAAACAATTCTGTTTGCGTCCATTGCAACAATAGCATGAAAAGTTGGGAGGTGAAGTACAATTTTCTGGCGTTTGCGATGCAGCTTGGCTTTAAATTACCTGCTTTGTAGCCACACCAATATTTGTACAACTGAATTAGACAACAGTGCGCGCGAAGCTTACAAAAATCGACGATTTTAAATAAGTATGCAAGCAATGACCGGGGATGATAACTGTTTTCGTTTTCAAAGGAAAAATTGACCAGTAGATTAGAAAATTAATCGGGAACTTAAAAGCTTATGAAACAAATTAATGGTTAAAATTATACACAGGAAGGCAGGTCTTAATTGCGCGTCGTTTTTGATGGAAATGAAGTGCAGGCAGCTTGTGAGAGCACCTGCTTTATGTAAATATATCAGGAATTTTGTAAAAGGCATCGCTAATTTCACTCCACACAATGAATAAAATTACTTTGTCATAGAATTTCTGCGTTCGTTTCTTTATCAGTCAGTAAACTGTTTTCGGCTAAACTGACAGGTTAGTTATAATGAACAAAATGGACATTCTTCTCGGGGGCCGAGAGCAGGCATGGCTATTCCGGGCGTTGACGCCATACGTGGGCTGAGTTATTGTTGGTTCTTGTTCCTGCTCTGAGAGGTTTTTCTCCGGGACCTCCGGTTTTCCTCCCTCCACAAAAACCAGCATTTCCACATTCCAATTGTACCCGCAGTGGATAAAGAGCCACTATGTTGGATGTGCCACTGGAATTTTCTTATTTATTTGTTTATTATATTTTATTTCCCCCCCTTAAATTTGACCGAAATCCACTGAACAAGGATTGGTGCAACCGACTCGCTAAGAAACCAGACGAACTATGTCAGTGTATATTAATTTAAAACTGGCGTTATCTGCGTAGCCTTCAAAAGTCTCAAGAGTGTCGAGAACACAGCAATTTTATAGTAAGCCCAACCTCGGAAAATCTTTATGGCTTGGCATTTGTAAAGAGAGATTGAATACTGGCAAAGGCACTTGGTTTAAATGACACACACAGGTTGCCAGCTATCTCGATTATTGTAAACGCTTCCCATCAAAAAAAAAAAAAAAAAAAAAAAAAGACGATTATTACTCGTTACCACCATTTTCCTTTCATTGTGGTGGTTCCCAGACTCTCATATGAAAATGACAAAAAGGTCTGTCTTATATAAAGTACCCAAATTCAGGGCTAGGTGCATTTCTGGACATAATTGCAGACCCCTACGGTGCTAATGGCAACTTCTGATCAAAAGCTCATCTCCCCTTTGAAGAAAGCAATAAATACGATTTGGCGAAACGGAATGGGTATTAAAGGGCTCGTGTATAAAAACATGACGATTAAAAAAAAAAAAAAACAGTGAGCTTGATATTTTGTCACAACCGGGCTAGTTCAGCATAATACAATGCGGAGGAGCCTAAATGTACCTATTGCAACGTCTCGCATTATTGGTCGAGAGAACAAAAGAACGAACATCAAAACTATAGAGATGCAGGTTCAGGATCCAGCGAAAATAGACGGCTGAGAACAGGTGCAAGCGTACTCTGTAAGATGTACTGAGCGTACCAAACGTACCGAGTGTTCTGAATCTAACAAACACCCCGACCGATTAAACAGATTGTACCGAATGTATCGACTCCATGAACGTAGTGAAAGTAAAAGAGATCATCTATGTTTAGTGATGGTGTTAATTAATTCTATAGAGGGCTTCTTTTAAGCTTGGTGTCACTTGTCTGTTGTAATTAAAACTGGTACAAATGTCAGTGATCAGTAACATTTAACATATATCAGTGAGACTGTAAGCCAATTTTTCATGTGTCGGAAATAACTCCTTTCATGCTCTCATTGCCAACGTATTAGCTCTTAAAATTAGGCCCCCAAAGGTCCTAGCTATTTATGCCTCAGCGCGGCCATTTTCGCACGTTGCCATGGTTTCACTTTTTTGCTGGGGATGGATATTACGTGGAACCATTTGGTATCTTTTGGCCACAAAGTAGTCGTTAAGTGCAAGCAACGTTACGATAAAATGATGGTACAATACTAATTGCTTAATGAAACTGAACATTAGGGACTTGTGTTGTTAATCGAGTGACTGAATCTCTAAAAGTGGGTCAAAAGGGGGTTAAACTAACAATTTAGAATTTACCTTCTGGTAAAATACGCAGTTGAAGGTCGAGCCATTCAAAGTTTGCGGTATGGAAATTTGTTTTACATATGTTTTTTGTTTTGTTTGTTCTTTTGTTTGTTTTTTGTTTTATTTATCAACCTAATGTATTTTTATTAACTTCAGGTGATTTGTTTTTATATGGAGTATTTGACTCTTTTACAAATCATCCTTGTGACTTTTTTATTGTATTGTAAATTATAATGCCATTAAATTGTTAAAAATAAATCAGACTCGTGCATGCAAGATGAATTCACCTTGTGAATCCATTAATCCTGTCTCCCCGGCTGTAGACACGCAAAGAACTCAGTTTTTTTTTCCTTAATACCACCCAGTGGTTATTTGCGCTAATCCTCGCGGAATGTTATCAGCTTTCTTTGACAGAAAACCGGGATACAACAAGTGGCTGAGTGATTTCTCGGTTCCCAGCAAAGACCTGTTCTTGCTCAGGCTCCTACTTCGCTTAAACTCCGGAAGTCTAATGAACCGATACTCCTAGGATTATACACGCTGAACAAGACAAGGTGCAAAACAAATCGCGTGTTTTTTTACTGTAAGTACTACTTAGCAACAGACTTGGAAGGCTAGCCTTAGGGCTGTTACAAGTTTACTAGTTCTGCACTGACCACCAGCTGACAGATGTAGAAATTTCACTGGACTGTTAAAGTTTTGGACATAGTCATTTTATACGTTCTTCATGCATAATATCCACTTTGATAGCTTGCTTTCTGTAGCCATGGAATTTGAGCTAAATGAAATTAGTCGTGAAGTGGGTACTCTCTGGTCTGGTGAACTTTTTCAGGCGAGTGTTATTATGCAGTCTGAGTGCCGCTCTCGTCTTACTATTAATTAAATAACAGTAAGATTTCCTGTGTAAATAATCCATAGCACATTTAAATCCTGTCTAATCTAAAACGATATGCCATGCCCACAAAGGTAACGCACACGAAACAGGTTGGCAAAACAAGGAATAAATACAATAAACACCGGTAAGGGATCAGATGCTTGTTATCGTGTATCTAACCGACGTGTACTGATGGCCCCCTGGAAATGAACGTAAAAAACTCTACTAATGTTAAAAAATCAAGAAATTTGAAAATTGAAATAAGCGTCCCCGCGGGAAATACCTAGCCTAACAAATTGACACAAGTAATCAAATTTAAATTGTTGATTGTACTGAATCCTATACAGAAGGCAAAGACACGTCATCAACTGGTGAACAACTCTACAAAAGTTGCTTCAAATGATGCCTTTATCGAATTAAGCAAAAATATACTTCATACAAGGAGTCAAAGTAACCTTATAGTTTAAGAACTACATTGAAAAAGGAGAAAATAACCCATACTTTTGTTTCTCGGTTATCAATGCCAAGTACCGGCAGATAAACAAATTTCAACAAGAAAACACCTTGTACTTAACTGAGGCTCCGCCATCTATTCTAAATGCCAACGCTGATCTTTTGTGAAGTGAGGACTGATTTACATGATAATATATAATAGTGGCACTGTTACAACTTGCAAAACAGGTCCGCAGTGCGTACAAGTAATTTCTGTATTTGTCAGCACTGTACTATATTCTCTCCGGCCTCAACGGTTACTGGAATACTCGGAGGTAAAGCGAAACGGGCGTATCACTCCCATTAGATAGAGGGCAATCTCGGTCCGGCGCTTTCTATCAGAGCCCGTGGCTCTGTATCCTATAGAACACTGGCGGCTAGTGTTTTGGGAATTCCTTAGAAACGATGACAAATCTTTTTATTATGGCAGTAAAAACTTCAGGATGCCCAGACATCCTTAACTATGATTGGGCGGCCAACGACCAAAGTCCTTACAATTAAAATCCCAATTCCTAATCATAAAGATCCTAGTAATTAAATTCTAAAACTATTTACTATCCATAAAATCCTCAATCTAAATACTAAAACTTCTGCTCCTCACGATGGAAACACTTAAAAAAAAATAAATAAAAAAGTATAATAAAACGCCTAATGTCCATTATTTCAAAAGCTTTAAGCGCCTCGCAATATTGAGTGAGCTTGTGATGACTGATTTCTGTATCTGCAGAGCTATTGTGTCGCTTTTATCTCCCACTAGCTCTTTATTATTATTATTATTATTATTATTATTATTATTATTTATTATTATTTTCTTAGTGTTCAGTCATGTAAAATTTATTATGTTCCTTTATAATAGCGTGATTTTTCAACTAGCTGAGGTTATTTTTTATTTTATTTATTTATGTTTTTAAGGACGGTGCCTACTATTATTGTTACTGCGCATACGTTCTGCGCATCTCGAGATACTGGGTGGTGCCTGCTAATACAGAAAAATTTTTTGCGCGGTTTAAAACTATACGGAGAAAGCAGAACTTAGCAAACGCTTTTGGTATCTCGAAAGAAAATTGGGGGTAACCATGCATTTTTCAGAGATAATTAAGCTTCAATTTAGGAAAAAAATCTCATACATTGCTTCATATTTTGGCGCTTTTTAAAGATATCATTGCTTAATTATCTCTGAAAAATGCGTGGCTACCCCCAATTTTCGTTTTGGATTCCAGTAGGCCTTCCTAAGATCTGCTTTTCCCACATAGTCATAAACCGCACAAAAATACTTCGATATTAGTAGGCACCGTCCTTAATTACTGTAGGCAAACTGGTCTAACTGAGAAGGTGTCAAAATTATTGCCTACTTTTCAAGCTCTTCTCTTGTGTTTCATAAAACTGGTTTAAAGGGGAAGTATCACGCGAAAAAAGCCAAAAATGTTTGTCTGTCAACAGAAACGAAAAAGAAATTGTCTAGTTTGGTTATAAACTATCACTCCAGTGCAATAAAACTGTCGATTAGTGCCTCTGGCCAGAGACACAGTAGGCAGGTATGGATTGAAACTTGAAAAATGTTAGGCTAACGCTTTTCAAGTTCACGCATTTTTTGGTTTTCCAAAATGCGCTAGAACAGATCGCGGGTTGTTCCTTTTAAGAATTGAGTTGATTTCTTTCCTCTCGTTGTTCAAGAGTTTTTTCGTAGCTAAGCGAAGGTCTAATTTCACTATTTTTAACAAAAGAGGTCAAAAACCCCATGATACTTCCCCTTTAACTTGAGTGTTTCTCTTTCACTTAATATGGCCCCGTTGGTAACCCTGAAGCACCTTCTGGAACTATTCCATATATATTCCCTTCTGTATGTTCTTGTTTTGTCTTTAGTTCCATCACGAAACCGTGAGGTGAGGGCCTTGAAAATTTACAGCGGGTACCACGTAAACAACTATGAGCTGCAGCCGGCAAGCAGACGTTTTCGTTTCCCAGCACTAAACGTAAAAGAGAGAAACAAAATGTCATCTTAAAGTTGAAGCTTATTGGATTTGGTACAAAAGCACTTCATGCAGATCACCTTAGGTGCGAGATCTACCAGAAGTGGCCCAGCAGTGCACAGTCATAGGAACATGTCATTGAATCCAATTATAATTATGTTTTCGAAGATTACAATGTCTCTAATACCAATTAATCCAAGGATCGGACTTCAAATCTAAGAAGGGGGAAGTGTAAGTAGCCTCACAAAAAAAACTTAGCTTGTAGCCTTCATAAGATTTGATAATTGCACAAATAGGTGTATATGACACTTCCGATCCGTGAAACGCCTTGCTCAGGTTATGGATCAGTTTAGAGACCAGACACTCATTTGTCTAAGTCATTTCTAAGCAGAGGATTTTCCAATCTGTTTTTGGAATGGATATCTATCGAGCGGCTGTAGGTTTTTCCTTTTGTTGTACTAAATACACTCGGTGTTTAAAAAATTGCTTAAAATTACAAGGATTTTGCGACTTATCTTTCCGATCTTTGTCGATAAACATTCTACACATAACAGAACCTTTCGGACACGACACTTTTGGGAAATAAACTTACAATAACATGGATTTGTTTGATCTCAAGGTGAGATAATTGTTTCTATTACGCAGGGAATCCCCTCCATAAGATCTAATTAATTGGAACAAAGAATCTTACAATCGAAAATTCCAGCAAAATAGAGATTCCAACCCACTGCATACACCTATTGATAAGTCGCCTAATCCTCAAATGACTCAAAGAATGTCTTTGTCAGTAAGCTTAGTGATAAATAGGATCTGCTGTCCAAGGTTACGTTGCTTCAGTCTGCAATCCTCGAAACAAATGTGTGCGAGAGCGTTTTTTAAGAAACACAACCGTAAGGCGTTGAAATGGTGACCTGAAGGAACTAAAGGTGAAAAAGTGTTCAGTCTTCGGCTACGTAAGTAGCAATATTCATTTTGATTCATCGAGTCACTACATACTGCTGTGTGAGTCACGTGACTGCAAAACAGTGTTGGTCAACCATTTAGGCACGGCCAGTGCGTCAGTCGAAGATAAGAAGTAGCGAACGGGACAAATTATAACATAATAAATTATCGGGATAAAAAAAAACGTTTTCCATTTTAGCAATTGCTAAAATCGCATTTTATCGTTACAAATTTCAGAAAGATAATACTGTTTTGCAGTCAGGCATTTGGTTATGGAATTGTCAGCACGAGCTTGCCTTTATAACGCATTCTGCGTCGATTGCGAAACCCCAGTTGAAGTTTTTGGCTTACATAAGGATCACTAGATTAAGTTTAGTAAAGGTAAGGGTTATTAGTGAACTAAAAATCCTTGTAATTCTTTATATAGCGAGTGAAATACTGTAGCTATCTATCATGATCTACTGGCAACTGAATTACAGTTGAATCTACTAAGCTTCAAGCACCGGATGCGGTCCTGTGGATTTCAAACTCCGACTAATTCTAATCATGCCTAAGGACTGAATTCATTCTTTGCGGGGGATTCTTCTCGCCGAGAAGAATCCCGTTTTAATGGTTTTCGGTTCTTTGCTGGAGAGCAATTAATCATGAGCTAAGTTGTTTCAGTGGCTCTAAGACAACTTAATTGTATTGATAGGTCAAAAACACGACCTTGGTAAAAAAACAACAACAAAGTTTATCCCTTAATCATTTAATCATGTTTGTCTTGTGTGATATATAACTAACCTTCCGTGTAACAATATTATATTTACTTAACTAATTACATCTACTAACACAATGTTTGTAAAAGCAAGAAGTAATATTGCCGGCAGTCTTTCAGGAGAAATAACAGTTTTTTTTTTTTGTAATTTGTTTATTTTTATTTTAGCACACGTTACAATACTTAAAGAAATTAATTAACTAATTACAGTTTACAGCTTATCTACAACATAAAAAGAGGAAACAAAGGAAAAGTTACAATTTACAAAACACTGCTCGGAATAAGTTACTTAAAAACACGAAACAGTACTTACAAATAACTACTTACAAGAACTTATTTACAAAACACTGCTTTCAAACCTACGATTCACAACTAGTGAAGAACACACGAAGAAGGAAAGAAAAGGAGAAAAAAAAAAAAAAAAAAAAAAGACCGAAAAAATATTATGAAATAAATAGCAAATTTAAGGAGACCAAACTTAATGTAGGATATGATAAGGTTAATTTAATTTTCTGCTAGGTGTTTAAAGCTGCTACTAACTTTTCCCATTTTTTAAAATGAGTAGCGAGTTTATCCCTCTCCCTCGCAATATGGAGTTCGATATTATACACACGTCTTATCCTGGCAATAAAGCCTCTCAACGAAGGTAAACTTCCAAGGCATTTCCTTACATAAATATAATATTTACCTAACAGCATAACATGATTAATTAGAAAGAAATCTTCCGATTCTTCAAAAATTCCTAAAAACAAACCTATCTCATTGAACGATTCTAAAACAATGTTATATTCTTTGAGCCAGGACAAGACTTCTTTCCAAAATTCAGAAGACACTTTGCAACGAGAGAGTAAATGTTCTAACGATTCTGGTTCTTCATTGCAAAAAGTGCAATTTGGAGATTGCATAATAACAGTTCAGGAAATAACAGTTCAGGACAGTTCAGTCCTCAATTGAACAATGTATCAAGATTCGCTAATCCGTCTGTAGGGGTATGTTCATTATAACTGCTAGAGAAGGACCAAAATCCTCTTGATTGATTGAATTCATTCAGTCGTTCGTTCGTTCATTCATTCACTCCCTCCCTCCCTCCCTCCCTCCCTCCCTCCCTCCCTCCCTCCCTCCCTCCCTCCCTCCCTCCCTCACTCACTCACTCACTCACTCACTCACTCACTCACTCACTCACTCACTCACTCACTCACTCACTCACTCACTCACTCACTCACTCACTCACTCACTCACTCACTCACTCACTCACTCATTCATTCATTCATTCATTGGAAAACTTAGGACCTTGATAGGAGACAGAAAATTGTCTGATTTTTATTTTACAGCATATGGTAGACAAAAGAATATGTATGTCTGGTAATAATACTGAGCTATGAGTTTGTTTGTTAAATAAAAATATACGGCTTTCAAATTTTGAAATAAGAATAGTCAGTTCTTAAATGAAAACATAAACTGATCTAACTAGAATAAGTGGATGTCGTAAAATTTAAGCAAATTAAGTTCCTTGAAGATTGGGTCGCTGTATGGGAGTATCACAATTGGACTTGTAACAGTTAAACTGATAACAATTTTAAGTTTTATAAGCTTAAAAGCTTATAAGAAATCGTTAATTTTATACTATTTATAACAGGTAAAAACTAAATAGACTTTCCATTCTACATAGGTCACAGCGGTTAATGTTGTTGTTGTTGTTGTTCTTTTTTTAATGCTTTTAAGCCCTATTTCCTTATACAGCTTATTAAAGGGGACGTATCACGGGGATTTGACCTTTTATCGTGGTGAAATACAGTAATAGCCCACGTATAAGAACCTTAATTTTCCAATTTAGCCTAAATAGGTTCTTATATAAATGGTACTTAAAGCAAATTTAGGCTACCAAGGTTCTTAAAATAGGTTCTTATGTTTTCATATGAATTTCATCTGAATATACTATAATTATATATTATAAATATCATTTCATAATGCAGTTTAATGGCAAACACAATAGACATACAACATGGTACTTCAGCTTGAAAGAAAAAAAAGGAATGTCAAGTTACTTTTAAATACAGATGTAGATGATGATCTTAATTCAGCAGTTTCTACCTATACACTTTCACAGCAACCCCACTGATAAGAACCTAACTTAAAATTTTGGTCCAAATAGGTTCTTTTGTGGAGGGGGTTTAAAATGAAAATTTTAGCCTAACAGGTTCTTAAAACCCAGGTTCATATACGCGGGCTATTACTGGAACTCCTTCACTTAAGTTACAAAATAATTATAGAACACCAAGAAAAAGAAATCAACTGAATTCTTGAAAGGAACAACTCATGACCTGCTCTAGTGAATTTTGAAAACGAAAAGCGCGAGAACTTGAAAACAGTTGGCTAACTATTTTCACGTTGCAGTCTATTTACAGTCCATCTGTGGTCAGCGACACTCATCGCGGCGATCGTCTTAGTACACTGATGACAAGAGCGAAAGCTTGACGTGTTTAATTTGATTTCTTGTCTCACTGGAAGGAAATTCAGGTCCCTAACGAAAAAAATAATTGTTTGTTATTCACTTGAAATCTGATTTGTCTGTTCAGTTGACTTGTTACTCAGTCGGTAAGAGGACGCTCAGTATCTTACCAACAGTTCCATGACATAGGTGCACGTCCCCTCGATTCCTGTGAAGTAGTTTGAACTTTCCGTTGTCACAGACACTGAGCTAGTGGGCCTAGAAAAATAATCGATTGAGTACAATTTCCGGAATCAATCGAGCTCCATCCTGAACTCACTCAAATTTCGTTGTTCGATGGCGTTCAATTAACCAACTCAATTGAAGTCAATCCATGCATGGATTGAGTGCGATTGCGTTCGATTACCTCTCTCCTACGCACGCAGAGGCCTCTTTTGCGCTCGCGAGGAGACAAATAAGGAGCGTGAAAGAATGAGGAGCGCGAGGGTCGAGCGGAGACTAATAAGGGACTGGAGAGAATGAAACAATGACGAGCCCGGGGGACCCATTTTTCCTCCCATTTCTGACTTTTCGCGCGTGAAGGCGCCTATGAAGGCGTATGAAGGCGCCTCTGTGCATGTCTTCAGAGAGAGAGTCAACCACGTTCCCAGGGTCTCTCTTGCAGGAGGAAGAGAAAGGAGGTTGGGAGGGAGTTCGATTGGCTACGCCGCCGGGTCGCGTAGTTTTTGCCCCTCATTCGTATATTACTTTCAGATCAGAGGGGGACAGCGGCTCGTTGCAAAGTGGCAGTCAAGGATTGAATTAGATACAACCAGGGCTCGTTAAATTTATTCATTCATTCCTAATTCGTTCATTCTTTCATTTATTTACTTTCATAATATAGCTCGAGCGTGAGGCGTGAATGTATAAATGACGCATTTTTGTGCGTGTGAAGCTTCTAAATCGTTACGAAAAGAGAAGATTCTAGATTACACCTAAAATAGTAAAGCCTTACCAAAAAATAAATGACTTAAAGGAGGTCGACCTTGCGTGTTTTAAAAGCTATTATTAGCTATTATTTTTAATTTAATTTATGGATTTGTCCAGACGAGGGCCCAGACTGAAGGAAACTCACTGTACTATTTTGATTCTGCTGGTGCCAGCTGTAAAAACGATTTGCATTCCATCTTCCATTGGTATCAACATGGAACCAACTTTATGGAGGAACGGAAAATGTTCAGTTTATTGTTTACATTTGTTTTCCTTACGCTAATAGTCCATTTGCAATCGCCCGAGGCTCTTACTACCCAGTCATGTGGCAAATCTGGTTCACACCTGCTTTCCGGCCAGAACAAATTTCTCTTATTGTCTTCCCATTTTGGACTGAAGATCTCCCTTTGTATCAGACAGAAGCCCACCACAGTGATCGCTCTTAATGCCAGTTTGCAAAGTTTCCGTGATTTCAAAAGCTTCTTGTAAAAGTCTTTAAAACAAAGGACATCATCTCGCATGCGACTGCAAAGTGGCACTTTTCAAGACGCCATTTCCTGATTGGCTGCGTCCACGTGCTGGTATTGTAATAGGCATGCTCGGACACGGGTCGCTAAAAAACAAATGTTTTCGATAAAAGCGCCAACTGAGGAGGTTATTGCGTGACAGTAGCTTGGTACGAAAAGGATTGCAAGTCTCGATTGTGAAATAGTGGTTTGAACACTTCGGCTGATAGCACCCGTCTGTTTTGCTTTGGCGGCGTAAATTCACGCGGATTTAGAATTACAAGCGGTGCGAACAATGGCCGGCATCGAGTGTTAACAAAAGCAGATGTACTTTTGTTTGTGCGGGTCATTGCAACAGCTGTTTGTCACCGCGTGTTGCGGAATTTGCATACGTTGACAAATTCCTAAAAGTTAAAGCGAAACGGAGCTTTAAATAACAATTTCATAATTAATTGTACCCTAAAAACATTTTGGGTGTGTATCTCGCGGTTAAAGTATTAAAAAGGTCACTTTGTCAGGCGAAATATATTTTCTGTGTCGCTTGCGGGACATAAACAATGGACGAAATTGAAAAACAATACAATGGTCTGGAGCACGTTTGTTGACGGTTTGTCAAAGATCCACTAATTGTTTCAAGGGCAAGTCGGGGCGAGCAGAGTTGAATCCATCTTATCTTGAAGAACCACGCGGGTCCAGTTCACACTCATCGAATTTCATGGAGACGCGTTTAGCTTGAGACGTGAACTTATACACCGTGGGAAAAAAGTTTGACGGAAACTTTTAAGCACAAATATTGAGGTAAGGAAACAAATTTTGTTTTTTGAGCCGATCAACGACGCTGTTCTTCGGAAGCGAGAAGGGTGATCAGTCGACAGATGTGGGAATTTTACTTTCAGGAAGACAATAAATTTTTCATCTGTCGTGCTTGATGGGCCAACACAAGCTCGCGTTGTCTCTAAACGCAGTAAAAACATATTTTCATTGTAGGTAAACTTTTTATAAACTATGCTGTGGGAATTTTATTGATTTGGAAGAACAGAAATGTCAAAGCGATCTTGAGACCTTTTGTTTGAATCTCTGTCGGACCACACATGGCATTGACAACGAAGCTTGGTTGTTTGAACACGATCTCTGCCAATTTTGTTCCTTTATTTGGATGTCAAATATGTTGTAACTTTGCCTTGTGAAAGTGGCAGTAGTAAATAGAAAAAAAACTATTTCTTTGGGTTGCAAATGGAAAATTATAAAGCAAATTACTGTTGGAAGAAGTTAATAGTGAGCTGTTGAGATCGAAAACAGAAAATTGGTAGTTTAGTCCCACCACAAATCCGATTACTTCTATCGTTAGCAAGATGAACTAGTTACCTAATTTGTAGTTGATTTTAAAGCTGAATTGTCTGTGTGTTCGTCTTTATCAATGAATATCTAAATAAGCAAAGCGTGGTGAAACACCGTCGCCTGTTTCTTGCTTCGATATCAAAATGTAACAACGTTACCGATATATTTAGGTTAATTTTGCTAAAAATAACTTTTCCCCGTCGCGATAAAATGCTCTCAAAATCTATATTATTATTTCAACGAAGGGATGGGATATTCGAAGCAGCAATATTAAATATGACGTTTAATATAGTTCTATTTTTGTGATTCGATCATCTGTATTTATATCATTTGTCGGTTGCATGTTGATCGCTCCTACTTGGGGAATACATATTATGACATAATATGCGATTAACACAGTCTATATATTGTAACATTTTAAGCGACTAACTTTCGTCGGTGTTTTAGTATTTAGTTAATATACCGACACGAAATTAAGCAAGTAGTTCCGACTTGCAACTGATTATCGATGATTTGAGGTTTAAAACGAACATTTATTGACGTTGTTCGGCCAGTGGTTATGCTGGTTCAATATTTCAATTTACTTTGTTGGAAAAGACTATTCATCTGTGCACTCGTGATTAGACGACTTGGCAAAAATATATTCTGATCATGATTTTACATGCCGTTAGGAAGATCGCGAAGGAGACTCTGCTCGCAGGGTATGACACTGATAAGTGCTTCGTCAATTATCACAAATGTATTTCCCCCGCGATAGGAATTTTATTTAGTACGGTGGATGGTGATTTGTTTTACATCAGTTTACTTGCAGAAGTTAAGGCTGGTACATAATCGCTACAGGAAAGATCAGATGGTAGCTACAGTTCTTTAGCAAATGACTGTTTGGGTTGCTAATGGCAGCAGAAGTCTTCAGAGGGAATTATTTGCCAGTGTAAACAAGCTCGTAGTTATTTTATTTTTGCAAGGTTCATTTGTTTTAAGAGTTGCCTATTCATCAGTCAAAGCTTTCGATCATGAAAATCGAAAGCGAATAGTCTATTTGTTATAGTTTATAAATCTTGATAATTGATATTCCGTTTGTTTCATACTAAACGTTGTTATTTTGAAGTTATACTGCGTAAATCGAGAGCATTTTTACTTCTAATTGCACTATGGGTCACAAAACAGTGAGTAACGAATCCAATTACGGCATTCGAGTCGAACAAGGAGTTTTTCCTACCACATAGAAAACCAGGGGAAAAGGTGAAGGTTATTGACTGGGATTGTAAAAATAGGATTTGCTTTGATAGAAAAAGAACAAACCCGTGGGATACATAGCGATGAAGAGAAATCGATATTCAATGGCGTATGGATTAAGTTTACATTATATAGCACTTGGATTTGAGTTTTTCACCTGAAAGTCTAACAAGTTTTGTCATCAAGTTTATACGCATCTGCACATAATGTAAGACTCTTTATTTCCAAATACTGTAGTCCCTCAGTTTTGCTGCCTGCCTAGTCTTCTGGTAAATGAAACCTATAAAACATGTTTCAAAATATGTACCTTGCCATTCCAACTTTTGTCATGATAGTATTACACCAGAGCTATCTGTAACTATGATCGCAACTTTCCAGTGCTGGTCTTTTGGGCGCCAAGTTTATGATAACCTAAAACCCTTCTGTGTTTTCTAGTCTACATTTTCCCCAAATCAGTCATTCCATCAGTTTTCTTTCTCTCTAGCTCAGTTTTTTTTTCATTGTTATATCGGATGGAAAACTCAGTTAGTTCAACTGAAAACTAATCCATTTTAGAGCATGAAATGGAAATCATCGTGCAAGAATGCCGAAGAATAGACACAGCTTTTTATAGTTACTGTTTCAGGTCAAAGGTTTACAAACAATTTTGGATTAATTAACTCAGATTACATAAACCATTGAAAAAATGTTAAATGCTCTTGTTCGATAATAATCTATAGGCGGATTAACCCGGCTTGAAACACCAGTTTCCGGAGGTTTTGCATTCTATCGCAAACGAAGGTTGGTCCGCACAAGGCACCTTACGGCACTGAAAGGGATCAGCGAGGATTCTGCGTTCGCGTGTGTTGGCATGCCAGCATAACGTAACTAAGGATTGGAGTCACGGTTTTGCTC
The DNA here is from genome assembly GCF_977016875.1 of Pavona decussata. Taxonomy (NCBI): domain Eukaryota; kingdom Metazoa; phylum Cnidaria; class Anthozoa; order Scleractinia; family Agariciidae; genus Pavona; species Pavona decussata. Next base: position 1,117,290 of record NW_028145615.1, read on the forward strand.
TTTTATAATGGTATGAAATGGTCTCGTCTTATCAGTTGTAGGATGAAAAAATTGAGAAGATTAAAATGGATCCAATGAATCTCAAGATGAAAGCAATTTAGGTCAATGCAATTTGCGTGAAAGCTTTTTAAAACCTCGTTCCAAATGTTTTTCTTCAGTATCGAATTTTAAAAACCGGCTGATAAATGCAATTTGCAGAAGTTCGACTTGAGCTCTCCAATTCCACTGGCATTGGCCACTGATCAACGTGTCGCTTTTCAGCCAATGTTTTCGGATTGGATGTGTGTATAATACTGTAATTTTAAATTTAATGCACCTGAACCAGATTCAGGCAACTTTAAATTTCAAGTTTGAAGACGCATTCCGTGACATTTACCATCGCAAATGCAAAGCAGAAACTGGAGGGGGGCACAAGAGCCCAGGGTGAGCTACCTTATTGGTCATTCATAAATAGGGTTTGAACTTGCCACTGATAGATAGACACTATATAATTAAATATTTTTGGTTTTCTTCACTGCTAGCCGCCAAGTCATTTTTAGCCGGTTAGTCGATTGTATGAGGCTGCGTTGATCCGGATGCCGATCTTACACAGAATCTAACAATCTAGGGAGCAGGCAAAACTTGCGTGGTCTCAGCGAGGTGTATGGTCCAGGTCTCTCAAAAATCCAGCAGTTAATAAACAAAGAAGTACTTGACCAAAAGATTGACCTTGCTTAAAATTCGTCCGGTCAGCAATGTACAATGACGCTCTGGAACCTACCTTTGATCGTGTTCATTTCTGATCGGGAAGAGAATTTAAGGGTGATTTTTATGGTGTCTGACGCAAGCTCTTTGAGGCGTGTTTGAGATGTGTTTCTGCTTTGGAGAATTTTTCGCCGAAGACTCTTACTGCAAATTGCAAGTGGAACTTTGTATCCGTATTAAATCTTTCAACAAAAATCATTTAATTAAGCGGTTAAGTCCACTCCGTATGTTTTAGTTTAACACTGGGCTGTCCAATTATTGATCAAGATTTGAACAATTTCAAAAATTTTAACGTCATGTTTCGAGATACAGTGACTAGTAAATGCGGATTTAAACCGGCGGCGTTCTTGGTTCTACTCTTTTTAGCGGGGACGATGCGGTAAACTTGTGCGAGATTTTGTTTATTACAAGGTAGGGTGTGGTTCACTGTAGGGTCATTTGCGTCCAAGATTTGCAATAAACGAAGGAAGAAAATCCGCGGCATACAAGGAAAGCACTCAATCTCAATAGTTTCCATGGGAATGGCACTGAACAATTTAGGATTCCCACCAGAGAGGCAAAAGTAATCTGAACCAGCTTGTGCGTTATAACAAACAGTACCACAGGGAAGTATTGCTCAGTAGCTTTCATTTAACCGGCGATACTTCCACAGACTCAAAAATAAGACCCACGTTGTTGCTACACAAGATTAGTGCTGTTTGCTGATTAGCTACATTTGAAAGGTGATTTTCATACTCAACAGTTAGAACCGCCTTCTGGAAAGGGTTGCTTTGTAGTTTTTGTCATACTTAAGATTTTCAACCATAGACACAGCAACTCTCGGTTTGATGAAAGTTTTCCTAAATGTTGGCCCCACATATATCTCTTAGCATATCTGATGGAAAGTTTTTAATTGTTTGTTGTTCAATACTTTTACAGACCTATATTGGACTGATTTACTGAGAGAGATCGCGAAGATCAACCCTTCTCAAGAACACTGATGTATTTGTCAAGTTCACCTAAGAGTTGTCGAACTGATGAGTATTTGGCGCCGTTTAGATTTCTCAATTAGCACCTTGATGTTTATCCACAGACAGAGTTTTAGCCCAAGGATGATATTTTGAGTTCTAAATCGTCGTTTATAAAAAGTATTTTGTGCTCCCGAAGTGGTGTTGCTCTTATTCAGACAGCCAACTCAGAGTAATTCAGCTTGAGTTAACAAGGACTTTGTTTTCAGGTGGCATATTTGTTGTAAAAACAATCCATTGTTCAGAGCAGCTGACCTGAAGCTTGGAGATTGGCTGTGGATATTTATAAAGCAAATGCAAATTAGCCAATATATAGACGGCACGAAAGTTCAAAAGAGATCGGCCCTGCTCTTGTTTTTCTAAAATTCTTTAAGATAATATTTATGTTCGTGTAAGGTAAATGTTCCTAGGTAAAATGGACAAAGGCATCGCCAATTCTAACGTAATGAATTACGTATGAAAGCAGGTTCCAACGGGTTTCGCTTGCTAGAAACTGAAGCGTCCCGGAGTTAGAAACAGCGCAAGGAGAACGAAGAAACAAATGTCGCTTACTGCCTCGTTACAGGTAACATTATGATATTTTACACTGACAAAGAATCGACAGGCAAGTAGATTTAGCTTAGTGGAATGTTGGTAGGCCTACGCGAAAAAGAGAGCGAGCAACGTTGATTCAGTTGTAAGTTGTTTTCAAAACGCAGTTCTGTGCTTTCTTTTGGTACAAGTTCAATTTGCAAACTTTTGAAAGGTTTCTAAAAGAAATGGAAGTCCAAGTCGATATCAACCAAAAAAAGTTATTACGAGTATTCGGAAATTTTGTTGCAGAAACTTCGATGCATTTATCCCGGTCAAGTTACATTATCAGTTGTGGTCTGTCTTCAGCTAGCAAAACAAATCAACCGAACTGAAGGCTGACAGCCTATAAACATACTTCAGTTGTCAGCTATTCCGCCTACGAATTTTTGGAATAATATTTTTTGGGGTCGCACGTCGTTCTTCACAGGTGTGGATATTTTAATATGTTAGCCAGTTTAACCTCGAAACGACTCGTAAGGAGCCTTTTCAAGTCTCAACCGTTTTGACAGTTCATTCAGTTTTTTCATATACCGTAACAATCTTGTAGTTCATAGTGTTTCATTCATTAGCATTAGCTTGTATTATAAAATGTCATACGTAGTTCTCCTTGACGGCCATCGACGTTGTGTATCTTGCATTTGTCAATCGACATCACATAGTATTGCATATTTCAACATTGTAAATGCGATCAGTTCATGTAACCCAGCGAAGACCTTTATGCAACGACGCGCGATCGTTAATTAAACTTTCCCGCGCAAAAGCTTTCAAGAAAATAACTGACTGCAGACTGCAAATGAAACCCCGATGCAAAAATAGTATAATGAACTTATTCAATAACTTTTAGAACTGTTAGTTCTTAAGGGAATAATTATCATAGTTGTTGTGGTATATATAAGCAAATCCCGTGGACGGTCTATGTGAATCGTGCAGCAAATAGGCCTTATCACGGTTTTCGACGCCATTTTGACGAGTAGGCAAACAGGCTCGAAATAACAGTGTTTGTATGGAAATCCGATGTCAAATAATTTTCATAAAACATCGCTTCTGAAAAATTCATGAATTGGAAACTTTTGGCAATAGGAAAAGGATTTTAAGAAAAAAAATTGGAGGGATGTAGCTGTGCCAGAAAGCGTCCAGTCGCCGTGTTTTGAACTTTCCATACATTTGTCTGTTAGCGAACCAGCCGTGAACTGCTCTAAAAATAGCTCGCGGGAAAAAAATACAGGGAAATGTTTGGAGAGTTCAAAACACGACTGGAAGCTTTCTGGCACAGCTACATCCCTCCAACTTTTTTTTTAAATCCTTTTCCTAGTGCCAAAAGTTTCCAATTCATGAATTTTTCAGAAATGATGTTTAATGAAAATTATTTGACATCGGATTTCCATACAAACACTGTTATTTCGTTATTTCGAGCCTGTTTGCTTACTCGTCAAAATGGCGTCGAAAACCACTCAGTGTCGACAAGTTCTCCCATGGCAAAACTGTACATGACAAGTAAATATTGAGCAATATTACAACTTAATTATGCTACAGTTACTCGTGTTTTATTTTGGTACCGACCAGCTGAAGGAAAACTCGCAGCTTTCAGCGCACAAACATTTGGCTTGTACAAGACCAGTGTAGAGATCAGTTATTTCGTACTGGATAGTTGGGCATAAGATAGAATGGTACTCAGCTGTGAAATGTCTGCCACAAGTTACAAGCTTCTACACGAAGTTTCGTTGATCGAATAAAACTTTTAATGGTAATATGTTTAGTGATGCCCGTTTCCTGTTCAGCGTAATCTAGACGTTACTTCTTGTGGCTTAACACTTTTGTAGATGTTTCGCCAAAACCGCTTCTTTCGTTTTGCTTCTTCGTACACCGCCAACACGTGGTTTATATGAAGAAGGGTAGAGTTTTTGTATGCCTTCGTTTTCCGGTACACTCATCAATCTTTTCCTGACTTGTCACTTGTAAAAAACGTTTTGTTTTTCGTCGGTTACCAAATGGCTGTTCATTTTGTTCCAAATGCCAGGAGAGTGTTTCAGTGGAAGTGGAACTTTATATCTCAGAAAAATCTCACGAAACATTCTCCAAAAGCTGATTGTTTTGTTTTTCTTCCGGTTAAATGTCCGATTAAAGTTGCATGTGCACCCAAGAGCAGCTAAGCTCACTTCAAGGTCATCGCCGGACATCTGCTCCGTTCGCTTAACATGGCCCAGTTAATGCGATTTCAACTATAAGCCTGTGATAAAATCCTACAAATTGTAACCTCCATGTCATATGAAGGTTATCAAGCACCGTTTTGGTGCATTTTTTTTTTTTATTTTCACTGGTGTATTACAAGTGATGCTCCTCTACTTTTGCTTACCCTCGTCTCGATTGTCAGAAATTAGAGAATTAAATAATCAGTAGATTGGGGACGAGACCGAAAGAGTTTCTTTTCGTCTGTAATTGATCGTATATTGTTCACATAAATCGATTGTCTAGACTGCTTCTTATAATGGAATACTAAAGTTACTCGTACCAGGTCATGAAGATGCTCTGTTTACCAATCATCAGTTAAAAGTGTTGGAGTGGAGTATCTATAGATAACTTGGGAAAATGCTTTGATATCAAAATATTGGCTCACATATAAATCTACAAGAAGAAATAATAAAATAACCTCTTGGGACAAAAACAAACCTTTTTTCACGTGTTGGCTGGCAGATAAATAGTATATTATAAGCAACTTAAATTTCTTGTAAAAATACAAGACCAGTTGGTCTTTGTGGGTTACTCATATTTATTCAGTTATGGTGGTCCGCCTCTAGGGAATTCGTAATTTAAATGTTATCAACGCCTGTAAAAAACGTGCTCTGGAGATATAGCTTGACTGGTGCCTTACAGAATTTGTTATGTGCTGCGATGCCTTTTCAAATTTGCCACCCCTTTCAATGCACTGAGCAGAATTCACGACCCTTCTGTCACGTCTAGCGCTATTTGTGACTGGTGGTTTCATTCATAGCCTGATGGTTTTATTTCAGTAATCGATCAACACTACATAAAAGATTTCATCATAATTGAAAAGCACTCAAAAGCTTCAGTTATGGCTGTATCCGAGTCACAACATGCTACAAGCGAACCGACGCGGACCTGCCAACACAGAAATTCCCGCTCTCCAGTGGTTTTCCCACGGGTTTTCCCGCGCGAAGCATACTGATATAACAAGTCTATAAACCCAGTTATCTTTCCTTTCCAAATTGCCAATTAAGATTACCCGAGAGGTAAGTGTTCATGTTCTACGGCAACCAACATTCCGCTTGTCTCTTATCAAAAGTGCCTCTTAAATATTGTGCATGGGAAAGCGCTAAAACGTCGAGAAGACATTTCCCGCATGTGGCTGATATTCTTCGTTCGTGAAGCCTTTTTTTAGCCGGCTTTATATTCACGCCACATTCTGTTGTTTTGCAGGAAGAGTCAGGACAGAAGGGAGCCAACGTAACATTTGTAAACCCGTGTTAGGTAAGTCTTGAAACTTTTCGTGTTGTGATAACATACATGCATATGAGCAGTGATATTATCAGTTAATGTGTGTTACAAGGCCAAGACTCGTACAATTTGTCTTAAAATTTTGTTGAGGCGCGCGAACTTTAATCTTTCAATGATTGTATAAACGTTGCAAAAACAAAAAAAATCAAACATCTGTTCTACAGCATTATCATAATTGTCTCAACGATGCGAGCAACAATATTTTCAACGTTATCGATTGTCGCTAAATAAGTGAGCCGCATTCAGTCCTCATTGCGATTTCAGTTTGGATACTTCACAACTATTCAAGTGGGTGTTTCGAAGTAGTTCTAGTGTTATTTAATAATATATATAATGTTCGCTTTTAAATTTCCTTTAGTAGAAATTTTAAACAAATTGTCGAATATATATATATTTGATTTGCGCCTTCTTAGAATTATCTAAGGTGCCGCCATGTGACCAATTGAACTCTGCAAACACGTGTTGGCGAATACACGTTTGCTTGTGTAAACGGTACGGCAACAGTTGGCAAACATGTCGGCAGAGTCAGTATTCCGTTTCATTTCAAATATACACGCCAAGTTATTTGCAAACTTTCGTTTTGTGTCGGTGAAATCAGCCACATTCTAGTCAAATTTTAACGTCGCACTTCAATAAGATAGAAGAGAATCGAATCTACTCAGCTCGACTTTTTTTGGTCAAAGTAAAGTGTTACTTTATTGATTAATTTTGCTTGAATTACGTTCGACTTGATAGAAATGCGGGGAAATTGTTCCCAGAAATATGCCATTCATTTCTACTTAAAAATCGTGGCAACGGTCACGCGGGAATTTTTCCCGCCATTGTGCTGTGATGAAAGTTGCTCCACAATGCAAAGTGCTGCCGGTGGCTACATTGCCTTGTGTCTTCAATGACACATTGAAAATAGTGTTGCCTGTTAATTATACGATTGGTGAGAACATTCAGTAGAACCAAACTCGTCCTGCTAAACAAATATGCATCAATCGTTGTCGTATTTTAACTGATAGTCATACTGTTTATACTACAAGATGGGTTTGTCTTCTGGATACAAATCCAAGAGAATGTGTCTCGTACCCAGGTGTTACTCTACGAAGAAAGCATCTGGTAAAATCGATCACGTTCTCCAATCTGACTGGTCAATGAAAATGGTCCGATGCAAGTCGCGTCAACCATTTTCGAGCGACTTTTTAAATCTTTGCTTTGCACGCGCGTAGACGCAAGACTTACAAAAAATACATATAGATCTTGACACTTCTGTCCTTGAATGAAAGTGGTTTCTTGTATCGATATAAACTTGCATTTGTGTAACGTTTCATTTAAACTGTGACAAGTTCTGATAAACTTAAAATTTTTTATAGTGTTGTCTCTGTGCTCAAAGTTTGTGAAAAATTTTGCTTGCCAATCTGACGCGTACAACTAACTTATACGCGTACTACAGCGCGCGCACGTTAGGTACCAATGTAAAAAAAACTATAGCAGCGGCTTTCTTCTTTCCCAGAAACTTGAAAATCACTGACTTCTTTTCTGAATACTTTGAGTGAAATATTACCGACATTTATAGCGACAAATTGATGTTGAAAATCCACCTTCCGCAATTCGTGAGCAAAGTCTTTTTGATATGCGCAGTTGTGGTGTGTCACATTCCTGTTCTCTCCCAAAGAGTACGATCTGGGTGCTAGAAGTCATTAGTCATTCAAATGTTACTGTGCAATACTTTGCTGTGGTGCTGTTCATTATGTTGTACAAGATGGTTCCAACTTTGGACTGTATGAATCCTGTAGTGTGAACATTCAAGTGAAGGCTACTGAGCAGTACTTTTCTGTGGTACTATTTATTATACTGTACAAGGTAGTTCTAACTTTTGAGTCTGTGGATGAAATCTTAAGTGTGACCATTCAAACGAAAGCTACTGAGCAGTACTTTCCTGATGCTTTGCGTCCGAATTTTGGTACGTTCAAGAAAAAAGAAAGCAAATGTTCTCAGATCTTTTTTTCCCACAGTATAGGCGTGTGAATTTGACCCAGTGAAGCGTTATAAATATAAGGTCTCTTATTGTCAAACAAACGCTTGACAAACTTTGATTTTCCAAAACGTCACTCAATGACGTCATTTTGACCAGTAGAGCCACCGAACCTTGACAGAAGTTAGATTTTCTTTTCAACACTGGTCGTTACAGCTCAGTGTTAAAATATTTCCCGCGTTTGATACGTTTGCTTCATTAGACCAAAAACTTTAGTTGGAAGTTACGATTCGATGTTTTGCCACGTTGAGCACTCGGTGAACATCGCGTTTTCAGAACGCGCGCTAAACCGTTTATATAATTTCCTGACGTAAGCAACCTTATTTTTGGAGCGGGTTTACTTTTCGACGTTCATGTGGCCTTTAAGAGAAGTGTTCCTTGGTATTAAGTTAGAACAGACCTAGAAGGTAAGATGTAATTGATATTTGGAAAGAGGTAGCTTGAACATGTGCTTGACGGAAGTAAAAATGAAAATATGTTTTTGTTAGTATTCAAATTTACTTCGAAAATCGCGTTGTTTTGGCATACTGATGAAGTAGTTGTCTATATAGAACCTCGGCGAAGTTCCTGTTTTTCAGATCAATATAAAAATATTGATCTTTCCTCATACTCATAAACCACACGTCCCTGCTGTTATTGTACCAATCTTATCGTTCGGGATAAAAAGGAACATTTCTTCTTTGAGGCTGTTCTGGAAAATGACACGTTAGCGAGATCGACTTAGGCCGCCATCGGTTACTGTTCTCAATATCACTGTGTGCCTCGTGTTTTGTCTAGAGCAGCGGGAAAATACCTATTTTTTTATTGCTTCATAATAGCTTGTTTATACATGTCTGTATCAGCATACGAATTATTTTTATTCAAGATAAAAGTGATTTATTCTAACTGGTAAATACAACGAGTTCTGTTGGTCATAATTTATTAGCTGATAATTGTGCTCTTTACCTCAGAGCCAGAACGGTCACTGAATTTTTATATTGCTTCTTATAGAGTAACGTAAAAGCCTTTATCGGATATGGAGGCGCAAGTATCCGAGGCAACGAGTTGTGATTGTACCAGAGAAGACATAACTGAAACAGGGAACGAAGTCGAAACTTCAAACTTTGCATCGCGCGAAATTACGACAAAGGACGCGACAAGTCAGGGAACAATAATGGAACATTCAGATACTGAAGAGCATGACACAGCGGAAAGTAAGTGTGCAAGCACCGACGAAACCACAGCGGAAACCGAAAGAAGCTCTTCGTTAGATCGAGAAGCGTTAAGCTTTAACAATTCATCAGGTTTCCAGGAGCGCCCCGGTGGAGACGGGGATTGTTCGTTGGAAACCTCACCGGGGATAGAAAGTGATAAACTTTGTGAAAATGCGTCAGTGGGAAGTTCAGAAACTGCTTCTACTTCTGTGGACATCGCGGAAACAATTGGAACCTCTCACGATCGTGTGGACATGGCGGACAGCCAGCCCGAGAGCATTTGCATTGAGATGAGCGGCATGACCGAACGAAACGATGTTGAAAATGTTGTCTGTAACAAGATTTCCACTCAGGCAACTGAAACAACAGTTATATACATTTCTGAAGGTGACAATTCGGAGCTCGAAACCGATGTTTGTCGGATTTGCCACTGCAGTGACGAAGTTGAAGCCCTGATAAGTCCTTGCATGTGTACGGGATCTGTGAAGTTTGTGCATCATACTTGTCTCATGAGCTGGCTGCAGAGGGCTGTGATGAGCAAATGTGAACTCTGTCTTTATCCTTTAGCAGTGAAGCGAAAGAGAAAGCCTTTACGTAAGGTAAGTTCGACCAAGTTCACTCAGCGTAAAATTATTAAACATTAGCATTAATGTTCTCCTTGAAATCGGGTATTGGACGAAAAAGAAAGAGGTTTATGCAAACATCATTGTCTAAAGACTCAGGATAGAATTTTCGGGGCGCTGTAACGCATAATTAACTATAACTAACAACACACCGGCACAACTGACTTGTCATCCGCTTTGCATTCAAATTTATTCAGGGACTTTTAGAGCCAAAAGAGTTGGAGTTGGAAACATTTTACGTTCATAAGTAAGGTTTATGAGGATAGCTAATGTTTTGCAGAATTGTTTGTTCGAAAATTAACACCCTCTTAGCATTATCTACAGACATGCTAAACAAAGGCGTTTAACACAACAGGTGTGCTTTTGTTTGATAGTCAAAACAAGTTTTATGTTTCGTGCAGCCTCCAGGTGGTCAAGGGCTCTGAAAATTTGAAGATAAAACAGTTGAGCTGTTGTGTTTGCAAGCCAACAGAGTGATAAACATAACTTTCCTTTGCTACCATGATGTCAACTATGTACATTCACTACCAGAGAGGTGCTAGAATAAAATAGTTGCAGCAAGGAAATATTGTTGTCAAAAGACCAAATTCTCAACGCTAATATTGAAGAAACTGTATTTCAGTTCGGAAAACTGGTGTCGGACGTCATCAAAAGCAGCCGCCTTTTCCGTGTTTGGAGTGCTCCATGTTGCGGCGATTTTGTAAATTAACCACAGTATTGAGACCAAACGTTAGGAGAGTAAAAATACTTCGTTCATGTATTGTGGCGTTCTGGTTGAATTTAAATCTGTTACAATGTTCATTTGAGTCATAAGAGTTCAAATTCGCGCTTGACCGCTAAAAGCTGCTTACAACACAAAAATTACGGGAGGACACCTGTAAATTGATTTTAACCGGTGACACGCTAGCATAAGCGCCTTGTTGTTTTGCTTACGGCATATCTCGCTAAACACAGATGACGTGGAGGTAAAGAGGCACGCACAAGAACGAGAGTTCCTCTTGGTGATAATTCCTGGGCCCAGTTGTTCAAAGCACGATTAAGTTAATTCTGGGTTAACGTGAACATTGATTCAAGTTTACTAATACTATTCAGTAGAGATTCTTCCTAAAGATCTGCACCTCAGTTTTGACCTAGACTTTCCCTTACCATTAGATTGAAATTTGCTTTTCAAAAACATTTTTAGCGAGCGAGATGAAACGCTCGGGTTAACTTTTAATCAGGGATTAGCGATAACGGGCTTTCGTATTTAAAACCGGCCCGTGGCCCCAGATTTTATGTTATTCCTGGGATCGGTGAAGAAAGGAAAGATTTCCTTCTTTTTATAGCATCAACTACAATATTCTATTGTTGCGTGAAATCAAATTTCTCGCCACAAAACGGTCCGCCATTGGCAGGCCATAAGTTTCACTTTTGGCTGCGAGTGGATTGTCGAGTTTTATAAGCACGCAGAATTTTTAATTAAGATCAAAGAAGTTTTTAAATAAAAATACGAGATTGTTTCTTGCCCTGATGAGTTTATTATTTTAATCCCAAGCACCTTAACATTGCACGATAATAAGTTCATATTTCCTTGACAGTGTTCAAGGGTTTGTGCATGCTGACCTCTTTGAATGTTGTCTAAAAGACTTTCATTGTCCAAGAACAGGGTTCTAGACCCTTTTCTAATCCATTTACCAGCAGCTTTTTTTTTTTCCTTTTTAGTGGCGTCTCCCAGAAGACAAACCCTTTCCCATCCTGTGGTTGTTCACGTTCGTGGTTGCCATGACGCTGAACATAGCCTCGATAGCGAAAGACGGGAGTCAGCGATGCGTGTCTGATCCCTGCATTATATTTTACGTGCTTGGGTCAGCGGGCGCACTCCTTGGTCTGGCATTCTTCTACCACTGGCTTCGCAAAACCGTGCGTTACTTCGCGAAATGGATCGCGCTAAACCAAGAGTGGTCTTTAGTGGGACCTTATAACTTGAGAACTCAACTCGGACAGACGAACCTTGCCTACTCTTCTAAGTCGCTTTCAGAGACAGATGCGGCACAAGTACAGATCGCTTGAAACTGCAGCAAAGATTGTTTGCCATTGAAGAACCTTACAAAAGCAATCATATGTCTTTCACACGTTCCAACGGAGTTGTCAACTTTTTCAGAAGGCACTTCTTCTTCACTTGCTTCAATACGCCGAACCCACCTCAGCAACAGCGGTCTGACGGATAGACGTTCAATTAAGAGAGAATCTCACGCTAACGTTTCAGCAATCACTTGTCGTTGAAATATACGTTTTTACCATACATTGACAGACACCTAAATATATCCTAACAGTTTTTAAACCGAAAAAAAAAAATCAATTCTCACCTTTTGAAGACTGAGGGGTATCTGTCAGATCTCAAGATACTCTGATTTTTGTTTTTTTGGGTTTTTTTTTTTTTGGGGGGGGGGGGGGGAGGGTAATTAACAGATTGAATTTTACGTTTCAAAATGGTTCGGCTTGAAGGTAAAAGTCGCGTGAAACGGCTGTCAACACAGCTAACGCCTTAAAACAGTATTGCCTAAACCAGAAAAGAAAAGAGTTTGCCGTTATTTATTGATCAAGTTTTTGTGTGCTATTAAAAGTACACAATTCGTTTGTTTTCAAAGTTACAGTTATTATTTTATATGTTCCTGACATGATTTGTAGACTTGGACCGCCGTTTCTTTGTACATTACTCCCCAGAAATAAGGTTATTATAAAGAGATGTAAAATATTGTTAAATTATTGAGATAAAAAAAAAGTTTACTACGAAGCCAGAAATATATATATATCTATTATACGAGTCATTTTGAAAAGATAATAAATTAAAAAATAATTTTCTATAACTCAAGTTTATAATATTGTATGAAAACGCTTATATTTGAGATGTGAATGCTTACGTTTGATGTAGTTGTAAAGAGTTACGTTGAAGTTTTGAATAAACGAATTATAACGTTTGTTGGGCATTTATGAGCAATCTCCCGCGCGAGTGTTGGATGTGTAAAAGTATCATGGCTTCGAGCGCTGAGGATGCTATAATCATCCATATCCAACAAACTGATCTTGCTAGATCTTGATGATTTCATTTTCCATGAGCAATCATGCAGAAAGACGATTGAATGGCCGTTACTTCTCTTGCATGGTATAACGGATGATATCCTATAGCACAACGGGCAATTTACCGTGTGACTTGTGCTGCAACACAGTTGCGAGACATTGCCTAGTGTAACAGTGCCTTTAAGGCAACACCAAGGCAACAGGCTTTCTAGCATAATTTGTAACGCTTTCTCACAAAACATGGTCTCTCTAGCGAGTGTTTTTAAACTCCCTCTCCTTTTATCCTCAGGTTTAGGGTGAAGCCAGTGATTCTTGTCATAATATTTGGCCTTGAAACCACGCCCCAGAATTAGCTGGCACGCGACACCAATTTGTCTTAAGCGAGTCTAAAATAGCAGCGATTTCGTCTCCTTAACTGTCTGTGGGTCGTGTGGGATGCGTCCATTAGGGGTAAAGGCGAAGAGATGGTCCAGCATTTCAGACTAATTGTCCCTTCCACGTCCGTGTTTCGTTTCCTGATTCGACAAGCCACTTGGGGCACAATGGATGATTTTTTGTTAAGGCGTACATCTAGCGTAAACTAACTGCATCGGTTGTAACGACAAATCGATAACAAATTTGTGCTTTGTAGGTCATATGTTCTTCTCTTACCGAGTGGTCCAGTCATTTTCACGTTACCTCCAAAGCAACTGTACATTCAACAGGGGTGATGTCATCACCAACTGCCGCTCCGCATAACGGGCAGGGGAAGGAAGGGTCAGCTAAACTGTTGGCCTGAAACACGACAGATTTGTTACAATCAGGTGGGATTAGCGTCAAACGAGACTTTTTTAAAAGGAACAGAACCCAAGAACAAATTCAAAGAAGGCTTTCTGTAGTTTGGGAGGAGTCATGCAAAAACAAATTGGCTTCAAAGGGTGGTTCACATGAAATATATTAAGACGCCGGATGTTCATGTAAGTAAAACGATCTCCAGCAGTGAAAAAAGAAAACTATAAAATTAATGGCAAATAAGATCCATTTTACTTTACGTCGTTCCTTTTCCTTTTTCCTTTGGATGGGGGAGGGAGGGGGGTGACGGGATCATACAAACAAAATGGCAGCCTGGGGGAGGGGGACTAAAAAACCCCTCCCCTATAAAAAAATTATCTTCACTTTCACACAAGGCAAGCCTGTCATCCCACACTCTATGAAACTTCTTGGTATATTATCAAAGTTGGGGAAAACAAATACCGATTCTTGCGTAGTATCAGAAGAGCTTCTTCCTCCGCTTGAGCACGGCAGATGTTTTAAAAGCACATTATTTTAACAACATGCACTGTACCTTGATGCAGTAGTAGCAGAAAACATGACCGCACTGTCCTTGGTGCGGAGCTGTTGGAGGCTCATTACAGATGCCACATTCATGACATGCCACTTTGATTGATGGCTGCTTATCAAGAGACGCTGGGCTTGAAAACCGTCTAACAATTAGGTTCTTGAGCTTGTGAATGTTGATGAGAGGGAGGAGAAAGAAGACAAATTCCTGACAGATAAACAATGATAGCTTAGTTATTAACTCTTTTTCCAATACCTCTTCCTTTTATCCACCAAAAGAATAGATTCACAGCCTCCTCTGAACACTCAATCTTCCAAAGAAACGTTTTCCTGGCTGCACTTGACTGTTCAAAAACTAATCGCCCAAAAATTGGGCACAATTCACTTTTGTTGTAAAATAAATTTTGAAGCATAATTCTTAAGTCTGCTATATTTAGTTTAAGTTTGATTTCAGTTACTCAGTTCAAAGCTGAATGATGAAATTTCGTTCTATAGTTTTAATTAATAAGTTGAATTTTGAATTTAAAGGCTACAGTAATTTAGAATTAGCTTGTTTGTAACATCTCTCTCCAGGTTTTTGTCTAAGTAACCAGTTTAACCTTTGTGTACTCACTGCAAATCCATGCCAAAGTAATTCTCTAGTCATGAATTCAAAGCTGACTTGTCTGATAGACTGCCGCTGAGCAAACACTGGGTGAATGCCCAGAACACGCTCAAGTACTGAAGGATATCTGAATGCAGTTAAGTATTCTATAACAAGGAGAGTCAATGTATTATTAGTAACTTAACAAACCCACCGCTGATTAAAAATGGTAAGTGATGCTAGGGAAGGCAAGCCTGCCCACCCCCTCCCCTCCCTCCCTCTAAACTGCCATCCTATTTGCCCTGGTCCAGTAAATATTGTTGGTTTCAGAAAGATCTTAGTTCACTGAGGTTAATCTGTGATACCACATCCAACATTCTACAGTGTAGCTCCCACACTCACTTACTGTAGTTTTATGTTGTGAGTTACAAAGTAACTATTAAGGATACTTCCCCTTTTGTAAAAACACAAGGAAGTTGATGACAGAGGCAACCTGAAGGAGCTTTTCTCCCACATATATCCATCTCCATATCTGTGTAGTAAAAAGTAGTTCAACGAGTCAATAAAATAGAAATCAATTTTATAGCAGTGTATCAACAGGCTCTTTCTCTAAGTGGGAAATAAGGAAAAGACAGTGAGTGATAAGGAGAGTGGAAAAGTGAAGGTTTGGATGGAGATCAGAAGCTTGGGAACTCAGTAAAGTTTGCTCTGACAGATCTACAAACTTAAACTTGCTAAACTACAATTTATTAATAGCTTTCTGTCTTAGAGGATTACTTAAAAGGTGATTCCATCGAATTGCATTGCGCATCCTTGCTGCGCATAATTTTTCGCGTCATTTAGCGCGCGCACGAGCGCGCGCGCACAACATTACGGGATTTCCTTGAGGTTAAGCTCGGCAGGAAAATAAATGGTCCTTTTCTTCTAAACGAGCACGGTGACCCCCATTTTTTAATGCATCAATTTAAATGTCATACGGTTGACCACTATATATCGCGATTTAAAGAAAAGTTTAATACTCTACTTTGAGATATTTTTATTTGAATGCTTTAAAAAGCACGTATTTAGGTAGTGCTGCTTATGTGCACACGCAGCAAAAATCTTTATTTCTTTCATAATCTTCATTCCAGTTCAATGAAAATAGTTTGTTGTGTAAGATTACAGTAAATTTTGTTGAATTGCTTTGATATTTTAATGCAAGAAATTATTTTTTCTAGAAATGATAGTTCCCTATTTCTGATTACTAGCGTTCCCAATTTAAACCTCGTGGGTCATCTATTTACTATAATAGCCATCTAGGTTGCACAAAAACGAGCACGGTGACCCCCATTTTTTATTGCATTTTTGTAATGCTTATAACATAGTCATGAACTGGACCAAGTCTTAGAAAATTTTAAATACTCCTTCTTTTTCAGCGGAATCACCTTAATGAGTTAAATCCAAGTAACTATGACCTTTAACTCAAGTACTCTACTTACAAAATTGCATTCTAAAAACTTGTCTGTAATTCTTTGAATTTCAGTACTTCTCTCTTTTATGTAAGGAATCCCCACAACACAGAATCCAAACAGCACTTTTTTCAACAGACTCAAACTGATTCCTACAGAAAATAGCAATGATTTGTTATGTAGTAAAATGTCTATAAAAATACAATAGGCATGCTGAATGGATGTAGTTATAAGTTTCAAACATGAAATCCAACTCAATGTAATATATTAATGACAAATATAATGATAAAAGGTGGCACTATTTCATGAGCACTTAAGATGCAGGTTGAAAACAAGTTTCAGCAGCTTTTGGGAACTTAGTTCTCTGAAGTATGATCTTCTGGACAATCACAGGCAAACTTGTCTAATATTAATAAACAGAAAACAATAGGAGGTCTATCAGAACAAAGCATTAACTACAAAATGACGCAAGTTAAAGTGGCGGGAAAGTGTTTCAGGGTGTAATTCTTAAACAGAAAACTATATTACAAGTGTTTCAATTCCGCCTCCCGCTCCATAACCTTGCAAGGATAAGAATTATGACAATGAGGCTTGAAGGATAGATAGTACATCCAAACTGTTTCCTTTGAGTTCCTCAGTGGGTAGTGATGACATCATATGACATGGTAATCATGTCATGATTGCCAAATGGCAGCCATCTTGGATCGTCTTGGTTGCCATGGTAACATCAAAGTCAATGAACACTACCCAGCCACAGAAAATTTTCCCAGATAAATCTCTGAAAAAGTCCTGAAGTTTCATGGTGTTTGCTTAAATATTTAAAAACGTTATTTAGGTTCAAAGTCACCAAAGGCAGAACCCCCCCCCCCCCACCCCTCCACCCAGTCTTATCTTAATGTCTTACCTGTTGAACTATACTTCATATTAAGCATAATCTGACCAACAGTGGCATCAGAGTTATACACTGAAAACTGAAGAAAAATATAAAAATTCTGTACTCAGAGTGCAATAATTATTAAAACTTAAAAGTGGGATATTTCGTTCGGATCCACCGAACTTCGTCAGCCACAAGTTCAGTGGATCCGAACGAAATATCCCACTTTTAAGTTTTAATAATTATTGCGCTCTAAGTACAGAATTTTTATATTTTAAAATCGTGATTCCAGAGCAGGAAAACAATATTTTTGATTCTGAAGAAAAATAATCTTGTGGCAGCCAATTAACCCTTAATGTCACTATTCCGCATATACTTTAAATTATTATTGTTTAACAAAGCATGCAGCTAGATAACAGTATTGAGACAAAGTAAACAGACAACAAAGTGGCGTAATTGGGGGACACATCCCCGTGGCAGGTTAATACGACTTCCGGTTATGTGCGCAAAACAAACGTAAGCCTCACTTACCTCCCCACTAACGTGGGGTAGGACAAGAGTATTGGCAGAGCCTTTCTTATCTCCCCAGCACCATACGGGCTGGATCGGACAAGATAAAGGCAAAGGTATGAGATGGCAAGATACAAGCAATGCCAAGAGCTTGAGGGAAGTCGCAACGCAGACTTAACCGAACCACAAGGAGTGACCCCAAGTTTAATGAATATATAACAATCCTCCTCCAAAGGGAGGGAGGGTGGGTAAACAAAATTTTTAAACGTGTTTGCGTTCGTGCAATACTGCCAGGATAATGCCCTGGGATAGTGTTCTGACGCTTTTATAGCGAGACAGTGACTCAAAGTTCGGCCAATAGGTACAAACGTACTGTAAACTAAAAGACACAACGTGGCAAACTACTAGCCATCAATAGGGCTTTACAAAACGAGAACCAATCCCAGCAAAGGTAAGATTCATTTCTAGACAATTGTGCAACATATTGGTACAATTTCCTAGCCATGAAAGGCTTTTATCCTAACCCTACTGAATAGAGAGTATTCACTTATGAATGAGGCTTTCGTGTATACATTGTTGTCTGGGGTCGACACAACATTGCGTGACCAACCACCCCTAAGGCGTCACGTTCCATTAAGCGCATTTTACCGTTCGGTAAAAACCTTATTAATGTCACTATTCCGCATATACTTTAAATTATTATTGTTTAACAAAGCATGCAGCTAGATAACAGTATTGAGACAAAGTAAACAGACAACAAGGTGGCGTAATTGGGGGACACATCCCCGTGGCAGGTGGCAGCCAATTAACCCTTAAATCCTAAAATCAACTTCTTTATTCTCCCTACTATTCTCTACATTTTTATTATGGGTCTACATGAGAGAATTTGTTTGACAATCAATGAATCAATGCATGTCATTTTTGGTGATCATTTCCCTTATTCTCATGATCTGAAGGTTTAATCAAGCAGTGATATTGTTAGGATAAATTTGATACTGGACACCGTTGGGTTAATGGTTAAAAAGCTCTCTACAGATTAGTGCGTATAAACTGAGATATTCAGGGATTTGTTTTATGTAGTCACAATGCAACTTGACAGCAACATTCTTTGATTTCAAATAAATGTTGTGACAAGGACTTCCCAACCAACAGTATCTAACAAACTCCCCCCATAGTCATATACATAGGGTTGACATTTTTACGCTATTTGATGCCCCCATCTTAAATTAAATCTCTTTTAACTTCCATGTGGCCGATGCATCAATTGGAGGAAATAGGGGGCCTTAATTGTTAAAAGAAAAGGCAAAACAGGCAAAAAGAGCAAAAATAACCAAGTGTTATAATTACATATTACTACTGAAACTCCTTTACCCCATCTGCTACCTGGCCACATTTCACTCTCCACTACCAATCCCCTCTCCCCCCCCCCCTCCCCTCCCAATCATCCCACCTATTCCTCTTGCTCCATAAGAAACCTCATTCTTTTCTTTTATCTTACTACATTCTCATGCTGTCATTGAAAAATGACTCACTTATGAACAGCTGACGTCTGTAAGTAAAAGCAGATAACTTTCCTCACACCAGCCTGCTACCCAACATCTACCACTTCGTTGATAGTTGTGTGGCGGAAGGAAAATATGGACAAGTCGTGAAGAAAATACTGGCACTTTACATAAATATATTTATATATTGATTTTGCTTACCCTCCAAATAAGAAATCTTAGAACTGCATTAAGTTCAGCTTCATATTTTGTAAGAACACCAGCCTGGGAAAAAAGAAAATTTTTAAACACTTAGGCTGTAGATCATCATTTGATTCAAACTGACCACACATAATAGAGGTTGGTACGACAATAGCATGATGTTTGAACCGCGCCTAAGATCACCCTATGGCATAGGTATGCCATTTGTTGTCTACCAAGTAAAACATTAGAAGGTGAGCATAAACACAGTTTAATAAAGTCCTAAATAAACAACTTCAATATTACAAGTTTCCAAAACACCAAGAGTTACAAATTATATACCAAAATCACCTCGAAGTATTGGAAGGCTCTGTTGAGTTGAGCTCGCAAAAGGTGGACAATTTCTTCGTCAAGCTGAGCTGCATCCAACTAAAAATAGAGTTCAAATTACTTAATTGTACCAAAGTTATCTCGTTTAAGAACAATTCCTCCATATTCATTAATATAAGCACCTGATTCACACGCAAAACTCTCTGCTCACTTTGCCCTGTTTGGTTCGCCATCTTTATTCTTAACTAGTCCCCAGTCTGTTGGGCTCCCGGGCGTTCATAAGAAGGCTACATGAGAGGGAGGGTACAGGTACAACTCATGACTACATGGGCTCTCAAGCCGGTAGCTGGGCGGCCGGCTGACAAGTGATAAATTTTAAAATTTTAAAATTTTTTAATTGTTCTAAGTTTTTAAAGGTTATACAGAGTTATACAGATTTTCGGGTCTTATTTACTCAGAACTGGCCTTTCAAAAAAACTAACACGACAAACCGACCACATGCTGTCAATGAGGGTGGTAACAGGCAGAGTTCTTTTCGCCCTCAGAGGTTCTTTTTCGTTGCTAAATTGCCTTCTGGAACAAGACGCGACGCGCGAAGGGAAGCTGCGAGATTGCATCTCCTCGCGGAAGGAACTTTTTGCGTAAGGTCGTGTGTTCGCTCGCTTTTGTATTGTCCTTTAGAAAAAAAAAGGGACCGGCTGGTGGTCTATCACTAGTCATACCATGAATGAGGCTTGGGCTAGTTCGGAAGAACACTAAAACGACATTTATTGAATTCAAAAATCATTGGTCTTCGGCTCGTAGTGTGTTTTGTGTTCTGACAACATCCATTAGGCTTCATGCATCACACCTATAAAGCAGCAAACAAATTAAAAATGCTTTGTAAATTCGTCTGGTCAGCCGATCCTTACTCCACGCTCATTAACGTATCGTACTCCGTGCTAAAAGTGATTGGACGTGACTACAGTTGGCTTGCGCAATCGCTTATGGATGGCAATGTAAAATCTGCATTGACTACTGACGCCCTGTATTGTTCAGTTTGAATTTGACTGAAGTTTGTTTTCTATGCCTCCCGCAGGGTGAGTTAAACTTCACGAATAGTGAGGATGCAAGTCACGAATTTAAAACGATGGAAAGGAGTCACTTTGCAGTGTATGTTAACTATATCCACCCATCTGTATTAAGGATAGCAAAGTAAAACTGACATGAAATCATGAACGCTTTCGTTAACTCAATAGATGAGGTAAAAAGAAACGATCGAATTCAGGAAGTGATCGACCTAATACAAACAACTGTTCTTGCTGAAGGCAGAGTTTCGATCTCACTTTTTTTTTTTTAAAAAACGTATGTGAACTTTGTTTGGCAGATTTCTTTGCAAATTACATCCTTTTGCACGGAAGACAACTAGGTGCAACTATCTGCATTCTTTCCAAACGTCCACTCATGGATACGCAATTTGTTAAAACATACAAGTATATAACTTTCAAAAAGTCTCATTATTTACCCTCAGATCAGCGTCCTTTTATTTGTTTGTTTACCCAAACTGTCTGCCAGAGAAAGATTTAACCTTTCGTATGCATGCGCAGTCTAATGAGGCATTGTATAAAGGTGACTTATGAAAACTGTACACAATACGGCCTTAATTATATTGATCGCGCTAACAATCACTTAACATTTTCAGCCAATCCCATGCCAGCTCCGTCGCGTCTCTTGCCTGGAACTGGATAAAAGAGTCTGTAACTCGAACCCCTATGTAACTCGAGGGAGTTAGGCTTGAAAACCATCAGGGCTTGTTGGTAATGGAAGACCCTCTGAATAAGTTCGCCAAACATGATGAAATGGAACCTGATACTTTCAAACACAGTGGATCTGAGGAAGATGACATCGGCTATCACTCGATTGGACGAAACATCAAGGTAATGGCCTTAACGACCATGTTAAAAACCTTTTCTTGGCATCGCCTGTTAATGCACAGGCAAGAGATCAGCTCGAAATTTTCAACACTAGCTTGTTCACAAATATCTGTATAAATTCTTAAATGATAAGGATGACTTAATGACGACGTAAATGCGAGTAATTTCTTCGATCTAACGAAACGAGAGCATCTGTGTTCAGGAAGAGGTGTTAATTGTTGCAAAATCTTCATACCGTTCGTGCGTGGGCTTAGTCGAAGACAGCACAAGTTTAATCAGCCATTTTTTGCCAGAAGGGTAAATTGTTAGCCCGTCTTTAGATGAAAACAAATCGCATCGTTAGACGTCTTTATTTAAAATTAGGGTCAGCCATCAGCTTCGCGAGAGACTATTATCTACAGAGCATAATTAGGCAAAGCCTCTCGACAAACAGGCCTCAACTGGCAGAATTTTGGACCTAACACAAAAGGTTCCAACCTACTAACACATTTTGTTTCTACCAAAAAATTTGTGGCGACAGTGTGACTGCGGAAATATATCAGATCTTTTTATTTTCTATTTTTTTTTAGGGCGATTTTGTCAGCCCAAACTGCTAACTCTTTTAGCAGTCTACTGATTATCGAGTTGGCACTAAAGTTATAATAAATTTGACTGACTCGTCACGTTGCTATGTTCCAGGGTAAAAAATTATTGCATTCTTAATCCTGATAACACTTGTGAATCGCGGCTTCATATTCAGTGGCTAAAAAAAAATAGAGTAAAAAAATAATCTCTTGCTGAATTTATCTGTTTACATTACAATGACGACCTCATCAGATTTAAGCAAGCAACGGACATGGTTAGCAAGTAGTTGACGGAAAACTTTAAACAGCGTCTGTCTGCTTTAAGTTTTGCATAACAAAAGACTTTGCAGATTAAGCGAAGTCTTTGTTGAAGTTTGGCAAAGCAATTTTCTGGCACCAATTAACAGGAAAAGCCATGCAATGAATAGTAACTGCCAATATCTGATCTGGAGGACCATCAATTTCTTGCATTGTCGTGGATTCCAAATGAGCACTAGAAGGTGTAACTGAGCTTTGTTTAATCACCTTCAAGTCAAGAGAATAGTCTCTTGGTCTTTATGAAAACAATTGATCCCACTAGGATCATAAACCAACTGAAAAAATTGAACAAAGAAGAAACAGATGATCTCAGTCAGCTTTAATTGTAAGGCGTCTAAAGATTTGAATCGGGATATCTGATTGAATTTCCAGTGAGAAGAGTTCAAACAGCCGGTCTTGCTATCCTCTCGAATGTGCACTGCCATATTTAGAACCTTATCAGTTTCGTTCAGCCAAACTATTTCAAAGTTGAAATCTATCATTTTTAAAAGCATGACATTGTTTAACAAGCCAATTGCAGTTTCGAGCAAGAGTGCTTCGAAATAGATGCATTAATAACTTTAAAAAAAATCACCTTCTCGAAGGAAATAGTCTGACTTCAAAAATAATTCTGTTGCAAACCCTGAGCATGTAATGTTCTTAGCTATCTGTGTGCAGTACGGTCGGGTCCAGCCGTTTTGCAGTCAACTGTTTTGTTTTTAGCTATTCAATTAAGCGACAATCAAAGTTTTTAGAAAACAGTGGACATTTCAACAGCCCCCGTTCTTGTATGAAGAAAACAAAAACACCCATAGCTAACGTTTAGAAGTAACTACCTTAGTTTAAAGTTTTCGAAACTTTACAGTGTAAACAAAGAGTGCTTCATGGCTTACATGTAGTAAAGGTTACCTTAATTTGCAGCAGGCGGTGCTGTGACAATTCCCAAAAGGGCAGTCACTTCGATTCTAGGTTCATGCAATCTTTATTCTTCGGCAGTCCGTCGGAAAGAACGGAACGATTGCAACTGTACGTTCCGTGGTAATGTAAACTTTGTTTGTACTTTGTGAGTCTAGCGAGCGAGCTCGATTTTAGTCTTCGCCCTGTATCCCACTTGGGAGCCTGTTCACAGGGTATATGAGTCAAACTAATACAATGAGCTTGGCTAACAATAAAATGAAAAACCGAGAATAAAGAAAATTTTAGCTCACACTGTGTACGGCATGAAATTGAAATAAATATTCGGTAGAAATTGAAAGTTTTTGTTAACTGATCATGCGATGTCATAAATTTAGACAAGAGAAGTTACAAACTTTGGTCAAATTTCACTAAACAAAATTTCGCACTCTTACTGGCTTTCCTTCTGTATCCGGGAAAAAGTGTAGGTCACCGCATGAAACCCAAATTTTGGTGATCTTTTATAAGAGGAGGTTCTAAGATCGTTTGAGTTGATCCAAGAACGTTTGAGACTGAGAATCAAGGCTTTAGATCGGCTGAAATATGTGTTTTCCGTGTGAGCGAGCCTCTGTTCACAATGTTGTTCGCTGAAAATAATAATAACATGTTATTTGGTCTTGGAAGAAAAAACAAAAAGAACACTCGTGAGCTTTGACAAGGTAGTTTGCCGGATCTAGCTGCATCAGACTGGTGTTTGTATGCTTTGACGCAAGTTTAATGCGCTTTATCTTAAGGTAAACAAAATGTTTCGTTTGTGTGTACGTTCGGTGTTAATTTTGACAGGATTTAATCAATGCTGAATAAGAATTAAGTCGTCGCCATGGAAATTCACTGCGAGTCGCGTTTCCTGTAGATTTAATTATGCCACAAGTGATTTGTACTTTTGTTTTGAGGCAATTTTGTTTCATTGCTTGTGCAGAGGGTCGGGAAAAGGGCGTCTTCGATTCCTTTCACTGCGTGAAAGTTCTTTTTCTTTTTGAAATAATCCTAGGCACTTGGGTGGAGGCCAGAAACTGTCAACTGAGCCGGTGAGGGTTCATTGAATATGATAAAATAGTTGAAGAAATATATATATGTTAATTTTAATCCATCTTTACTTGTAAGTTACGCCGAATGAATTTTGAGCGCGGCTAACAGTCGTACATCTTATGCAGGAAGAAGTCAGGTAGTAGGCTTGTATTTCTACTTTTCTTCCACACTTTCTTCTTTTAAATTTTCTTTTCTTATCTTCTCTTTTTTTTTAAACTAAAGTAGATACACAAGTGCAAGGTTATAGTATTTCGAATCTCTTTGGTTTTCACTGTTGGACGTGGTACAACTGAAACAGAATCGAAAATAGGCTAAACTATAACAAAAATATTATATTACTTTTTTAATCACTTAACCATGCTTGCCGGCTAAAAAAACTACATCCATTAAAACAGGAACATCAATCAATTAATTACTTTTCGAACGACCTGTATTTTCTGTAATTATAGCAAGTAACATAATTTCCATTAAGCCAATCAGCACTGATATGGCTTCTGAAAAGTACAATATTGATCAGCGCTCCGCCGATGGACAGTTCTACCTGCGTTTGAAAGGTTTCCTGGAGTAATTTATCACTTCTAGTACAATATTGAGTTAAATATCTTCTTCCCTTTTGAACTATCGTTGATTGCCTATGAAAGGACGCGGTATAACTGGTATAATTTGCTTTCAAACAATTTGCGGTTTCTAATTACTTCTTTGAAAGGGCACAATGCATTCGGGTCGTATCCCAATTAATTTATTAATTACTTCGACGAATTAACAACAAAATCTCATTAGTTATGGATTACAGTTACGCAGGATAAACGTAAAGAGTGTTAAATTTAATTTTGTGTGGGTCAGATTGAACCTTACCAGTTCTCTGAAAAATTCCAGCACTTTTTTGTGCCGATTTGATTGCTTGGTGTAAGATTTGATTGTTGTCATTTGCGGTGATATTTCTGGCTTACGCATACATTTTGGTGTTAATTACTCGTTTTGGAGATTTAGGAATGCAGCGTCTAACAATTTAGTGTTGACAAGCTCGCGAAAACCAAACTTTCGAAGTAATTTTCTCTCGGTTTACCTGCACTTTGAACAAAAACGTGGTCTCCAAAAAAATCGTTTTGTGCAGTTTTCTTCGAACCTTTGATTTTCACTATTGTTCCATGTGAAAAACTGATTTGCGAGGTGATCTTGCCCACAAAGGTGTTTGTGTAATATTTGCACTTTAGCGCGCTCTTTTTTTACAAGGTGGCGGGAAACAATCACCTTTACCACCTTGGCATCTCGTTGCCATAGCAATCGCCACTGACCGAGAGCGTGGCGTCGGTTTTAGGACTAGAACCAGCCAGGTTGATTTTATAGTTTACGTTAGCTTTGACCAGTGGGGAAAAGGAGGAGGTTAATAGCGAGAAGTTGAAAATATTACTCGGCTTCCTTTTTGCTTTTGGCTAGAACTTTGTGGCTTTTCCAGCTTGAACTATAGGTTGAGCTTAGTTCGAACTCTGCAGGTCCCACTTTACCTCAAGGATCTCGAAGTCGAACGCGTTGAAGCGGATAATTTCGGACTGTTGTAGTTAGCTTATTTGCTCTAGCTTTTGTGCAGTTATAATATGCGAGCATGAGTTACCTCGAAGGAAGAAGTTCAATTCTCGGTGGCTCGCCTGAGCCCGGTTTAAGCTCTGTTATAAAGGTGAGGTGAAAATTTAGCAGCTTTTAGTAAGATTGAAAGACTAAAGCTTTGGAGTGGAAACGTGACTTCGCGATGTTCGAACGAAATAATCCCATGTTCGAACAGTTGTATGTATTTGTCATGGTGTGACTGAAACCGGATTATTAACATCTTTGGCGTTATTTTTTAAACAGAGGTTAGAAGACCAGCATTTGAACGGCGATCCCGGAGCGAAAAGTCCAACAGTACCGACAAAGATTCGCGACATTGTCACCAAATCAATTTCGCCTGTCGATTCCAAGATGGCGTCCCCAGGATTAAATGATGAGTCAAGAATGTTGCAGTCCGAAGTCAGCCGCTTAGAGGACTTACTCGCTGCTACGAGAGCAGAGAGAGACGAAATTGGCTCAAAATACATGGCGGTTAGTGATAAGGTAAGGTAAAGTTTTAGAATCTTAAGCATTTTCGTTGGATTTTACGGAGTTGGAAGCCATCTGGTTTATCGTTTCAGTTTTGACTTCCGTTATATATTCCGTGTAATAGCAACGAATTAAAGTTGAATCACTTGATTTCATTTTACTTCTAATAGGAGGGATAATTAAAACTTTTAAAGACCATATTTCTACCCCTAGAGGCACTGTTTGCAAAGGGTTTGGTCATAGAAGCGCAGTAAAGTTTTTTTATGTTGTATTCGAATTGGAAACCTGATATATTCCGTCCAGCTTAACTGAAATGGGTCATGTTTTGTGATAGCGCAAATTGTGTGGTTTCTCCAACCCCCTTCTGTGATAGCCCTTTAAATTTTCAGCAACTTGTAAATTTAAAATTTAACACTTACTGAGGACGATATAGTTGTGAATATTTTAGTAGGTTAAAAAAAGGATTCTTTTGTTGACATGTCACAGGAAAGCAAATAATCGCCCGGTATTTGTCTTAATCACCTTCACTAAATTTGTTTTGCACTAATTCAAGGCAAAAGAAAACAAGATACGAAGCAGTGAGGTTTCAACAACAAAATTAATGTGATCTTGGGAACGGACAGCTTTAGCTGCAGTGCAAGCTAGATTTGGAACCATAATTGTAAAATTTTTCTCTATTTGAGTTATCTCGAAATCAACACTATAATCTATAACAACAATCCTCTCCAACATGCTGTCACGATTTCCACACTGAGCTTTTACAAGAGTTGCACTAATTTTTGACAGGGTTTTAAAGTGCAATTGGCGATATGAAATTGAGTGCTAAGGAATTAGATGGTATAAGATCCATCTAATTACTACTGTGATGTGCTTGTTTTATACAGTGTGCAATATGAGGGGTATCTTTGGCAATATATTTTGTTTCCTTCTAAAAAGCTTTTATTGTTGAAAAAAATATGATTAAATATAAAAGAAAAATATCATTTTGAAAGAAATGGGGTTGTTTAAGAACTGGTTAATTTAAATCTGCAGTGGTGACAAAGCAATTTGTCCGAGACAATAAATTATGCATACATAATTATATTGTAAAGTTTATTCTTAGTAGTGGGAGATTAATTATTAAGTTGAGTTGTTAATGAGGTTAGATGAAAATCTTAATGAACGTAGCTTGTCAAATTGAACAGCTTTTAAGACATTTCCAGGCATTCTTTTGTAATGCATAACTATAGTTTATTCCCAGACGAAAGATGGTACTGATCATGAACATCCAAATTCTCCTTAAACAGGACATTCCAGTATAAAAGGGGCCTGGAGGCCATTCTCACCTTCAGTTGTCAATCAACCATCAGAGCGTAAACAACTGACAAACAACAGTGCCTTTTTCTTTGGCTTCAACTGATAAAATTGGCTTCATTTTCAGAATAACCCTTGTTAAACAAATAATTTTTAGAACTTGATATCTTATATTGCTGTGGTGATATTATAAAATTTTGAGGCATATTTTTCAGAGGACACTTAAGTCAACAGCTTGTCACGACTAAGCAGCATCTAAATTTGCATCTAACGCCCAGAAAGGTGTGAAATGAAGGAGAGGGCTTGCCCTTTTAAAGCGGAACTTCTTGTTTAAAGCATGAAAACATTGGTTTTTATAAATAGATGAAATAAACATCAAAAGTAACCATGCTGACAATATTTTGATGTCTGACTGTAGCAAAAATTCTTTGAACTTTAGCGTAGGGAAGACAATAAATGACGGTTGCAAATGGGTTATTAATAATGGTAATATTAAATTATTATTTTGCAGTATATATTGCACATGAAGTAAATAGCTTGGGCAAAAAATAGAAGAATTCATATTTGCGATTGGCGTTCGAAAAGTAATTTTTAAAGCTGTTTGGTTTCACAGTGTTTTTATAATAAATTTCAATATTAAAATGTATTGAGTGGACAGTGCATTTAAAAACTTTAATAATTTTAGTTTAAGATCCAAAATTATTTTCACAAAGTTAATTAATTTTTGAGAACAATAATTTTGGTCTGGCTTTTTGCCAACCTGTAGACATGTAATTAACATATAAATTGAGCTTGATAATGGATTACTCCTCCTTCAGTCTGAAAAAATTACCATCTGTGTTTCTTTAATATATTTGCTGATCATGTCAGTATACAGGATGTGTGTCATATACCGTAAACATCGGTGTATAAGTAGCACTCGCAGATATTAAAATCACACCCCAAGTTTTGAAGCTCAAATTTTGAAATCAGGAGCTTTTGTCTTTTGTGCCAACTCCTCCCCCATCATGTCTTCCTCCCAAGATGTCCCAATCGAAAGTGAAATGAATGTTTGGTTTTATCAACAACTGTTTGCAAAGAGTAGGGGACGTAGTTCCCGGTGTTGTAGTCTGGTCTTTGTGCGTATATTCTCATGGTTGGTTGGGAAAATGCTCGGAGATACTTAGCTGCATTAAGCTACTCTAAAATCCCAGGGTGAATAAAGATTGATGATGAACAACATTGGTCAGGTCATTTGGCCACCATAAACTTTAAGACTGATGTTCCGAGTGTTAGTCCTTCATCAGAGCAAAGGATTATATACTGGTTACCTAAATGCCAGTGATGGTTTATAATTCTCATGAAAAATTTACATTGGCAATGTTTTTGTACAGTAATTACAAATTCATATGAAGATTTCAAGCAATTATAGTGACTTGCTTTCTGTTTAAAATAAGTAAAACTGTTCAACAGAAACACTGTTAATTGGAAAAACCATATACTTTTTAGTCACTTAAATAGGCTGTAAAAGCATAAAGACATTCCATAAACCATTACTTTTCAGTTGGAACATTACATGAAGGGCGGGACCAGTCCAGGAGGTGCAGGGTACAGTAGTAGTCTTGTTGCTGGTGACCAATCAATGGCTGACAGCAATCTAGTCCAGCAAGTTGCCTATCTGAAAACCAAACTGGAGGAAGAGCATGCAAACTACAAGCGCAAGCTGCAAGCTTATCAGGATGGACAGCAGAGACAAGCGCAACTGATTCAGAAGTTACAACAGAAAGTGTTGCAGTATAAACGTAAATGTGGAGAGTTGGAGAATTCAGTGAGTGAGTCGAAAAACTCAGAGGAGGATGTAAAGAAAAAGGTATGAATTTCAAATCTTATTGATCCATTAAATCATTTGCTGTATTTTTGTGATAAAACTGGGTGGTGATTCTCTCCCTGTAACAGAGCCCTGTTTTTTGTTATTGTTTTGTTTTTGTTTTGTGTTAATGAGATAAGGATAACAGCTATAGGTGTTAAATCTTGTTTATGTGTCAATTTGTTCAGTGTTTGGAAACTGGCTGGCTATGATGCATGGTCATGATTTAAAATAGACCAGCAATAAAAATGTACATGTACAGTGTAGGTTGTGTGTTCTACTGTTAGTGGGACAGACATAGTTTACCCGAGTATTTATATTAATTTCAGTTTTGGATGGTCAATATAGTGCTGGGGACTTCTTGATCAAATTTTGACCATGCATGAATCACAAAGTCTGGCAAATCCTTTTTGCAAAACCTAGTATTGGTACATTTAACACAGTGGTTGTTTTTTCTTCCAGATCTCAGTTTTATAAAATCTTTAATCTTTGCATTTTTCATATTTAGCTTGAATCTGCAACAGCAACCTTGAAAGAGCAGGAAGTAAGGCTGAAAGAAACAGAAGATGAACATTCCAGTGACTTGGAAAATTCTCTCATCAGGCTTGAAGAGGAACAGCAGAGGTGGGATTCACTTGAATTAGCGAAAAGGCAATTCATAGCAAGAGTTATAAGACTTTTTTTTTTGGCAGGCGCCATAAAATTGAGAACATGAGAATACTTGGAATGATATTTTACATGTTTTTCACAACCAATTCTCACTCTAGAATAGTTAGAATGCATGTCACTCCAATCATTCTGCCTTGGGGTGAAAGGAACAGCTTATTCCTTCTTCAGAATTGTTTTTTCCTTTTGTATTCCAGTCAGTCTTATCCTTAACATTCAGTCGATTCCACTTGAGACGAGAAGAATTCTCCACCCCACCCTCACCCCAGTTGATTTGTTACCTGACTCAACAGGTTAAGAGTTATGATGAAGAATGTGATTGCTTGCATTTTGGTGCACTATTTTTACTGACTCACGTATACCACGCGTTCAACATTCAAATCCTAGCAGTACCCAGGATGTTTGTCCCATGAACCTAGTTTAATGGCCTTAGCTCCCACGAGTCTCTTGTAGCTCAGTGGTAGAGCATCCGAAGTAGTAATCGGAAGGTCTTAGGTTCAACTCCTGATAGGAGCACTTTTTTCCAAGTATGCCTGTATCACTTTCTGGAATAATACATCATTCTCATTCATTCACCAGGCTTGAAATATAACATCACATTTATTTCAATAGTTAGTATGTTTAGAAAGTGGTGACTCAGATTTTCTATCTTCTTGCTTTGGTCATTGAATTTTGTTTCTTCCAACAAATTTAGATATTACTCTTGATAACAAATGAAAGAAGTTTCAGTTGAAAAGCTGAGCCTTTTTGCCTGAGTTTTCAGGTAAACCAAAAAATCTTGTCACAGAAGCTAAATAAAATGAGTAAAGTGAAACTCTAAACACAAAAAGGCTGACTGATGTAGTGTCTGGCACTGTAATTTCCAAACACCTCCACACCTGCAGCAATGGGATCAGCATCAATATCCTTTGACTAAATTATACATATTTTTGTGTGATGACTTCCACAGGAGTGCCAGCCTTCAGCATGTCAACAGCATGCTCCGAGAACAACTTGATCAAGCAACATCGGCCAATCAGCAACTGACGCTTGATATTCAGAAGCTGACAAATGACTGGAACAAGGCGAGGGAAGAACTTGAAGCTCGTGATGACGAGGAACAGGCCTATTTTGCTAATGAACATGTGCGTCTGATGGACATGTGGAAGACCATGAACAACTTTAGGAGGCAGTTTAATGAGATGAAATCTGCAACTCAGAGGTATGTTCAAATTATTGATAACTTTGAGACTGTTACAAATGTGAAAGTTATAAAATTTTATACATTCAACTTTGGACACCTCCATTTAATATTTTCATTTGATTGTTGTACCTTATTTTCACTAATCTGCATGAGTACTTTATACAGTGAAACGTCGGAATAGACTTAACTTTGTTGTGATTGAGGGCCAAAATAAAGCCTTGATTTCTTTTGTTTTTTTATAATGCCGCAAAAATCACAAAAAAATTAGCATAAAAGGGACAATTGATAAGGGACATTAGTTCTAAAAAAGTGTTGAAAATTGTCAAAAGCAATCATTTCCTATAAGTCTATCTTTATGAAATCCTATTTGAAACAATTTTAAGTCAAATACCACTCCAATTTACGTCATATCATATTAATGTAAATGTACGATACATCAACATGGAGACATCTTTATTGAGCTTTGAACTCAAGTGGAAATACCTATGAAATTACAAAAGAAATGAATACAAACCTTATCAAATAATGTACTTAATATATTTTCAAAAAAGCTAACAATGTACAGTGATCATGTAATGTACTTAAAGCTAACTTTAAAAGGATAATCTCATAAGCATTACCTTCCCTGCTGATCCTGATTTGCTCAATCTCCATAGGGACTTGTCCAGTGTTCGAGCTGAGGTCACCAAGTCTGTCCGTGTGGTGCAAGGTGCTTGTATGGATTTGGATAAAAATCTGAGAGGCATGGATGCTAATACTCAGTCGGCACTGGAGGATGAGAGGAATCGACGACAAAAGGTGATTATGTTACTTTGTATTTTATATAAAAAAATGAGACTTGCTTGATGTGTACTTCACGTTATATAGCATCATGTGGTAAAGGTCTCATTCAGTGGTTACCCAGAAGTGAAATCAACCACAATGGCATTTGTTAGGAAGTGGACTCTCTTTTTATGAAAGGCTTTTGTTTAAGCTCTTGGATATTAGTTAATTTGTTTGTTTATCAACTTATTTATTAAAATTTGTTTGTTTCTTTTTACCCACAGGCTGAAGAGCAACTACGTGAGAAAGTACAAGAATTTATTGAGCTGCAGAACAAATATGATAATGAGAGAACTGATCTTATGCTCAAGTAAGTGATGACCAACTTCCCGTAAACAGAGTGGAGACTTTGTTTAACTGATATGCATGTAATTTTGTGTGTATATAGGGTCAAAGATTTGACAAATGCAAAGGACAAACTGGAGGCCCAGGTTAATGAGATGGAGGAGACCAATTCAGTGCTAAAGAAGAAGATTAGTGGCTTGGTAAGTATTGAAGGACTACTTATATCTTGTTTGGGATATATAACCATTTTATTTACAGGGGAAGAATTTGGACTTGACTGTTAGTGGAAATTGACTCTTGATATGCCAGTAATAAACTTGATGTGTGTGTACATTTTTAGCTCAATGTTACATGTGATTCAAAACTTGATAACAGCCTTGTGAATGGTAGCCTCCCACGCAGTCGTTTTTAGGGGACTCGTATTACCTGCTCCCCACAAACACCTGCTCACGCAAGTGCCGCATTCCTTTCCCATTGTTTTACTCCTTAAGCACCCTTGCCAATTACCATCGAGGCATTGTCTAATGATGTCAAATCAAATTGTTCTTCCGTTTCCCGCGAGCTTTGTACAGTCTCTGGTACAGTCTTGAGAGATGTGGGAGTTTAGTTGGAATAAATATATTTTTTTCACTTCTGGAATGGCTGGTCAGGGCTGAAACGCCAAAACAAATATCGAGAGTGAATACAAGCACTTCTTGTGCGACGTTTTGATACCGTTATCTGCTGGGAGAGTCAAAATCTTCGGGAAAGTGTAATCAATCTTCCCTGCCTGATCGAGAGACTAACTTGATTCGAGAAAGTAAAGAAGAATGTAGAAGGTATCAAGGGGATATCTTCAGTATTTATCAGTCCATTAAAGACTATTAAATGGAAATTAAAACCACAAAGACTGAGCCAATCAATTTGTGGTCCTTGTGGAACATGTCGCACGTGCCCCTGAACAAATTGCAACAACAAAGTGAGTTTCAACTGCAAAAATCTTTTAAAGTTTACCGACATATCGGGTAATATTTTGGTTTCCTACACACCGAAAAGGTTGACAAGATTGAAGGCAAAGTTTGATAAATATTAAAGCGGCTTTGCGTAACCAGTCGGCAAATTGACGAAAATATAGCTATTTCTCGTCACGAATGCTTTGCTTGAAGTCAGTTGATAGGCATTTAAACAAGAAATTTTAAACGTAGGGCACACGGTGCTGAAAGCTCATGTAAGCTCAGTCAAGTTATGTCACCGCCGTGATGTTTTTCACTGTTCCCACAAGAGGCATTCTGAGGTCAAGGTCAACCTTCCAGATTTTAGAAAGTTAACTGTGATTGGCTTAGCATCAGAAAGGAATGCTGCACTTGAGCGAGCAGGCGTTTGTGGGGAGGAGGTAATACGAGTCCTCTAAAAAAACTGTGTGGGAGGCTATATGAATGGCTACACTTCAGAGATTTCATCCACAGACAAGAAATTAGAATGATCTGCTACCTGCAACATTCAGCATCTTATTCCAAGATTTAAGGGGCTAAATTTTGACCTGTGCGGTATTTGTTGCGTGTATGAAGCCTAAATTTCCTTGCTGATTAGGTGTGGGGTTCATTCACCTTGTTGCATTGCTCACAGACTTGACCTACATGTAACTCCTCTTACTCTTTCTCTGTTATTTCCAGCAATCTGGTTTTGCAAAGCAATCTGAGGAGTGGGAGAATCAGAGTGAGGCTAGCCTTGCTGCCATGCGTGAAGAAGCAGAAATCCTCCACAGCACTCTTAGAGAAATCACATTTGCTGTGAGACAAGATGCTGATAGCACCTCCAAGATACTGGGATCACCTGGTGGTGAAATCGAGGTTGTAGATGCTGGCTTGTTGGAGGGCGCTGAGGATGATTTCTTGAGCAAGCGGCCTATTTCACCATCACGTGCGGCTCGCATGCGTTCTTCATCACCCACTCGTTCCAGGTCTCCAGCAGTTTCTGATGGTGCTCTGGCCACAGTTCATTCTGCTATCCAGAAGAAGAACATCCAAGTCATGGTACGGACTTCATAATACTATTACAACGAAATGCACCTTGCAATTGAACTCTTTGTGCTTCATTCATCATTATTTAATTCAGTTCTGGAAGTATACAGAGTAAACTAAAATTCTTATTCCTAAAAAGTTTTTTTTTCTGTATTTACGATTTTGGAGAATTTTGCCTTTTGTTAAATTGTTTTTGGAGGCGACGGAGTCATGATTTTGCGACTATAAGCGCATGTAAGTAACACGAATCCGTTTTGTCAATAGTGGTCAGGCTTTTTACAAAAGCTCTTAGGTCTCAGTTATCTTTAATGTAACCCCGCACCTTCTTTCACATCATATAATGATGTTTTCGTAGTTAAGAGCTATTACGCTTTTTTGTTTAAAACGTTTACTTTTAACTTTCTTTACAAATAAGTCTTCCCTTAGATCTCCTGGTGATGTCATTGATTTTACATGTAAGCATTTTCATTTGTTTTCAAACCTAGGAAATGAAGAGCAAGGTTGAGGCTGCGCGAGATTCGGAAAAGAAAACCAAGAAACAGCTTGATGATACCGAGAATGAACGAAAACGACTGGAGAAAGCACTGACTAGCGCGCGAGATGAACTCGATTCCACGTAAGTACAGTTACACTGTGGCTTAGGCTAATAGCTTTCTGCCCAGGGGTGTCAGAATTTTAATTTCTTTTGTTTAATCTTCATTGTTACCACTAACAAACGCACTTTAGCCTTTGGGTTGTATTACGATTTAGTTGGAATGTAGAAGTGGTTAAACGCCTACTTTTTGTGGAGGAATGAAAACGGCTGACAGGAATCAGGGTCACCCTGGCCACACTGTTGGATAGTGACCACTCTCATCACTGCTCCATCCTTCATCCATCCTTTCCTGAGTACGATGTAATTGTCTACCCTTCCTTTTCTTTTCAGACGTCAAAAAGTTTCCGAGGCAAGTCAGGACCGAGAACGCTTCAAGGCACATTCAGATGTCCTCTCCACAGAAAAGCAGAACCTTGAAAAGTTGAGACACTCCATGAACGAACAACTGGAAAACATGACAGGAGAAATCGAGAAGCTGCAAGCAGCAAACAGCGAGCTCCAGCGCCAGCGAGACAACTTGGAAGATGATAAAGATGATTTGGTTCGCGAGAGGGAGCGACTGGGAAAAGAAGTGCAGCGAACGACTCAAGTTATTGAACAACTGGAGACGAAGCAATCGTCACTAAAGGAAGAAATTGTCACGCTAAAAGAACAGCTGTCACGTGCCATGCTAGATAAGGAGGTGATGGAACAAGAGAAAGCGCATGTCAGCGAGACGTTGTCCAAATCGGAACTTCAGAAGGCGGAACTGGAGCTCGATATCAACAAGATGAAGTCGGAAGAGATCGCGTTGCGCGACGCATTGGTGAAGTTGCAGTCGTTGAACGAGGGGCTGGGGCAAGACAAGATTGAGCTGAACAAGATTATTAAACAAATGGAATCGGACAAGTCATCTCTGTCCCAGGATAAAAGGGATTTGGAAAACGAGAAGAACAGTATCAGGCAGGAATTGATCCGCGTTGAACAGGAGAAGGTCAGTGAAATACCACCTGCCAGTTTGAAAATGTAGTACAAGGGACGTGCATTATAATGTTTGTATGAGAAAAAAAAAACGGGAATCGAAATCTCCTTAGTATTTCAAAACTTAACAAACTGGAGATGCTAGGCTAGGGATTTTTCTGGTCAAATAGAAGGGTCGTATTGATCTAGGAAGCCTGTAAGAACGTTTTTAATTCTCGAACGTTTGCCTGTAAAATCCTTTCTAAGTCGACGTAGACTACCGTGAAAATTTTCCAAACAGGTGTATGAAAAATTGAAGACGCAATTCTCATTAACAGTTACTCTTGTTCTTGTATAAGATTAAGAACCTAAACCAGGATACTATGTCTAGCGAGAAATCAGCGAAAAGAGAGGGTGAGTCAGAGAATTCTTCTTTGAGTCAGTCTCTCCTATTAGTAAAAATCAAGAAATACTTGAGTATAATGTTGCCTTCAATCCTTCAGGTCGATTTAGACACAGAGAAGTCTACACTTGATCAGAACCTCAGCATTCACGAAGCAAGCAGAGAAAAACTAGAACAAGAGGTGTTAGTGGCCAACCGAGAAAAAGCCGAGCTCGGCGAAGCGCTAAACCAGGTGTCACGAGAAAGAGATTCAATCTATGACGAGCTGATGACAACACGCCGTGATGTCGAGAGGCAGAGCTCCAATGTCGTGCGTTTGGCTAAAGAAAAGGAAGAGTTGACACGAGAGAAATCCAGCTTGCTTGTACAGGTTAATGCAGGCGAGCGAGAAAACCGCGGCTTAGCCGAGAATATCGCGAGCTTGAAGAGCGAAAAAGAGTCTCTGGAAACTGCTTTGTACGACCTACAGCAAACTGCTACAAAGCTCGAGGCCCGCAAAGAGGCGCTCGAAGCTGAAAATCAAGAGCTTCTGCTCTCAAAGGAAGCGCTCACTGTTGACGTACAGCGTGTGCGCAAAGAGAAAGAGATCGAGGAGGCAAAGTTACTGAAGGACAAAGAGCTAGTCGAGCAGAGACTGGGCCAGACTCAACGTGATGCCGAGGTTGCGCTGAAGAGAATGGAGCAGAAACACGATGAGGAGTCGGAGAAACTGAGGCGAGAGAAAGAAAGTTCGCTACTGCAGGCCAATCAGGAAAAGGAGGAAGCTATTTCAATGCTGAAAAATGAGAAGGAAGACTTGGGACAAAGGTAAACCCCGTCTCTTTCAATTATTTTTTCCAACTTTACTGGAATTTATTTTGTGGAACAACGATGTTCTCATTCACTCGTATATTAACCATTATTGAGTAAATTTTTGCAAACTGAACTCGGAAGGTTAAGGTTTAACCCTGTTACTTCTCAAGTTTTCCATGTTTAAAACAAACACAAAACGAATTTTCAATCGAAATGCCTTCCTGTTACCTCTTTAGTAAACTTTGGTTATCAGGCCAGGTTTTAGTTTGTACAAGAACTTATGAGTGAAAATGATAATGATAATCCAATGTAATTAAACTGTCTGCAGTATGAAAGTTCCGCTTTGTAAGTGGTGGAAAGCTATTTGTCATGGATAATGACTGTCGAAAAAGAAATATATTTTGAACGCCTTATTTGCATGACGTTTTTTCATATACTGTAGAGAAAATACCGTAGACAATGTTTCGAAAGAAATAGTGTCTTGAGAATGATGCATTATTCAGTAATGACACAGGCAAACTCGGAAAAAGAAATTCCGAGTGCTCCTATCAGGAGTCGTTCCTAAGACCTTCCGATTACTACTTTTCGGATGACCTACCACTGAGCTACAGGAAACTCGTGGGAGCTAAGGCCATTAAAGTAGGTTCATGGGACAAACATCCTGCATACTGCTAGGATTGGAATGTCAATGAGTGGCATATGCGCAATGAAAGTGTCTTGTAAAAGAGGTAGCCATTTTCTTTTGTGCAAGATTGACTGCTTCAGTGACACTGTGTGGCCGTTTTGTTTCTAGACTCGAACGAGAGAAAGCCATTCTCGTGAACGAAGTTGCCTTGGTTCAGAAGGAGCGTGACGATCATTTGCTGATGGCTGAAAATGAAAAACAAGAGGCGCTTCACGCGGCAGCCAATGAGAAGGGAACACTGCTTGAAAGACTGAACAAAACACAGAACGACTTGGAAAATGCGAACGTGGAAATAGACAGGATCAAACGCGACGCCTTCAGCCGCGCTGAGCAGGACAAGGTAACTGAATGGAACTTGATAGAGGTGTTTTTTTCAATTTGTGACAAGCGTACTCAGTAAAATTAAAGGAAATCCTAGTTCTTCCAAAAGGAGTCGAAACATCTGATTATTATTTCGAATGCCTTACCACTGAGCTATACCTAGCCATTAAACTAGGTACCTTGCCGCGGTAAAAATGCGAGGGTTCGTTCTCAGATATATCGTGCGGGACGCACGCACGCGAAAAACTATCCGTCGCATCGAAAACTCCGCCTACCAAACGATCTCTGCTAGCGTCCTGCTCCTCCCCTTCCCCCCACACACACACACACATCATTTTGAAGTCAAAATCATTTATCATGACCAAGGTGTTACGGAAAAAACATTGCAAAATTCTTTATCTTTTTATGTTGCTTATGTATTCTGCTTTGTCCTCTACAGGGTGCCATAACCCAGACTCAGAATGAGCTGAGAAACACTCGAAGCAAACTTGAAGACGTTAAGTAAGTGAACTTGTGTAGCAAGTTTTTATTTTGCTTCCCATCCGTTGAGTAAATAGTTCAAAATAGAGTTTTTGTCACAACTCTGAGAGGAAAACTTATTATCAACATTTCAAAAGCCAACTAAGTCCCATCCAGTTTTATTCACTTTTTTTCTCGTTAATGTGTTTCCGGCTTTCGTCCACGCTGGATAGATAGAAAAAAAACGCTGATGAAAACTGCGACTTTCAAAAATGTTGACAGAAGTTGAAGTTTAAAATAAGGAGGCTTTCAATGTGGATGGCGAATGTGCTTAGTAAACACGGATTAAAACGAGGACGTGTTTAGACTTTTCACTGTGGATCAGATAGGTGAAAAAAGTACTGTTTTCAAACGGTAATGCCAGTGAAAATACTGGTGTCAACGAAAATGCCAAGGTATGTTTTAAATCGAATGAAAAGGGAAACTTTCTGAAAGTAAATTCGTGTAAACTGGATCTTATCTTCTTGCTCTTTTTTTTTTTTCCATTTTTTGTACACCTTAGCAATCGCTATCAGGCAGAAGTTACTGAACTGAAGAATCAGATCAAAGATTTGGTCCGCGTCAAAGAAAACACTTTAAGAGAAGTCAGCGAACTGAAGCTTCAACTTAAGATGGCCGAAGAAGCACGGGATGGTGTCCGTCGGGAACTCATCGATGCTCATCGGAAAATCCGAGAGGGCGAAGAAGCGCGCGAAGTTGCTCGCAAGGAGAACACTGATCTCAAGAGACAGCTGAAGGATGAAGAGCGCGAAAAACAAGCAGTGCAAGAAACCGCCAACGAGCTGAGAGGAAAGGTGAAAAAATGCGAAGCGGAAAAGACGAATTTGAGAAGGACGCTTGATGAGGCTGGACAGAAGATTGGGTCACTCGAGGAGGCCAGAGCCGCACTGCAGAAAGAAGCTGGGGAGCTGAGAGCGAGTTTGAGGGAAGTGGAAAAGGCGCGCTTGGAGGCTAGGCGCGAGTTGCAGCAACTTCACAATCAGGTGACGTTATAACTATCATGATCTTAAACCGTTGCTTCTTAATAATGCAATGTTAAAAAGATGAATCTGACATGGGTTGAACCTTTGCTGTTGATGAAGATACACTTCATGAACTTTTCAGTGACCTGGGGAACAATTCATGTG
This sequence comes from Pavona decussata, assembly GCF_977016875.1. Taxonomy (NCBI): domain Eukaryota; kingdom Metazoa; phylum Cnidaria; class Anthozoa; order Scleractinia; family Agariciidae; genus Pavona; species Pavona decussata. The sequence goes on from NW_028145615.1 coordinate 1,157,069, forward strand.
TAAGTTAGGGGCAAGTCGAAGGAAATTACTACTCAGTTTTCAGTGAACGGTGAATCAACAAAACAGGAGCCGCATTTAAAAGGCGTGGGGTTAAAAATCAAGAGTGAATTTCTGTGTCTTCTATCTGTCAGTGTGTTTTGTACAAAGGCGAATTTGTGTTAGCCTAAACGATTCGTGAAGTTTTTGTTTTGTCTTAAAGGGCCCTAGTCAGTCACACCTTTGTTTTTGTTTATATGCGTGAGTTTGGCTATTATATTTTATTCGGAGCTTGTCGAAATGAACGAAATAACTGTGAAACTACTAAAGACAATGAAACACACTTTAAGGAACACAACTTACAGTAAAGCATTACGATTTCGCTTCACCATGCAAATCAATAATTTCGATGGCATCGAAACAGGCGGAGGCTGACTAGGGTCCTTTAAAGAAAAAAAAAATCATAAACTGTACTGATGGACTGTATAAGAAGATTCTACGTGTTGCCCTTGGCTTGCACTTTGCCCATATGTTTGCGTTCTTTGTGAATAAACCTGGTTACCAGCCTCACACGCAGTCTTTTTCACGGAGTCATATTACTTTCCTACAGCAATACAACTCCTCTAAATACAAAACTGTGTGGGATGCTACCTGATTACAGGATGTAGTGCTAGAGTTAAGTCATGCTTGGTAAACCACAGATCTCAATCAACAAAACTTTGTTGGATCGTTTTTTTAGGTTAAGATGCTGGATGGCGAGTGCCTCAAGAGCAAGAAAGAAATATCGGATCTCAAAGATCAACTCGCCAAGGACGAGCATCTCATCGACGAACTTCGCCAGGATAACTTCAATATAAAACAAAAACTTGTGGAGACTGAAGGGCAGAAGGAAGGTGCCAAGCGAGAAATCCAGAACCTGACGCGAAAATTCGCAGAAATGGAGGAAGACAACCGCGTGAAGGAGAAAGATTTTAGTGCCGCATTGGACGAGGCTCACCGCGCGGAACAAAAGGCCACCGAAAAGGTAAAAAGCCTTTGTTTATTTCTTTGTTGGTTGGTTAGTTTTTGTTTGTCTAATTTTTGTCAATTAGACACTTCCAAGTTCACACAGCAAAATACTGCTCAGTAGCTTTCATTTGAATGGTCACTCTGTTGGGTTTCATTCAGAGACCCCAAAGTTATAACCACTTACTACAGCATAATCACTCCAACAGCACCACAGGAAAGTACTGCTTGGTAGCTTTCATTTGAATGATGACACAAAGTTAACAACTTAAAACCAAGAAAAATTTCACACAGGATACAAAGAGGAATGGAAAACTGCCACAAGAAAAAATAGTGACACCTTAGGATTTCATCCAGACACGTAGTAAGAATGTAGAGCAAACAAAAAATTTCGTAATGCTTCTGAGCCTCCATTTGAATGGTCACACTCAGATTTTGCTTGTCTGAAGCACGTCTGTAAATGGAGAGAGATATTATTCAATGCTGAAATTGTCTCTTGTAGGTGAAGAATCTAGAGAACTTGTTAGATAACGCAAGTCAGGACAACAGCGATCTGAAACTGAAGTTGTCTGGTTCCGAAGGTCGCATCACAGGCCTTGAGGCACAATTAGCACGTATGGAAGGATCAAAGAACGATCTGGAGTTTAAACTGGCCAGTTTACACTCAACTCTGAGAAGAACATTGGGTATCAAACCGCCAGGAGAAATAACCGGCAGGTAAGACCGGCGTTAGGTTGTGTTCGACCTATGATTAGGGAAGTTGTGCGACCATAACTGTTTTAAACTAACAAAATGTGAAGCAGGCTTCTTGCTGCTATGTCTGGTAAAATGTTCAAAGAGTTACGTCGAATTTCACTTTATTTGGGTTTTGCGAGGTGCAAATGCGAGCCTGGATGATTCACAGCCATTTGTGCGTGAGTAAAGTCATATTGTCACCTTTCTCAAATCTGTACTCCCCCCCCCCCCCCCCCCTTTAAATTAGCTCTCAGATAAGCCTCTTCTCAACTCTCCACTTTAGAGAATGACTTTGCTGGACCTTTAGATGTCTTTCTTCGTTGATTCCATTTTGTAAACAATTGGCGTTTATTTTTAGAGATGCTCATATTTGCTCAATGCGTGTTTATGTTTAGTCATTTCAAGGCCACGCAAAAAAGAATAGTTTCCACCAATGGGCTTATCACGTTTGCTACGTAGTTGTCAGTCTGATAGTTGTTTACCTTTTTGCAGAACTCCCTCGCCGACACGCGCTCGTAGCCCGAGTCCCCGCCGTCGTATGTTCGGCAGAAGTCGTTCACGTTCGCCGGAAAAGGCTATGGAGGAAACGGTAGATGGGGGCGACCGCTCGCTGTCTCCGAGTAAATCAATGGAAATGTCGGGAGAGATTGATCCCGAGACGGTCCGCTCTGCTTTGAGAGATTTCGCTCAGAGCATGAAAGAAGCTGAGCGAGAAAGAGATGAGGCAATGGCAAAGGCGAATAATTTACAACGTGCAATTGAGGAAATGGGCGAGGAAAAGGGACAAACCGAACAGAGGCTACAGGCGCTACAGAAGTCGCTTGGAGAGTCTGAAGAAGGTACGTTGATAAGCCTTTTAAAAAGATACAACGTCAATTTGGGCGTTTACCGTTCACACTAGAATTTTAACGTTGTAAACTTTGAAATCAGATTACCAAATTTATTCTCGTAACTGAATGTCAAGAAACTATTTGCACCGTGGGTAACTTCTTTAAATGAAAAAAACAGAAGGTTAAGTTCCCGCTTTTGTTAATACTTTTCCTTGTTTTGTGCTCTTTCTTTGTTGATTCCCATCATATATTCACATTTATTTATTCATCCTTCACGGGTATTTTACGAACTCAAAATATTACCAGCTCCCAGCTAGCTTGATAGCTCAGTTGGTAGAGCACTGCACCGGCATCGCAGTGGTCATGGGCTCGAATCCCGTTCAAGCCTGAATTTGTTTTGTTTTGTTTCGTTGTTGTTGTTGTTGTTTTTTTTTTTTTCAGGCTTTCCTTTCGTAACTGCTTAAGTTGCGCAAATAACTGCGAGGGTCTTTGTTCTATTTAATCTTTCACCCGCAGTTCAATATGTTTCATAGAGCAGTTTCCAATTGAGTGTCATAAAACCAAAACCAAAGTAATTACTCTGGCCAATCGCAACAGATGTAAACAAAACAACGAGCCAATCAGAATTCGAAGCAAATACATGTAACTGGCGCCAAGCGCGGCGAAAGCACGATTGGTTTTGGTTTTGGTTTGGATTTCCATTGGTTGAGAAAGTGACGCGAGTTTTGTTAATCAATCACAGAGCGCAGTAATGCAAAACCAAACCAAACGCGAAATTACTTTTGACACTCAATTGAAAACCGCTATATAGTCACATTCGTTCTTACTTTTGCAAAACATAAATGTTGCCTATTTTTCCCGCTTTCCGTCGTTTTTTTCCCGACACCTACCGAGTTCTTTGGTGTCAGTAGCTTTGAGCGCTGTGTCACGAGAAGTAGCTTGTTATACTCCAGGGTCAGACAAGCCAGTTACGTTAGTCTTAAAACAACAAACTGACTAGCTTCGTAGACGAATTTACCGATCAAACTGGCCATTCCTGATCTGTAGTTGATAGTTGTTTATTTCTTTTCCAGGTCGCCGCGGCGCAGACGGTCGTCTAAGTAGTGCCCAGACTGCACTCATGCTACAAGAAGAAACCATCAGACGCCTGGAACGAGAGCGCAAAGGACTGAACGAAAAGATCTCTGTACTAGATTCCAGTCTCGCACAGGCTGAAGGCGAACGCCGCCAGTTACGAGACAAGGTTGCTCAGCTTCAACAGAGCGAGTCAAAGAGTGATCAGGAGAAAGAAGCCATGCGCGCGCAAATCGAGAACGCGGAATCGAGGCTGACCAAAGTTGAGTTGAGGAAGAGGTCCCTGGAAGGTGTGGAATAAGTTACTCACCATAATATTATCCAGCATAGTAAAATCTCACCCTTTTTACATAATAAAGCAAAACACAAGAACATCACTTTGCTAAGTCATTCTTTGTTTTCGCCAGGTGACATCGAAAGACTTCGAATGCAGTCCGCTGAGGGCGAGGCGGAAAAAGTAGCGCTTCGCGAGCGGATTGATCAACTAATGCGATCTCAGCAAGAACTGGAGTCGCGATCAACTTCTCTTCAACTCACAGTCGACAGGCTCACGCTTGCCCTGGCGAAGACTGAGGAGGAAGAACAGGCGTTTAAAGAGAAGGTAACTGAGGATATCTTTAGTCGTGCGTGCCGTCGAAGTGAAAGCATGACATAAATAGGGATCAGACAGGAGTCTCGAGTCATTAAACATTCAAGGTCGTGAGACAAACGTTCATGACCAAAGTGAGTTAGTTGCTCTGAAGGAAACATATCCTAGCAATGTCTAAGATAAATGATCAATGGTGCCAGTTAGCGATCATGTACCTTCGTGTCAAACATGTCTGATCGACACTCACGGGTGCGGAAGTTTTGCGTTCTTGTGAAATCTTGACGGCGAGCGTGTTTGTCATTTCGGTCTGGCGGTCTGTCTGTCTGTTTGTTTTTTTGTTTGTTTTTGTAGTACAGTGGAACCTCGATTTAACGAACCTCTATTTAACGAAGTCCTCGATATGACGAACGATATTCTATGTCCCGGCCAAAGTTACAGTAAAATGTATGGAATAGAACCTCGATATAACGAATTCTTCGATATAACGAACATAATCCGGAAGCCCAAACGTAAAATCTATCTCGATATAACGAATTACAACGTCAACACGCAACAGAAGATAAACGCTGATCAGATCAACACTCTGAAAGTGTCGTTTTTTGGTAAACAAAGTTGCGCGTCTGCTCAAAAGTGAAAATAATTACTACTGAAGGCCACCATGCTTAATGAATTGCATCTCAAAACACAGCAATTCTGGGTGACGAAAATTGCATTGAATTGCGTGACAAAAGTTACCTGTGTTGAGAATCAATCATTAACTATGACCTCGATGTAACGAATATTTTAGTCGTTTCCCTTCAAGTTCGTTATAGCGAGGTTTTCGATATAACGAACCCTCGATTTAACGAACAAATTTGGCCGGTCCCCAGCGACTTCGTTAAATCGAGGTTCCACCGTAGCAAAAACCACTAAAGCCGTTGGTAAATTTAACCTTTTTGGTTACTAGGTGACTGAACTGTCACTCAGTTTGAATGACAGCAATGCCACGTCGCAGTCCCTGCAAGAGAGGCTGCAGCAAATGCAGCGCGCGCTTACCAACAGTGAGCATGACCGCAAGATCATGGCCGAAAGACTGGAGGCTCTCAAAGCTGCCCAACAGGATGCTAAGAACAGATACAACGTACAACAAGACCGCATGCAACAGATGAAGAATGAACAAGCTGACTCAGAGGTACTAGCATGTCTGTTAACCCTCTGCCTTCCATTACGGCTAACGGGAAAGTGTAAAAATAGAACACATCCATGAAGCTCTCATGGTCAGGTCTGAGTAAACAGTACCACAGGAAAGTACTACTCAGTAGTTTTCATTTGAATGGTTACGCTCGAAAGTTAGGTGTAGCGTAGTGGTCACAAGATTGTGCTTTTAATATTGAGCATTTATTTATTTATTTTTTTTTTTTTAAGAACTTGAAAACTAGAACCACAGGACACTAGGTTTTCATCTCATTTCGGGAGAGGAGGAAAGGAGTTTATGCTTAGGAACAACTGCTTTAACTGCAATTCTTTTTAACGTCAGTTTCAGTTAAATTGGGTGCCCGGCGAGGTTATTCGATAGAACAAACGTATTTTTCGTTCAAGCTGGTCTCCATATCGCTCGTTGACAGAGGGAAGATTGTGTAGGCTTACTGGGATCTTTGTTGTTTTCGTTCAATAAGGTTCGCCGCATGGAACTCGAAGGACAAATACGCCAGCTGCAGCAAATGCTACAGCAACAGAAAGAAGCCGAAGAAGAACTCGTGGCAAGAATTGGTAAATTACAGGAAGAGAAACGTGAGCTGCAAGATCGACTGGCGAGTTTCCAGCGAGGATTAGCTAGCGCCGAGCAAGAGAAGAGGGAACTGGAACGAGCGCATGTGCGGTTGGAGAAGGACAAGAAGGCTTTGAGAAACACTTTGGATAAGGTGAGATTTGAAGATTGTAAAAAAAACAACAACAACAATAGAAAATTATGGGAATTATTTCACAGCGAAACTTTTAATGGGACTAATGGGAAAGCACTACCTTAAATTTCGTTTCGGAAAAAATACTGAAAGGCGACGAGCAGCGCAGGCTGGTAACTTTCATTTCAATTTTCGAATCTCACAATTTCATTTACAGCCTCAACACGGCATAATTAACAGCACCACAGCAAAGCACTGCTACCACCTTGTACAACATAATAAACAGCACCACAGGAATGGTCGAACTTTAGGATTTTTCCCACTCTGTTTTGATCCCTTGTAATGCAGCTAACGCCAAAATTATGAATTACTGAATTGTTTTGTGTGCTGCGTCGTCCACAGATTGAACGAGAGAAACTGGAGGCCGAGGACGTGGGTTCCCGATTGCGTGACGAGCGTGACAAGTTGGAGCGATCAAGCAGCTCCTATGAAAACGACAATCAGGAATTACAGCGGACGATTCAGGCCCTGCAGCAACAAATAGCTGATACTGAGCATGGGCATGCGCAGAAGTAAGTATTAGTACTTCGTGTATTTAGTGCTTATGTGGGAGCGATTTGGAATCTCTGACATTCTCGCGAAACGAAGCACACAAGAGGTTGGTGAAACAGCAATGCACCTAAGGAGTCCATTGAAAACAGCTTCTACAAGGACAATCGACCTTTGTGGAGTTCTCCGTAGCCTTCAACTCTCTCCCTCCCCCAACCCTCCAGGGAAAGGAATCATTTTCTACAACCTGTCAGGCCGCTAACATTTTAATTCCTAAATGGATCCGCAGCAACGTTTTTGCTTACGGGTCATAATAAAAACAGAACTGCCAGAAACTCTTGTCCAGTTTGTATTGTTTGAAACCGCACGCATGCAAGTACACCTTTGCAGTTGTTTCTGAAAATTATTTTTGTTGTTTTGCTGCGCAGATTGGTTGAGCTGACAAGCCGCCATCGGCAAGAAGTGGAATTAGAAAGCGACAGAGCAAAACAATCCCAAAGCCAACTCGAGAAAACCCAGATGGCCAGAGAACGAGCCCACAAACAGAGAGTCAAAGGCCTAGAAGAACAAGTGAGCTTACCGAAGATTACCGATAGTTACCGAAAATATCCGATAGTCAAGACTTCGGTAGACGTCGTTTGATGTTTTATTAGCGTGAGGCGATCTCGTGTCGTGTCTACGTATCTTTAAGTCTACTTATTTCTCGTTTGCCAGGTTTCATTGGTATTCTTTAATACTTATAATAAAAGAAAACCACCTCCAGCAGAGTTTATGGCAAAAAATTAACTTATGAAATTTATAGCTCGTGAAATTTTGGATGGCCTTTAGTCAGCAAAGGGAGCTAAAGATGTTTGACCTTCTAATACACGGCTTTAGAACAAAATGATACATTGCTGGTGGTAAAATGAAAACTATTTTGAGATAAAGAACGTTTTATAACTTGATCCAATGTTGGCTTGAATTTGTAATTTAACTTTTTCTGCTTTGCAGTGCAACGACTGCAAAACTATTTCAAATGTGATCATGTTTCAAATGTTTCAAAAACTGCTATTCCACAGTTAATTGTTTTGTAATGGAAAGGTGGCCTTCACTGGCGAAATTCCTGCGCTAATCTTGACGCCTTGTACAATTATCCCGACAATTCTTCTCTGTTCTCCTATCTCCGAACTAAGTTCGTGCGAAGTTTTATTTGAAAGAAATGTTCTTCAATGTCGTGTTTTTCTGTGGCAGGTGGCTACCTTGAAAGACCAGCTCGCCAAAGAGATTCAAAAGAAACAATCTTACATCACTCGCACTGCGCAGAAATCAGACGAAATCCGGGACCTCAGAGGCAAACTGGAAGACTCGCTTAACACCGTAGCACGTGATACCATCTATGAGCCCGCGGTCCTGGAACGTGAGTCACATAAACTTGAAGACTCCGTGGATGCGAGTTACTCCACTTCGCCCATGCGCCGAACCAAATCTGCCTCGCCTCCAGTCCGGTTCCCGGGCGACAAGATGACGACCAGCACGCCAGCGTATTCGGGAATCTCGCCTTCCCGCCGAACCACCCCGATCTCATCTTCGATGGCTCGCCGTGGCACTGGAGTGAGCCCTTTACGCAAGACTAGAAAGTCAACTACATGAACTACTTAATTTTAGTTTTTATTTCAAGCGTTTTAGATTTTAAAGAATTTTCTGTTTGGGGGTGTCAAAGACTAGAAGCAATCTCTTTTGTCATGGATTGTTGAGCGATAAGCGAGTTATACGCGAGGGAGTTGTTTGAAGGTTAGCCTAATCGCTGGTTTCCCGCGCCTGTGGTTCTTTTTTTATTATTATTGTTTGTTTGTTTATTTTTGTTTTTGTTTTTCGTTTGGTGCTACGTGTCAGAGAATGGGGAGCGCTTCTGGTCAAGTTTTGGGCAAAATTTTGTTTTATTTCCAAGGACGAAAATTTAAGTGTTTGAAATCTGGTTGTCTTTTTTTAACATTTTACTCGTATGCTGATTAATTCTCCTTTCTGTTTGCGATACTCCGTAGGAGTCTTTACGCACAGGGTGTTTATTTCTCGTCGATTTTAACCGTCCCTATTGCATATTGATTGACATAGTTAACGATTTTAAATTCACGCTAGGTAGATAAAAATCTAATATGTATATTTGTATGCGACTTCCATGCCATGTATGGTCCTTTGATTGTAAGCCTTCGAGAATACAGTCTTCTTAACTGTTCATATTTGAGTCGTCATCCATCGATTTGACAAAAACGTCACGCACAATTACTTTTTCTCATGGGATAAGTTGCGTTACTTTCCAAAAATGAATTGTGGAGAAGACTGGCGTTGTTTGAAGGAAAGTGATCTTTTGCAAAACCGTAGATATTTTTAACATTTTTCGTTTAAAAGGCATTTTTTTTTAATCTTGAACGTGCATTATTTATTTGTTACCTTGCTTTCACAAGGAATCGCACGTGTAACTTATTTGACGTAACAGAGTGATTATTGATCGTAACTTGACAATAAAGTGTAATGAACGTATTTGTATTGTCGTCACGTGACTTGGACTAGCGGCTTTTCGCTAGTGACATGCATTATCCGTTATAGTTAACAATTGGAATGTGTGCGCAAGTTTTCTGAATATGAGCCAATAAGGCCTCGTTGTTTATCGCTCATAGGAAACGAGTAGTCTGTTTTAGCTGCCATCCAAACTTTTGGGCCTTGTCCACCAACAAGCGGGAGAGAAAAAAACGCAATTCCGCTATTATAGTTCAGCAACAAGTTTTCTCCAAGTCTGATTGGTTTAAATTGATCACGTGGCCTGGGGCCATCTTGTGTCGTGTTTATACTTGAGCGTTTTACTTACCTGGGTAAAATTTTAGTGAGTGTAAATGCCGATACCCCGGTAAACGCAGCGCAAAGCAATAGAAAATTTAATGCGCTAAACATTTCAACATTTTACGCAAAGGCATAGTTTAGCACGGTAACCAACCGAGGTCAAGATTACAGATATCCCCGAGTTTCTTTTGTGAACTCCAATACCACATGGTCTCTTAGACCATCCAGTGGGATGCGTAAGGGAGGCAACGTTGAACTCAGCCCCATGTAAACAAACAACTCCTTGACGGATTTATCAATGTGCAAGCATTAACTAATAAAGTTTATTTGATGAATCTGGAAAAGATCTAAGAAAGAGAATGTAGCAAAATTGCAGGAACATACCCAGCGTTGCTTTCGCCGGAAAATGTAGGAATTGAAAAACAAATAGAGGGGGGGGGGAGAGTACAAGGGTTTTACATTTTTACACATTTGTTTTAACCCTGTGATAGTTTAATGCGGTGTTTCCGACTGACAGTTTCACGGCATCAAGTTCTCTATAGGAGAGAAATCGAGGTTAATGGCTCCTCGATAATACAGTGAAAACCGGTTAATACAGACATCAAGGGGACTTCCCAGAGTGTCCGTATTATCCGGGCGTCCGTACAGGGTATGAACGAATCGAAAAGTCACGCGACAGCGGTCACGCAACATGATATGGTCAAGAGTCACAGGTTGAGAAAAGATAACATCGGCCTAAGGGAGGTGACGTCATCAGGTTATTCTTCGGAGCAGCCACGAACCGAGATCCGATTATACCGGAAATTGACCTGCATTCACTCTCTTTCAGTAGTAATGGCGGACGACGTCGGGGAAATAAAGACTTCGAACGTTTGTTAGGATTCGTTATGGTAGAATACAGAGTTCTTTCCACTTTCGTTTCTCGGCGTCTGAACACTGACCTCAAGGATTTTACGTTCGATTTGTGGAAGAAACGTGGAACTATGAAAACAGTCAAGATTTGCTCAGGTAACATCGACCTACGGGAGGTTAACATCGACCTAAAGGAGGTTAACATCGGCCTACGGGAGGTTAACATCGAGGGAGGTTCGTTTTATAGCACCACGTTTGTATCGTATGTGTTATACTGGCACAATCGTACACATGCAAAGCTTATTTGCAAGCATAATTTAAAACTTACAATCTTGCAGGAGCTTTTCTAATCATTGACCTGAGTGTCATTTCATTTATTGCCAACTCATGACATCCACCTACAGGAGGTTAACATCTACCTAAGAGAGGTACAGGGGCTCACAGTGTACATTTTATAACTTATGTATTATAAAAGTCAATTCATAGGCATGGAAGCTTACTCTCTAGCAGGGAAACTTGGGATCATAAGGAGCTTTTCTATCATTGACTTGAATTTCATAAATATTTTCATTTTTACCAACTCATAACATCCGCCTATAGGAGGTAAACATCTACCTAAGGGAGGTTATGGTATTATAATAAGGAAGGATGGAATGGAAGAAAGCTTAAGGAGCTCTTGCATTTTGTGTACATGCCATTTTAGAATAAATTTATTTATAAATAATAATAATAATTATTATTATTATTATTATTATTATTATTATTATTATTATTATTATTATTATTATTATTTGAAAAGCCTTTTAATCTCACTAGAATGAGATAAATGAGAGTTTTCTCATTTTTTTATTTACACTCATAACATGGAATACAGTGAAAGGCAATAAATTGTTCTCTTGTTGTTGTTGTCATTTTTTTCTTGGTTGACCCCATCAACCTGTAATTTCCACATTAGATTTTGCTAGAAGTGACTGTTTATGACTGTAGAAATGATAGATCATTTTTCAAAAATGTAATCCTTAATATGTCAGAATTTATTTTAATTTGATTTGTGATCTGACTTACAAGAGGTTTGACTGTTTGACTGCTTCATTTTTTATTTGCCATTAACCAAAAAATGCAACATAAATACATTAAAGATGATACACAATATTCCTACTAAACTATTTACAAGATGAAATGTGTTAAAGGCTAGGAAGCCTATATAGAAGCCTGGGGCTTATTAACTATAGGCGTCCTGGAACTATAGGATAAACCATAGAAGTTAATGGTACTGAATGAAAATTCCAATTAATTTTTTTTTCAAAGAAGAAAAAAAAAAGAAAGAAAGAAAAAAAAAAAGAAAAAGGTGTGTAGCTCAACAAAGAGTCAATTTAACTTAGAAAGAAGGAATTTTCTAAGTCTTTTGCCAAATTGATACTTTCCTGTTTTGAATTTCACGACTAAGCGAGTTGAAAAGCGTAGGACCTTGAAACCGAATTGAGAATTTTCGAAGATTAGTTCGACAATAAGGTATATAGAAAAGGTTGGAATTTCGTGTATTATAAGAATGTATCTGGCTTGCAAGAGTAAACATATCGCGAAAACAATTTGGAAGTAAGCTTCTTTTAAAAAGATACATAAATTTACCTATTTGGTATAAATAAATGTCAGAGAATTTTAAAATCTCCTGTTCTTTTTAAAAAAGAACACCAGTATGAGCATCAAAAGAAACTTTAGATATTATTCTGATTATCTTCTTTTGCAGAACAATAATCCGATTTAAATTAGACTGATATGTCGATCCCCACACAGAAACACAATAAATTAAGTAAGGGTAAACTAGACTATAGTACAAGGAGCGTAAGGAGGTTTTGGGAAGGCAAAAACTAGACATAAATAATACCTATTGATTTTGATATTTTTCTAGAAACACTAAGAATGTGAGGCTTCCATGACAAATGCTCATCGAGGATAACACCTAAAAATACTGTCTCTTTCACATGTTCAATTGCATTGTTGTCAATTTGAATAGATATATCAAGTGTTTTCCTCCTTTGGGGTGGACTAAAAACCATAAAATTTGATTTTTAAAGTTAATGGACAGCTTGTTTGCTCGACACCATTGAGTTAATTTAAGCATTTCAGAATTCAAGATTCCAGGAAGCAAGTTAAAATCTTTGTGGGAGAAAAATATGTTTGTATCATCTGCAAAAAGAATAAAATCCACGACCTTTGACACGTTACACAGATCATTTATATAGAGTAGAAATAGTAGGGGACCTAGTATAGAACCCTGGGGCACCCTGCACTTAATTTCGCAAGACTCCGTACTGACACCATTAAATTCCACATATTGTTGTCTATTGCTTAGATAGCTTTCGAACCCTCTCAGTGAAGTGCCATGAGCACCATAATGCTCTAATTTTGAAATCAAAATGTTATGATCAACGGTGTCAAAGGCCTTGGACAAGTCTATAAAAATACCAACTGTGCATTCCTTATTGTCAATGGCGGAAGAGATTTTGTCATATAAACAAGTAAGAGCATAAGCGCTAGCGGTGGAGTGATGCTTGCGAAAACCATACTGATTGTCAGAGAGAATGTTATGATTATTAAGAAACCTTAAAAGACGATTGTACATTACTCTCTCATTGCTTACTACAGTACATTAACAATATTGGTTTTATTTTATTTCTTTTCAGAATGCAATACTTAAACTGCACAGACCACTGAAGAAACAGCTACTTCAAAGACACCTATGACTCATTAATTCCACAAAAGATATTGTGTACTCAATTCATACGCATAGAAGCTTACTCTTCAGCAGGGAAACTTGGGATCATAAGGAGCTTTTTTATCATTGACTTGAATTTCATTTTATTTTTACCAAGTGATAACAATTCCACCTACGTATACAGGAGGTACATGTAAACATCTACCTGAGGGAGGTCATGATGTTTATAGCACCATGCAAGTATGTATTATAATAGGGAAGAATTGACTTGAAGAAAACTTATGAATTTTAAGGGGCTTTTGCACTTCATGCACAAGGCCCTCAAATTTGGAATGACAACCCTCTTGATTTAGGTAATTCGCTTACTATCTCGAATTGTAGACAAAAACTTAGAGATTACTTCCAATCAAATTGTGAATTCATGTCCTTTTGAACTCTCGTATACACGGCTTCGCTTAATTTAATATTTTATTTGTTATTTATTTAATTTTTTTTCATTTAAGTTATTATTATTATTATTATTATTATTATTATTATTATTATTATTATTATTAGTATTATCACCACTATTATTAACATTAATATTTATCTATTTATTTATTTATTTATTTATTTGTAAACTGTAAAGTAATTGCACCATTTTGACCAATCTCCTGTATGAATTGTGCCATATAAGCCCCCCGCTTCGGCATCTCAATATCGATTTACAGGTATTACTAATTACCATGCACTCTCTTGTACTATCATCATGAATAAAGAGCATTATATATTATATTGTCTCAGTTGTTCAATAATTATTATTGTATTCAAACAGAAGAAAAAAAAAGAGAAAAGTCCAAATTCTCCAATGCCAAAGGTACAGTGTAAATTCAGTTCAATTTCTCTACCCCAGCCAAATAAAATTCCCTTCTTCCCAGGCATGGTACATGGTCAAATGCCATGTGGGAGGGGGGGGGGGGGGCAAATGCCATGTGGGAGGGGGGGGGGGACAAGGCATTTATTTTTTGTTCAAATTTGACTTGTTCTCCAACTCATGACAACGTTCCACCCGTATTTAGAAGCATAGAGCTTACTTGATAACAAATGACACGTCATGAGCTTAAAACCTGAAAATGAAAACATTTAGGGGTGGTCATTTGGATCTTTTGAAAAGCACACTCAAAGGTTCATGGCATGGCTCAATTTCATTTTGACCTTTACTTGAGGTACTGATTTGTTGACTTACAAAAATTATAATAGCTCTTTATGTCATATCTTTTTGACTCAATAGCCATAAAGGTTAGCAACCATAACTGTAATTGAATATGGATATTTGAAAGATACATTTCAATATCAGGTGAAAGATTAAGTAGAAGAAAGACCCTCAGTTATATTTTTGGGATTTCTTTTCACAGCAGCTTAAGGACGGTGCCTACTAATAGCAAAGTATTTTTGCACGGTTTATCACTATGCGGGAAAAGCAGATCTTGGTAGCGGGTATTGAAAGCCAAATTTAAGGAAATTGGGGGTAACCACGCATTTTTTAGAGATAACCAAGCAACAATTATTCTAAAAAGCAGCAAAATACAAAGCAATGTAGGGCGCTTTTTTCCAAATTGAAGCTTTATTATCTCTGAAAAATGCATGATTTCCCCCCAATTTTCTTTTTGGAAACCAAAATCACTTGCTAAGTTCTGCTTTCTCCGCATAGTTTTAAAGTGCGCAAAAATATCCCTGTAATAGTAGGCACCACCCATAGGAAACCCGAGTATCTCCAGATGCACAGAATGTATGCGCAGTAACAATAGTAGGCACCGTCCTTAGGTTCTAGAAAGGACTAAGAATCTTTCTTCCAATTAAACATTACCTAAAAATGTTGGTCATTTTGTATCTTTGTACTCTAAGTGGTACATATATACCAATCTACACAATTTCCTGCCAGAGAGGAACAAAATTATGACCATTTGCATCCAATCCATCATTATATGGGAGATCCTCCATCAATTAACCCTACAAACTTGAATATCAAATTTTACATAATTTTGCCACATGACGAGAGGTCAAGCTTGACAATAACAGTTCAACAACATCTGTTGTACACAATGTCTTTTGAGGAATTGATGAGTCATAGGTGTCTTTGAAGTAGCAGTTTCTTCAGCGGTCTGCACAGTTTAAGTATTGAATTCTGAAAAGAAATAAAATAAAACCAATATTGTTAATGTGCTGTAGTAAGCCGTCAAACAGTCAAACCTCTTGTAAGTGATCACAAATTAAATTAAAATAAATATTTCTGACATATTGAGGGTTATATTTTTAAAAATGATCTATCATTTCAACAGTCATAAACAGTCACTCCTAGCAAAATTTAATGTGGAAATTACAGGTTGATGGGGTCAACCAAGAAAAAACGACAACAACAACAAGAAAACAATAATATTGCCTTTAATCATCATAACAGCTATTATGCTATTTTAATGCACCTGCATTTTTTCTATTTAAACCCATAACACCTCTCAGAGCAAATCTTTATGGCCGTAAAATTGTTTCATTAGATGAATATAAATGGCCCAGCATAGGTCAGTGTGTTGCCAAAAATTAATATTGATAATAATATATTATATTCCATGTTATGAGTGTAAATAAAAAAATGAGAAAACTCTCATTAATCTCATTCTAGTGAGATTAAAAGGCTTTTCAAATAATAATAATAATAATAATAATAATAATAATAATAATAATAATTCTTTATAAATAAATTTATTCTAAAACGGCATGTACACGAAATGCAAAAGCCCCTTAAGATTCGTAAGCTTTCTTCAAGTCCATCCTTCCTTATTATAATACCATAACTTCCCTTAGGTAGATGTTTACCTCCTATAGGCGGATGTTATGAGTTGGTAAAAATGAAAATATTTATGAAATTCAAGTCAATGATAGAAAAGCTCCTTATGATCCCAAGTTTCCCTGCTAGAGAGTAAGCTTCTATGTCTATGAATTGACAAGTTATAAAATATACACTGTAAGCCACTGTACCTCCCTTAGGTAGATGTTAACCTCCTGTAGGCGGATGTTATGAGTTGGTAATAAAATTAATGAAATGACACTCAGGTCAATGATTAGAAAAGCTCCTGCAAGATTGTAAGTTTTAATGCTTGCAAATAAGCTTTCCATGTGTACGATTGTGCCAGTATAACACATACGATACAAACGTGGTGCTATAAAACGTACCTCCCTTAGGTCGATGTTAACCTCCCGTAGGCCGATGTTAACCTCCTTTACGTCGATGTTAACCTCCCGTAGGTCGATGTTACCTGAGCAAATCTTGACTGTTTTCATAGTTCCACGTTTCTTCCACAAATCGAACGTAAAATCCTTGAGGTCAGTGTTCAGACGCCGAGAAACGAAAGTGGAAAGAACTCTGTATTCTACCATAACGAATCCTAACAAACGTTCGAAGTCTTTATTTCCCCGACGTCGTCCGCCATTACCACTGAAAGAGAGTGAATGCAGGTCAATTTCCGGTATAATCGGATCTCGGTTCGTGGCTGCTCCGAAGAATAACCTGATGACGTCACCTCCCTTAGGCCGATGTTATCTTTTCTCAACCAGAGTCACATGATCAGGTTTTTAAAATTTCACAATCTCCCAAAACGTCTTGGCAGCTTGTGCAAACATTGATTTGGTTTGTTTCACAGGATCCAGTATGTGTTTCTGTTTTATATTTACACTGTGGTGACAGGAAAACAAGAACTTTAAGGTATTACAAGTCTCACAGTAATAGAACAGATTTGCTTGTGTAGTATTTATACAGCATACATACAGACTACTTCCACGAAGCAAATGCTGCCGTGGTCAGGTACATGACAGGAATGTTGAGGCGTTCAGTAAGTCTTGTTGGGAATTGTAACTCTTTAAAATCTATAACAAAACCTGTCTAATAGCTAAAAGACACATTGAGCGATCTCGGGAAACCTCTGCTCACTTTGTACCCGGTATACTGACTCTGAGCTTGAGTAGTTGGTTGTTCTAGTAGTTTGTTTACTTTTCTTAGCTTAGCTGTGGTCAAGTCAGTAATTTTCGATCTTTGCTTATGAAATAGTTTACACAGACCTGGTTTTGTATTAAGAGGACATTCAAGCTTGGATATCGCGTTGAATCACTTAACGGCCAGGAAATTAAGCCGAGTTTTGCTAATCTTAAACTTACTGTCGGCGCGGTTTCCATAGTATGAAGTGTCGAGTGTAATAATCACGAAATACACCGCTACTTCGAGAACCCGGCACCTCCTTTATTAGTCTAAGGAATCGCCTGAGACGTTCGGATTGAATTGGAAGAAAAACTAGCGTTTCTTTGAAGTTTTTATATCACCTAATGCTTTGGTAATATCATGATAGGAAAATTAATTCCATTCGTCTTTGCGACAAATTAAAGCAAGGATATTCGCTAAGTGAGCAACAGCTTGTAAATTTCGGGGTTAAGGAATCATGCTAAATTAAAAATTCGAACAGATCAAATCTTCTCAGTGTGGACAAATATCCCTTTTGAAGGCCCGTCGATGTTTGCGAGACGAAAACGACATCCTTTAACGTACTTGTCAGGTATCACCTATAGATAAATCAGATGAAATCAGCATTAATTTCCGCCAGTAATTGTCATCCATCTATAAGCACAAAGTCCAAACAGGAAGTGTTATTGTTTTATTCTATTTTTAGTCACGCTGTTTTGTCTTGGTCACGCTAGTTTATATCATTCTACCAGGATTCCATTGCCTCCGACTACTGATTTAAAAGACAACATTATTTCCAGTCCTCCAATCAGGAATTTTTAGAAGGTCGATTGCACGAACATGAGCACAAACACGAAATATTCAGTAGCACGCATTTAATCCCAGAGTAACTGCTTTGCATAAATTTACTTGCGCTAATATTATCAAAACGCTTGATCAAGCCATGCCCAGTTTTGACAGTGAAATAAGGGCTCGCGTGTTCGGACCAGTACTCGTGTCGCTAGTACAATTAACCTGATCACTTTGGGACCGATACATGAGCCAGGCTGCCTCTGGTATCATCACCTAATCCGATGACTTTACATTTGTTCATCCATCATCAGCTTTTTTTTTTTTCACACACCATTGGCTTTATGGAATTATCGATGGGAAATTTTAGTGCGCGATGGTGTAGCGATGTCGTAACCCATACCCGGGCTGGCCCGGTTAAGTTGTTTCGTGGACTTTGTCGCTAAGTTAAAAATTGTTGTCACGATTTTAATGCACTGTGCTAAATCGGCCCTATAAACTAGTCATACACAATGCGCGTTTATTGTCTGAAGTTAAGCAAATAAAAAATCTCAAATTACTAGGGTTGTTTCAGAATACGTTTTTACAATAACTGTCAATATTCCCGCGCGCTGATTGGTTCTTAGCTATTGTCTATAAGAGTACAGACAATAAAAATGACGTCAGATGTAACGCGCGCGCTTTCTCAACGAAAAAAATAGCCAATTCCGCTCGTACTTTTTCCATGTTATTGTAAAAAACAAATCGACGGCAGTTTTCTATGTTCTATACCCTTATAGACCATAAGATATAGATGACGCACATTTTATGACGTTATTTTATAGTCTATAAGAAAACTGCCGTCGATTTGTTAATTAACGTATACACCAAGTCTCTTTAATTTTTTTATATATAGACTGATTGCAGTTCATCTGTCCCAGCATGGCATCTGCAGCACCAGCATTTCCTTTCACCAAAGAAACAACTAATTATTCCCGGCTATGTCGCCTTCTGATAGATGTTGGGTCGCAGGTACTAAGAGACACCTTTGACAGAATTTATCCGCCAGCAAACCTTCACAAAGTTTTGTCGAATCCCGCAGTACATGCCATATTACAGTCACTTGAGAAGAAGAAAGTTCTAAATCCATTACAATGGAACAAACTGTATCCCGGCGGCAAAGCTTCAGCGTCATCCAAGGATTTTGATGTCACCCTGCTGATGGTGCTTCTCAGGAATATCTGTGGTCTGGCTTCTCCTGTCACTGGGTGGGATACTCTTCCAGTGGCAACAGATCTAACTCCCGAGGCTGACATCGCTCGGGTCAAGTTTTACAGAAACACAGTTTATGGTCACGCCAGCCAGGCCTCAGTTGATGATGCAACATTCAATGCCTGTTGGAACAATGTCCGTGAGACGCTGGTGAGATTGGGAGGAGCACCTTATGAAACCGCTATTGACGATCTTAAAGATGAATCCATGGACCCTGACATCGAGGAACACTACAGAGAGCTTTTGAAACAGTGGAATAGAGATGAGGAGAGCATCAAGGACAAGTTATATGAGATGGTAGCGAAGCTTGATGAACTCAAAGCATCACTGGTTAATCCGAAACCACGGTCGGCCTCTTTGAAAGCAGGTAAGTCAAGAAGAAGAGACGATGGGCCAGTTATTTAAACAAAGTCTAACGTAGATCGCGGCTTAAGACAATCCTTGGGCCTCCAAATCTGTTGATAAGTGGTTTATTTTAGGGAGATAAATAGTTTTCTAATCTGGGATGCAAGCCTTCTTGTTACTGTAAACAGTAGACAATGTTTAGATTTGACTGTGGGCAAAATTGAAAATAGCTTAGAGCGTGGTTTTGTTAAATACCGTCTAAACTGTCTTTTAATAACTGACCCGATGTGTATATTTTTGCAGGCTGTGGAATGATTTGGTGCCTCACAAGGCGGAGACATTTTGTGTTTATCTAAATGTACGCGAACGAGAAATCTCGATCAATTACACCCACCCCGGGATTTGTTTAAGGACAATTTTTATTTTCTTCATGAAATGTCGGCTTAGCCAGGCCCCTGTAAATTCTCACACTCAGACTGTCGAGCAACGTCAACCTAGTTTGGTCATAGAATCAGTCGAGCACAATAAATCTGAACTTGTACGCTTTACTATCTCGCTTACTATTTAGTCCATATGGAGAGAGTACGATACACGCACGCGCGTTCTAGGTTTGTTGAAACTAGATACAGTGTTGCAAGTTCGTTAGAACCCTGTGCTGAAATTGGTAATTGTATTCTTGGAATCCCAAATGCTTCAATTGCTTGGTCCCAATGAAAGACCTGCAGTTTTTCATTTTCCACGTTTGGGTAGGATAAATATATAAGACTTAAGATATGTCCCCTCGTAAGTGTGTCTAAAGTAGTGTATAGTTTTTACGTTTTCAGGTATCCAGTTTCTTAACCCCCAGACTGGATTTCAGTTGGACTTTGTACTTTTATTTCCAGATCCACTGGACGTCACGGAGTGCCAAAAACAGTTACGCATGCATTATAACACGACCATGAGCAAGGTGAGAATCACACCATGGGAACGAGACAACACCGTGGATATTGATGAGGTTTACACTAATCTATCCTGGCTGAGAGACGTCAAAAAGCCTAAAGGCACAACTAAGAAGGAACTTGACGACTACACTGAGATATTCAAAGGCCACGGTCGTGTCACTAGCCCTAAAAGAATGCTTGTTTATGGAAGGCCTGGCATTGGCAAATCGACCTTTTCACAGAAAATTGCTGTAGACTGGGCGAACGAGACTAAAGAAACTCTAAAAGAATTTGATCTTTTGCTTCTGATTAAGTTGCAAGATGTTTGTGGAATCGAAACTTTGCCTGATATTTTAGAAGCTTCTGAGCTTTTGGCTTCTGACGGATCAATTTCAGCTTACAGTCTTTACGACTACGTCCTTCAAAACCAGGAGAGAGTTTTGCTTGTTTTGGACGGCTATGATGAGTACAGTACAGAAAAACGTTCACCCATTCGTGGGATATGGGAAGGCAAACAGCTAAGGAATTGTCACGTGATGATAACAACCAGACCAATGGAAGGTGAAGAACTAGTTAAGTCTAGCCACGTGCAATGCGAAATCAGAGGATTCCAGAGCAAGGAGCAAGTTAATGAATTTGCTGGGAAATTTCTCAGCAGTGGAAAAGAGATTGAAGAATTTGACAGTTACCTAAGCAACGAAAAACTCTGGGACCTGGCAGAAATACCTCTTCTTCTTTTGATGTTGTGCTTGATTTGGAAAAATAGGCATCGCAAAGAACTGCCAACATCAAAGTTGGCCTTGCATGAAAGATTTGTGGAGACGTTACTTTGCCACATGAGCTTGAAGGATGCGGAAGATGCTCCGTTGGACAGCCGAGACATTCTCCATGAGCACCGAATGGAGATTACCGCGATAGGGAAACTGGCCTTTGAAGCTCTTTTGAAAAGTTCTGTCTTTGTTGATCTAAAGGAGCTACACTCTCAAATGGGTAGCTTCACCACCAAGATGATTCGCTCGGGTCTCTTTCAGTTTTCGAGGCTTTCAAGTACACATCCCAAAGAAACTATATTGTTTCTTCACAAGTCGATTCAAGAATTCTTAGCAGCGTGGTATTTGATGAACGAGACAAGGTTAGAGGAGCGCCAGTTAGCTGCTGCTTTAGGAAGAATCGATTCCTTTGGCAATGCTTTGAAGCTAAAGGAAATCCTAAAATTCATGTGCGAATGGTCCGTGGATGGCGCGAGGGCAGCTTTTAAGCTTCTTGAGTACATTGGTAAAAAGGAATGTCTCACAGAGTGCTACTTTACCAGCACGCCATCTTTAGATGATCTGTCCTTATACCAAGGAGTATTTCGCGATTTTAGTTTAGAGTGCTTGATTAGTTGTTCAGCATCAACTAGACAAGAAGTGTACCCTTTATTTCTATCTGCTGTTGGTGGAGCTATATCAGTGAACACCCGTAACATTCGAAAAGTAGCTGCGGAGCATGTACTGCGATCTTCTTCTTTACCAAGCCATGTTTTCTTCGAGCGCGGTAGTTTTGGTGACTTTGTTTCCATAGTTGATGATTTACAGGCGGTGGTCGTCACTTGTTCCGCCCTTAGACTCAAGGCTTCCGATTTTCTTCGAATGTCGGTGGTTTCTGAATTGCAATCGGAACACTTCTTTCTAAAGAAGGAAGGCGTTAAGGTATATCTTTACTTCAGTCGCATCTGCAGGACGCACTGTTTTGGTTATGACAAAATGCTGAGAGACTTGACATCACCATTAGCAGAGGCTTCTCAAAAGAAACAGGCCCTCAGTGAGCGATCAAAAAGTCAAGGAAACAGCAGTACTTTGAGTTTGAATGCTGTAGAGAAAGGTCGTTTTCATGGCAACTGTTTTTCATTGGTCAACGGGGTTGAGGTTTTTGTTATCTGGACAAAGGAGCAATTAACAGTCATCCGTGACTTGTTGTCTGCTGTAGCTTCTCCACGAGACGTTATCATAAGACACGTCCAATTTGACAATGATGCAGTCTCTCACATCAATTTCACTGAAAATCTTAGTCGTTTGATACTTGAAGATTTGAAAATGACCACTGCAGATGCTGCTTTTGTCGCCTGTTCTCTTCACCAGGCTCCCAATTTATATTCGTTCGCAATAACAAACAGTCTCTTGCAGGGCGATAGTGTGAAATTCCTTTGTGAAAATCTTTGCCATGTACCAAGGCTGTCTTATTTAACACTGTCCGAAGTCGGTATGGATATTCATGGATGCTTATCTCTTGCCACTTCACTAAAGCATGTTGCTCAGTTGACAGTCCTTGATCTGTCGAAAAACTCTCTCGGTCAAGGGATCACTGAGCTGGCTAAGCAGTTAAAAAATGTGCCTCGTTTGCTGCATCTAAATATGGAAAGGACAAACATGGGTGAACAGGAGGCAACTGCTCTGGCTTTAGCCATTAAGTCGGATGTGTCAAAACTACGCACTCTCCAGTTAGGTGGTAATCCACTCGGCCGAGGAGTCAGCGTTATTGTGCAGAATCTCAGTGGCCTTCCAGATCTCAAACAACTGGACCTAAAAGATGTTGTGATGACAAAGACAGAGATGGATTCTGTGTCTGCTGCACAACATGGAATCTTCATGACAAATTATCATGTATGTTATGATATCCTTGTTTGTTTTAGTCTTAACTTATACCATGTTGACTTATACTTTTGTACCTCGCTATGACACTGTCCTTGTCGCAACTATATCTTGCTGGTTTTGCGACCATAGTTACTAGAATTTTGACGTTCAAGAATCTATACATTAATACACATTGGAAAGATATTTAGCAGTCAGAGACACGGGCATACTCAGAAAAAGAAAAGCCTGGTCTCTGAGTTCTTTTTCGTAGTATGGTTTTTGTCACTGAGTTATCAATACACCTTTCTCATTTAATCACCAGTTTTAAAAAATACCATTTCTTCCATGAATACGCCTGTTAATACATTATTTTCGTGGATCACTTGCCTTCTGTACAAGAGATTGTGTTCTCATGACCATGAATTCTGCGCACAATGGCTTTTTATCCGTTTCATTTCTTTGTTCGAAGGGAGTCTTTTCAGAGCGACTGGTATTTTCGGGGTCAGTTAAACAAAACTGGCCAATCAGATTGCAGGAAAAGAACAATGAATTTCAACCAAAGCCGATTGAACCAATCACGAGTAGACAGAAAACAACAGTTAAAACCCAAATTTTTGGAATTATTCACTGTTCGTATCATACTGTGATCTGATTGGCCAGTTTTAAGTGACCCCGGTAATAGTCGCTCTGTAAAGAGTCTATTCTTTTCTCTTCTTTTATGGGTAAAATTGTTTCTAAGAGCTACTTTTCTCCTAGCCTGCATTTCCCGGGAAATAGGAGACGTCAACGCGCAGGCTACTTTTCGTCCTGAGTGAGAGAAAACGGAGGGGGAGGGGAGGCAATGTGGATGTTTGGATTGTTTTGAACCCTTAGCTTCCTAAACATAACTTCACAAGGAAGACTTACTACCAAATCAATCCATCCAGCGCTCTTTTTTTTTTTTTTTTTTTTCACCAGACACTCTCCGCTTCCGTAGTCTAAAAGCATCCTTCAATGTGTATTTTAAGCGGTGTTGTAGTGGATTGGTTGGTTTGTTATCCCGCATTGTTTCTCTTTATACTGCTATACAAATGGCGTGGTTAAGCCAGTGATGTACAGAGAGGGAGTGGAGGGGGAGGTAAGGACAGTCGCTTCGTACTACAAAGACTGGAGTCAAGTACCAGAGCCATGTAAGTCACATAGCGCTTAAAAGGTCTTTTTTATATGTCCTTAACTGTCTAAGGAATCTTACCCAACTTCATTACAGGATTTCCAAGGAAACCCCAGACCACAGCGCAAGTGGCCAACGTTTGCTGATGGATAGAAATCACGAAATGACAAAGAGAGCATTATGTTACTCACGAGATGTCCGTGTTTGGGCGATTGCAACACCGTCGTACCTGGGTTGAAAAGATGCCGTTGCAGAACAAGCAGAATGAGGTCCAGACAAGCCCAGAGTGTGACATTTTTAGCACGGGATCAAAACCTGGTGATCTTCTAAACAAGATTATATGAAGTCGACTAATTACACTAGTCTTTGTCAACCTCAACGGAGTTTTTTTTTTTTTTTAAATATTTTAAACCTTGTAGCATTGTACATTGGCAATCAAATACCTTTATAACCACGTGTGTCGCAACACAAACGCGCCTACTAATTGTATCTCTGATATGTTAGTTGTACAAGTGCAATCGACAAACCACTAGAAAAAGAATCAAGGCAAAGTAATTGTAACTTGGGAAGCTTGTCAATCTGTATTTTTCCAGCACACAGCCTTGACCTTGCACCTGCTAGCGGCCCCTTTTTTGTTTTGTTTTTTTCCTTATGGGTTCCCCTGATAAACCATTCCGGTTCTCGCGCGGGAAAGCGAAAGAAACTGAAAGCATTTTCTAGCGAGCCACTCATGTGTAAGAGCAAATATTCCTCCGGACGATGAGTTCTTGGGGGTGGGCAGTGGACCTTACATCACACACACAAAACGTATTTCAAAAAACTATTCTTTTTATTTCATATCTTAGTTGTCTCAGTACAGATAGGCTAATAATTACTTTTGGTAACTATTGCCTACAGGAACGGTTAAACCGTCTTGTAGAATATATACTTAAACTATCTACATTAAAAGTTATCAAATCAGTTTTCTCTAACGTAGAATACGCGATACACCGAATATTCACTCCTGAGCCCTCTTCAGAATATGTACACTTGCAAGGCATTGTTTCTTTCCTCTCCAATAACGTGGGGTGACCGCGTAACACAACTAAAGTGTCTTTTTTCACTGTACCACTAGAAAAATGATGTATGTCGTGACAGTCACGTAATTCACTATAACTTATATATAATTAACAAATCGACGGCAGTTTTCTATGATCTATACTCTTATAGACCATAAAATGACGTCAAAAAATGTTCAAAACTCAAGTGGAACCACGAGCCGTAGGCGAGTGGTTTCACTGCCAAGTTTTGGACATTTTATGGCGTCATTTTATGGTCTATAAGAGTATAGACCACAGAAAACTGCCGTCGATTTGTTTTTTACAATAACATGGAAAAATTACGAGCGGAATTGGCTATTTTTTTCGTTGAGAAAGCGCGCGCGTTACATCTGACGTCATTTTTATTGTCTGCACTCTTATAGACAATAGCTACGAGCCAATCAGCGCCCGGGAATTTGGGCAGTTATTGTAAAATAGTTAGTCGAATTGTATTGCTTGGCGTGACGCCAACTCGATAACAGGATTCATCAATTTAAATTCCGTAAACCAGAAATGATGTATTCGGTGATATTACTTGACTTTTCTTTTCTGTTTTGGTCGATAGTCCAATGGTAATAATAACAGTAGTTTTGAGTCTGTGTCAGAACATAGACTACTTGTTGACATATTTCATTAAGAAGTGATGTATGTCATAACATACATTCGTCACTACTTCTCTGTGGTTTGGATGTACAATGATGATATAGTGCTTCTTGTAGTTAATTAATTTATGCATCTGGGTGACATGTCACGGTGCACTACGACTTACGACGTTGCATGACACTGACTGTGATTGTGTGACCAGTCTACTTCAGCCTTCTCCTGGCAAAGGAGGCAACATCACCGCTGTTTTCACTGTTCGTTTCTTCGTCAAATGGAATAAAATGGTCCCTGCTTTCTGTACCGCTTCCATTTTCGTCGTCTCCGCTTTGTTCTTTGTTCTCGTTATCATCCTTGGTAAAAGGAATGAACTCCTCCTTCATTTGTACGCCTTTATTTTCCTTTTTTTCGACTTCCTCAAAAGGAATAAAGTCTTCGTTGTGTTTAACTCCCTCGATGATCGGATACCATTTGTTGTTCCCAGATCCTTCGCCTTTCGCTTCCTCGTCGTCATCATCCTCATCATCTCCAGACCCCGAGCCGCTGAGCTCTAAAGCAAGGCGGGCTTGGAATTCTATTATGACAAAAGGAAACACAATGTTAATGCAGAAACGTTCATGTACCTGGCTTGCTCCTTATTTGGAGCTGAGGCTGCAAATAAACCGTATCAGTTGGTTTTCTGAGCCCCCCCCCCCCCCCCCTCTTTTTCACAGCTTATTTTGTCACTTGCATTACAAAAATCCTAAAGCGTGACACTGTCAGGAAGAAATCCCTGAAGTGTCCAACATTGTATTGTATTTAATGTACATGAGATAGGTTATCTGTGAAAACCTCTCACCTTTGTTGCAGTTTGCGACGTCGCACATCAGGTTGCCATTGAAACAAGAGCTACAAGGTAAAGTAAATAAAAACATGTTTAGTTTCAAACAATAACCTCTGGCGAAGTCCACAGCCAAAGAAACAGCCCACGTCCGTTCCTAGCAGATATCACCGGTACCCCGCGAAGCGTTGTTTTACTGAAGCATTGAATACAAAAATGCCATTCTGTTGACGGATGGCTATCCAGATCCGGGTAGTACTTTTCACTCAGGGTGAAAAAAATCATCGGAGACCGATGATAGCGAGAACAATGGGAGGGAGAAGGGGAGGGGAGGGGGGTTACAGTTAATCCTGCTTTCGAGCCAGATGCAGATCGAAATGAAAGTTTCTGTCAGGGAAGCAGTTTTCTGTAGTAAATATTTATTTTACTTACAAATTGATAAATCTTGTCAATAGTAGCACTCGATGTTCAACTTTAGCATCACAAACCCAGACTTACCAGAGTTTGCAGCCAAGAGGAATCCTCTCACCATCATTTAACATCATCCCGTGATAGAAGCATCCTACAAGAACATGAAGCAAACGCTATTTAACAATAGGCCTTATCACGGTTTTCGACGCCATTTTGACAGGTAGGCAAACAGGCTTGAAATAACAGTGTTTGTATGGAAATCCGATGTCAAATAATTTTCATAAAACATCGCTTCTGAAAAATTCATGAATTGGAAACTTTTGGCACTAGGAAAAAGATTTTAAGAACATACATCCATACATTTCCCTGTATTTTTTCCCGCGAACTATTTTTAGTAACAGCTCACGGCTGGTTCGCTATACAGACAAATGTATGGAAGATTCAAAACACGACTGGACGCTTTCTGTCACAGCTACATCCCTCCAATTTTGTCCTTAAAAAGAACCGTGATAAGGCCTATTGGTTGATCCACTCTAGCTTTCACCAACCTTGGGTTATGTATCACCATAAATCTGCTAAGGTTTTATCACAAATGCCGTAATCTGATTGGGTACGCTTCTCGTTATCTTAGTGTTTCTGTCGAGGGACTATCGGCTTAGAGTCACCCGCGGAAATTTGATGCCGAAAGCAAAGCAATTGTCCGATTGTGCCTTTCAATTTTTTTTAATTCTGTGGATGTAACTGAATGTTTATTTGCTCTTTCTTGTGCGGTGTCGGACAGACAGCTGGTATCACGTGGTTTCTACGTGTAGTAGTATCATTGGCGGTGTACAGAGATGTACTTCGTCTTGTTTTTCACTTAAATGCTTGGAATGACAAAATTGTCTCGGATCATCGCCTACTTTGTCTAGCTCTGAAAGCTACACTTCCGCCGCTGTTGATTGAAA